>NC_067399.1:289603955-289913762 GCF_016432865.1 Antechinus flavipes | reverse complement strand
CTTACTGCTGTAATGACCTCTGCCAGGTCACATCTTCTGTAAGCCTCATTTTCCTCATCTGTAATGTTGGAATAATAATAGCATTTGACTCCTAGAGTTATTGGAAGGATTAAAAATTAGAAAATATTTGGAGTTTTACAAACCTTATCATGTTATGTAATGTTACTTATTTGTTATTTTTATTATTATTACTTCTCCACTAGTGATCTCCACACTGTGTTCTATATAATAAGTCTTCAGCCACCAGGAAAAATATATCCTTACCTTTTCCTGATTTTGTGTTCTCTATTGCTCAGATTCTCAAATTGTGGTTTGTGACCCCATAAGACATCTCCCTTAACTAAATATGGGAGTCATAAAATCATGATTTATTTATTAGTAAATGTTTGATTTGTATAACTGTTTTACATAATAAAAGGTATGTAAATATCTGGTGTCATGCAAAAATTTCTCAAGTGAAAAGAGATCACAAATGGAAAAAATTAAGAAGCCCTGCTAATTGGTCGATTCTAGTTTAGGGGATTCTAGCCACTGACAGTGGTAGAGAAAAAGAGATTTTAAAAGTTAATCAAGAAATGAAAAGCACATGAGCAAAATTGTTTAATTTACAAGTTTGAAATTCAGGGTCCCTACTTCACCCCTCTATGATATGTCCATACAATCCTTTTTTCTGGTTGCAAAAAATAAAGGTATAAAGTTTTCCCAAAAAAACCTATGATCTACTGAAATTATTCCTTAAAATGAAATTTTTTTTAACTCTCTCCTCTGCATGAATAAATTTTAGAAATTCTATTCCTTTGGGATGTTGCTTGTATCTACCTAACATGGTAGCTTAAATCTTGCCTAACTTCTGGTAGCCTAAGCTTTAGTGAGTCTTTGTAGAATTTGATATAACCTTTGTTGACCAAATATTTAAATTTACTATCTGAAAACTTGATTCTGTAAAACTTAAAAATGGTTCTAATGTTAGCAATTTCAGAAACCATTTTGTACAAAAACATATTTGGAGACAGATGGGTTTTTAGTTTTCCCTTAAATAGTCTATGCAATATTTCTCACATTGGCCAGCACAGTTAACATTATAATACAAACTCATAATTTGTTTGAATGGAAACAAGACTAATTACCATCTTCAAAAAAATCTCCCAAAATGTGGGTAATTGGTTCTGGAGAGCGCTGTGAACAACAAAATGAAGTGCAAATATGCCAAACCAACAAGATTCATGAACCAACATGAGGAAGCAGCCTCAACTCTTATATCTATACTAACTGAACCTGGGCCAATCATTTAAAGTCATTAGACTTCAGTTTCTTTTTTTCTAACATGGTGATTGATTCTTATGCTTACAGAATCTATCCTAGAGCTTTGTTGTAAGGAAAACATCTCACTGGTCTTAAAAAATGTGAAATCATTATTATTGTAATGTATAAGCAAATTAAGGTCTGCTACAGACAGTATGTTTGAGGCATTGGCTTTCTGCATCTTTTCCCCCAGCAATTTTACATTATAAAATAGAATTGTAGAAGCATAGATTCCGGACCTTAGAGCTCATGTAGTCTAATGCACCCATCTTTTGAATGAGAAAAATGTGTGGTACAAAGTATTTTAATTATTATTAATTTATATGTTATATATAAATTATATATTATTAATTATATATTATATATAAATATAATACATATAATATATAAATTATATAAAATAAAATTCAATAAATAAAATGGATGAATAAATTAAGTAAATAAAAATAAATTATTAAATTAATTATTAACATTTATTAGGAAGAAAGTGTCAATGATGAGAAATAATCTCTGGTCTTCTAACTGTATTCACTTTCTATATTGTACCACATTGCCTCATGAAAAAATGTTTTGTGTGTCTCTTCTTATAAGAATATATTCAAAGTCAGCTTGATGGCACAGCTTATGGAGTGATTACTCTGGAATAAAAAAGATCTAAATTCAAATCCTGCTTCAGACATTTAATAGCTGTGATATCTCAGATAAGTCATTTTAACTTCCAGATATTTCAATTGCTTCATATGTAAAACAAGTACAATAGCAACACCCACCACTCCAGGCTGTTATGAGAATAAAATAAAATAAATTTTGTAAAATACTTCACAAAACTTAAAGTGTTAGATCAATGTCAACAATGCATAATTTATGCAAAAAGATGACAGCCACAATACTCTTTTTTTGCAACTTTGAACCTGAATGAGGACCATAGGAAAATGTTGTTAGAGATTAGCAGATTTACAATCCTCATATCAATCATTTATATTGACATATTGATGACCTGTGTGTAGGCATGTGCCCAGACGATTTCCTGGAAGGAAAATCTTGATGAAATTGTTAAACTTCACTTGACTTGCTCCTTTGCCTTGCATTCTAAGGGAGACCAGAAAGAACATTTACACTCTGAATTTCTAATCTTATCTCTTCCTTTGCTCCAGTAAAAAGCTTTTGGTGGGCTGATGGACAATAATTTACTAAACTCTTTGGCCAAAATTTAGGGACAAGAAGAATCATTGTAAGATCATGTAATAATATTTAAGAAAAAAAGATCAATTCATGACAGTGCAGCCGATTCTATGGAGGACTGAGGGATGTTCTCAATGTGAAGCTGTGTTTTACAACTGCAGGGGAAAAAATTTGGGAAAGGAAAGGTAAAAATGATAAAAGTCCGTGTGATGAAGGCTGCTAAAGATTTGCCTAGTGTTATGGGCCAGAACTCTGAACTTGAAACAAAAGATAGAGATAATGGTTATCTAGTTTAGCCTGGTTCTGTATGATTGATTTAATCCTACAACAAATAATGGTTTCCTAGTGATATAAAGATTGATTTATATTCAATGCAGCGCATATAAGCTAGGAGCCTCAGCTAGATTGATTTGCAGAGATTCAGAGGGCAGAGAAGACAGACGGGAGCTCAAGCTTTTGGAACCAGGGAGAGAGATAGGCCTCTAAGAAAGTTAACCAGGCCCCAGGAAAGGAGACAAGACTTTGAAAGAGACAATAAAAGATTTGGATTTTAACCCCTGGCTATTCATGTGGAGATTATTGAACTGAAACAAAGGCTGCTTCCAGATACCCCAAGAGACCCAAACAAGAGAACATTATAGCCTAGTTGTGTCTTTGTTGGTCACTGCTCACCGTGCTACTTTTGTGTTTTGTTGTTGTTGTTTTATTAAAGCTTTTTATTTTAAAAATATATGCAAGGATAATTTTTCACCACTGATCCTTGCAAAACCTTGTATTCCAATTTCTCCCCCCAACTCCCTCTCCTAGATGCAAGTAATTCAATATATATTAAACATGGTAAAAAAAAAAGTAAATTCAATATAGGCATATGTATTTATATAATTATCTTGCTGCACAAGAAGAAGCAGATCAGAAAGGAAAAAAATGAGAAAGAAAATAAAATTCAAGCAAACAACAACAAAAGAAGTTAAAATACCGTGTTGTGTCCCACACTCAGTTCCCATGGTTCTCTCTCTGGGAATAGATGGCTCTCATCATCACAAGATCATTAGAACTGGCCTGAATCGTCTCATTGTTGAGAAGAGCTACATTCATCAGAATTGATCATCTTATAACCTTGCTGTTGCTGCAAACATTGAAATCCTGATTCTGCTCATTTCACTTATCATCAGTTCACATAAGTCTCTCCAGGCCTCTCTGAAATTGAACTGGTGGTCATTTCTTACAGAACAATAATATTCCGTAACATTCATTTACCATAACTTAGTCATTCTCCAACTGATGGGCATCCATTCAGTTTCCAGTTTCTTGCCACTACAAAGAGGGCTGCCACAAACATTCTTGCACATACAGGTCCCTTTCCCTCCTTTAAGATCTCTTTGGACTATAAGCCTAGTAAAACATTGCTGGATCAAAGGATGTACATCTACTGTGCTACTTTTAAAAAAGGAAAAATGCAAGGGAGCTGTGCTAAGCCCCAGGGATACAAAGACAGACAAAAAGAAAGGTCCCTGTCCTTATGGAGTTCACATTCTAACAAGGGAAGACAAAGGATAAGAGAGTCCTGAGAAGAGATGGGGGACTGGAGATAGATATGCTGACAAAGAGGAAAGAATGAGAAGCACAATCTGGAAGTATGATTGGGTTCCATCTGCCCCCAAATGAAAGCATTCATCAATAGGAGAAGCAGACCAAGATAAAATGTATCTACTGCTACCACTGTTGTTGTGAACTGATAGTTTGGGGGACTTTAAATTTAAATGAGTTATCTCATTTTAATCTCACAGCAATCTTGAGAGAGAAAAGTTACAGATATCATCCTTATTTCACAGGTTAAGAAACTGGGATTAAAGATGTGTGATGGCTTGCCCATGATCACACAGCTAGTAAGTGTCAGGAATTGGAATTTGAAAACATTTTCTAGATTCCAAATCCTTCCAGACATGGCCTACCCTCAGACACTTTCTATGGGATGGTGGGCAAGTTGTTGAAGTTCTTAGTCTTGGTTTCCTGAAATTTAAAATGAGAATGATAAAACTTCACAGATCTGTTATGAGGATTAAACGTAACACTATATTTAAAATGCTTTGCAAATCCTAAGGCACTTCATAATTGCTAACTATTATTAGTTATTATTTTTACACTATGTATCCTCTGTGTATATTTAATTATTTCATATTAAGGCAAGCCAAGTCAAAAAATATTTATAAAGTAGCTACTTTGTGCCTGGAACTGAATTAAGCATTGGAGAATAAAGAAAAGCCAAAAAAAAAAAAAAATCCTGTACTCAAGGAGCTCACAAAAAAATATACATATGAGATATATTTGTTGTTCCTCCTTCATTCTCAAAGAGGACCTTTGATATCAGAAAGGGTGATATCTTTACTTACAAGTGAATTGGATTTAAACAAGGCAAAGCTGCAAAGTCCTAAGTGTCACTCTGCCAGAATCACTGAAATCCAATGGCAAGACATGGGTCAGGATGACTGGTAGTGGCCCTTGATGCAGTGGGACATTCTGGCTTTTTTAAGTTAAAGTTTTTCAAAGATCTCAGTTTGTCTGAGGCAACAGCCATTTACTGATTAAATGTCTATAAACAGCAATTCTTTCTAGTCTAGCCAGAAATACCAAAGATTTTCCATATGTTACAACTATTATAACCCCAACCTCCCAAGAAAACTGGGTTCGAGAACTTAAAATTACCCAACAATTCCAAACCCCTTTTGTAACACCTAAAAAACCCTTATTCCCTTCCCCCCTGAATAACATTAGCAGTTGAAATCTCATGTAAGACTTAGGTCTCCCTGCCTCTGTCTTTGATATATTTGCTTAACAAACAGTTGCAAATATATCAAATAAGAAAGCAAGTTAACCTGTTTGCTGGTTTCTTTAGACCCTATAAAAAGCCCTATGTCCTTTTGTTCAGGGTCACTCCATTTGGATACTGATCCCATATAGCAAAAATCAACTTTAATAAATTAAATTAAAATTAATATTTCTCAAGTCATCTCTATATCTTGGTACAACACATATTGATGATAGACAGACAGACAGACAGATACAGAGTAAATTGGAAGGAAAGCAGTATCCCTAAGAGGGCCTAAAATTCAATATTAGTTGAGATTTAAAAGAAGCTAGGAGGCACAGTTGAGGAAGAAGAGGAAACCAGAAGTGGAAGATAGCCACTGAAAATACAAAGAATCAGGAGACAGTGTTCTGTCTAGGTGAAAACAGAAACTACAAATACAGCAGGCAAACTGATCCCTAGGGCAGTGTGGATGGTGTTGAATTGGTTTCATTATGTTCACAGACCACTGAATTATGGCACATTTTGGAACATGATGGGCACCGATGCTAAAATTGTTTATAATTTGTAACAAAAACATATTTATTCTTATTTTATATTTAAAAATGTGTCTTTTGCTTCTTTCATTGGAATAAGAAAAAAATGTGTTTTCCTTTTTATATGCTTAGCACTTGGTAGTAAGGCACTTAGCCTTTATAAATGTTTCTTGACTGCCAATGGACTGACTGCTATGCTAAGAAGGTGATTGTTTCTCTTCCTTAAAATTTTAGGGATATGTTTAAAAAAAAATGTTCAGGAAGTTATAAAAGATTGTGGTACAGAATAAGAAAAGAAGCTTCCTTACACACACACACACACACACACACACACACACACACACAGGCACACACATAAGTTTGTCCTATACACATTTTTAAAGGCTAATAGACTAAGAGAGCTAGAATTAATCTTTCATCTGAAGGTAGTCCCTAAACAAAGAGCCATAAAACATCAATAATGTCCAGGCTTCCTTCATATGTTTCAAATTCCACTGGGATCCAGTCACTCTTCATTTACCCCATGGAGAAGAAACTAAGAAAGAAAAGCAGATGGTAAGGGGAGTGAAGAAAAGAAAGATTGAGTGATGAAAGAAACAAGCCAACACACACAAGGAAAGAAAAAGCCAGGGACCAAATAATGAAATGATAGTCTCACTAATTAAACAAATGAGTATGTGGCCATATACAGAGATCAATTTGTCTCAAAGAAATGCTAATCTAACAAACAACTGATTATGTCAGGCATCTGAACCAAAACACTGTCTTTAAAAACTGTTATTATTCCAGCCTCCTTTGTTTCCAAGCTGGTGAGAGTTATCCACGAGTGTGTGTGTGTCTATGTATGTGAGTGTGTGTGTGGATAAAACCACACAGTTCCAAATTATAGGGGCTTTGTTAAGTTACTTTTATTATTTTTAATCTATACTTTAAAAAAATTTATTTTCTCTTATGGGGGAAAACCAGACTTTTGGTGTGTATGGACAGGAAGAAGCAGAGTAGCATTGTGTCAGAATATCTATGAAAAAGAGGTTGATTCATGCCAGTGTAGCTGATTCTACGGAGGACTGAGGAACGTTCCCAATATGAAACTGTGTTTTACAATTGCAGCGATAAAAATTTGGGAAAGGAAAGGTAAAAATGATGAAAGTCAGTGTGATGAAGGCTGCTAAAGCTTTGCCTTGTTGTAGCTTTGGTGATCACTGCTCACTGTGCCACTTTTAAGAAGAGAAAAAATGTGACTCCCTTTCCCATTCATCTGTCATAGATAATGTTCTACAAAGAAATAGAAAGAACTAGTGAACATATAATCAGTCTGTATACATATACAATAGGAAGGCAGTTTGGAAACACAGCAGGCCAGGGCAATGAAGGCCTGTTATAAAGGGGACTGAGAGTCTCACTGCTGAGATGAATGAGTGCTTGGCTGCAGAGAAAGGGAACTGACTCTTCTTTTGTATGTGTACTCTCTGGTGCACGGCATACACCTCCACACTTGGTGGGGAGTCACAATCAATTGTCTAGACAAACACGACTCACTCTGCTGCCATCATAGAGAAATGAACTTGTAATAGCCCTTGCGGAGTTCAACAGAAGAGAAGCTCTTGCTATGGTAGTTACAAATGAAATTTGCTCCTGTATGAGATGGAAAAAGGATTTGGGCCTTCTGTGATTGCAGAGGCCAATGTTGTAAGTCAGGCAAGTATATTTAGAAAAATGAAGGAAGGGCTACCAGAAAATTATCATTAAGATTCTTGATTTATTTATTTAAAAATTATATTTTGACATACATTTATAATCTATCCTATAAACTGTACTATCCTATAATTTATTGGTATGTAATCTCTCATTTCTGTCTTCTCTTTGAACCAAAAAGTAAAATATTAAAATCTAAACAAAAAAAATTATCTTAAACATACTGTCAAACAAAATAAATTTCCACATTTGCCATGCCTGAGAATATGTGTTTCTCTCTGCATTTTAAGTTCATCACCTTTCTGGCAGGAGGTAAGTAGTATGATTTATCTATGCCCAGAGCTTAATACAGTGCCATGCATATAATAAATGTTTAATAAAAACTTATATACCTGACTTTTAAAAAATAGCCATTTCTGGATTTTCTTTATGAAATAAGCTACGTTACACCAGAAGTTATTTTTAGATTAAGTACTATAGAAACTATGAAAAGACAGTGGTCTGGGTCTTTCAAGATCTTATTTATAAATGTAAGTATCTCTAAAAACTATTTAAGTTCTTTAAGTTAAAAGGTTACATTATTTTCCATATTTTTATTCATGATACCTAGCATAGTGCCTTGAAGTGTTAGAAAATTTCCAATCTTCATCATAGGGATAAATTCTATTAATGGGTTCATTCAAAAAGCACTAATTAATGGACATTGGAGATATGAAAGAAAAAACTTCCCTCAAGGAACACACCTTCTACTAAAGAAATACCAGTCCTAATTCTTCAATGATTTAAGTTTTGAGTTTTCATGAGTTTTTATGACCCTTAAAATGATCAACTGGTGACCAAACTTCTGGGAATAAATTTCCCTGCATTTAGATAGACTATCCCTTCAATGACACACAACTAACCAACAAACTATTTTCACTCTGGTAGGACTAGTGAAAGTTGGTATTTCATTGGAACAGCCAATGTTCAGCCAATTCAAAGGAACAGCCTTTAAAAAGCAAGAAACATCTCCATCTTGCAGACTTTGGTGTAGGAATATGATACCCACCTTAAACATGAAAAGCATTTATTAAATACATCATGAACTGAATTACAAAAACTTCACATTCTGCATATAATGAACACATTAGGAAATTCTGATTTCCTTGGAATAGAAACGCCTGCCACCAACCCAGATATAATGCATCCATGTTGTATAATATTAGGCAGTTGCTCAGAGAGGTTAAGGTTAAGATTATTTGCACTGCCTATTCTCTACTCGCCCAACCACCATGCATGGAACAGATTTTCTTTTTATAAAATCCCATTCCCTTCAAGTACATCTTCTGCATGAGGCCTTTTTTGATCCTTCCAAATGCTCTATTTCCTCTCTCCCCCAATTAGCTTGTATTTATTTTGTTTTGTATATAGTTTATATATGATAATGAGTATTAGAAAAATCAGGGCTTAAATCCTGCCTCTGACAATTAGAGTAACCATAGTCAAATCACTTCTCTAAGCCTCAGTTTCCTTCTCTGTTAAATGATAAGTGTTCAGGTGGTTTTTGTTGCTCAAATATAAGCTTTCTGAAGACAAGGATTATTTCTTTATTGGTTTTGTATTCTTAGTATCTAAAACTATGCCTGGCACATGACACATACTTAAAACACTAAATTCAGCACACAATAAATACATCATGGATGTTTTTGAGTTGTTAAGTTGATTTATTGATTAAGTGATTTGCCAGGAGACAAATAATTAATAACTTGAGAGGTTGGCTTAGAGATAAAATTTTTGATAAGGAAATAAAATATGGCTTGCTAGATGAGAAGTTGAAAACTTCTCCAGGCAAAGGAGAGGGCAATTCAGTGACAAAAGTGAAAGACAGAAAATAAAAAGGAAAGTTGAAACAAGGTTAGAGTGAATGGTTTTCCTTTGCCCTAGAATAACCTTTCATTGCCCATCTGACAAATTGAATCTCTTCCATTCTCTAAATGTCTCCTTTAAGGCTCAAATCTGTCCATATAGCCCAGGAATCAATTCAATAGTGTTGAACCTGCTATACTGCTCTTTCTCCACCACTTCCTCCCTGCCACTTTTGCCTTATCTTGTATTTCTATCCTTTCTCCTCCTTGGCAGTGTTTTGTATTTTATGTCAAATTCAGATGATATGCTCAGTAAATAGGGGATGTATTTGTGTAATGCTCTAAAGACTGCCCAGCACATTTCAGGTTTTGCCACCCATTAAATCATGCTAACATGAGCCCAAGGGAAAAGTGAGAATATGAATGCAAATTAAGAACTTGAGAAATACAGAAGCTAAGCTTTTCTTTCCAATCATTATGTGGAATCATAGTTTTTCACACCAATGTTGTTTAAATGTTTTTCAGTTGTATACAAAACTTCATGACCTCATTTGGAATTTTCTTGGTAAAAATACTGGAATGCTTTGCCATTTCCTTATTCAGCTCATTTTATAGATAAGGAAATTGAGGCAAACAAAATTAAGTGACTTTCCCAGGACCACACAGCTAACAAACATCTGAAGTCAGATTTGAACTCAGGAAGGATGAGGTTTCTTTTTTTTTTATTACAAGCAAATTTTTTTTTTATTCTTATGCAAATTTCTAGACTGAGCACAGGTTAATTTTAATTGCATTCATGAGCAGCAATTTTGCACATGCTATTCCTTTTTTATTATTATTATAGCTTTTTAATTGACAAACATATGCATGGGCAATTTTTCAACATTGACCCTTGTAAAAACTTCTGTTCCAATTTTTCCCCTCCTTCCCTCTACCATCTCCCCTAGATGGCAGGTAGTCCCATACATGTGAAATATGTTAAAGTATATGTTAAATACAATATATGTATACATATTTATACAGTTGTCTTGCTACACAAACAAAATCGGACTTAGAAAGAGGGTAAAAATAACCTGGGAAGAAAAACAAAAATGTAAGCAAATAATAACAGAAATAGTGTAAATACTACGTTATGGTCCACACTCATTTCCCAGTGTTCTTTTGCTGGCTGTAGCTGGTTCTGTTCATTACTGAACAATTGGAATTGATTTGGATCCTTTCACTGTTAAAGATAGCCACTTTCATCAGAATTGATTCTCATATAGTATTGTTGTTGAAGTGTATAATGATCTCCTGGCTCTGCTCATTTCACTTAACATCATTTCATCTAAGTCTCTTCAACCCTCTTTGTATTCATCCTGCTGATCATTTCTTACAGAACAATAATATTCCATAACATCCATATACCACAATTTACTCAGCCATTCTCCAATTGATGAGCATCCATTCAATTTCCAGTTTCTAGATACCACAAAAAGGACTGCCACATACATTTTTGCACATACAGGTCCCTTTCCCTTCTTTAATATCTCTTTGGGATATAAACCCAGTAGTAACACTGCTGGGTCAAAGGGTATGCACAGTTTGATAACTTTTTGAGTATAGTTCCAAATTGCTCTCCAGAATGGTTGACTGCATTCACAACTCAACCAAAATGCATCAGTGTCTGTTTCCCCAATTGTTTAGATCTGACTTGATTTGTGTGGAAAGTGTTTTGTAGTTTTGCTCATATAGTTCCTGACTTTCCCTTGGCAGATAGATTCCCAAACATTTTATACTATTGACAGTTATTTTAAATGGAATTTCTCTTTGCATCTCTTGCTGTTGGATTTTGTTAGTGATGTATAAAAATGCTGATGATTTATGTGGATTTATTTTGTATCCTGCAACTTTACTGTGGATTATTTCTAACAGTTTTTTGGTAGAATCTCTGGACTTCTCTAAGTATACCATCATATCATTTGCAAAGAGTAATAATTTGGTTTCCTCATTACCTACTCTAATTCCTTTAATCTCTTGTTCATCTTTTATTGCCAAGGCTAGCATTTCTAACACAATATTGAATAGTAATCATGATAGTGGACAACCTTGTTTCAATCCTGATTTTATTGGTAATGGTTTCAGTTTATCACCATTACACATGATGCTTACTGATGGTTTTTAATAGATTCTACTGACTATTTTAAGGAAAAGTCCATTTATTCCTATACTCTCTAGTGTTTTTAATAGGAATGGAAGTTGGATTTTATCAAATGCTTTTTCTGCATCTATTGAGATGATCATATGGTTTTTGTTAATTCAGTTATTGATATAGTCAATTATGTTAATAGTTTTCCTAATATTGAACCAGCCCTGCATTCCTGGTATAAATCCTACTTGGTCATGATGTATTGTCCTAGAGATGATTTTCTATAATTTTTTTGCTAAGATTTTATCTAAAATTTTTGCCTCGATGTTCAGTAGGGAGATTGATCTATAATTTTCTTTTTCTGTTTTTGTCCTACCTGGTTTAGGTATCAGTGCCATGTCTGTATTGGACTTTGGTAGGACTCCTTCATTCCCTATTTTTTCAAATACTTTATATAGCATTGGAGTTAATTGTTCTTTAAATGTTTGGTAGAAGGGATTCTTGACTCCAGGCCCAGCACTCTCTACTGTGCCATCTAGTTGCCCCAGATTTATAGACAGAAGGAAACTTAGAACCTTTGAAGTCCAATCCCCTTCACTTTACAAATGTTGTTATTTGACTTTTCCAGCATCATGCACATAGTAAATGTCTGATATAGATATAAACCCTGGTCCAACTGAGTCCAAGACCATTAACATCAGTATATAGCTTAGAAAAATCACAATGGTTCTCTCACAAAGAAATGGAAGGACTTGACTTCATATATTCTCAGTGAGCTCCTTAGTTCAGTGCACAAGCATAGAACTCAGCAACTGAGTCTACACTGACGTCATAAGCAAGGTGTCTTCTCTCCCTGGTACAATCTAGTTGATATTTTTAAAATATCGCTATTTTTAATTGGCATTTATTATCAAAAATCCATTCCTTCTTGTAAGAATAACATGTACAGGGACCTTCCTGATGAATAATCCTATAATCAGTATTCCTTTGCCCCTCAATGAGGTATGAATTTAAGTTAACATTGTTGTATGAAAGTTGATGAAGGAAAAGATTCAGAGTGTTTGTTCTTCATTAATACAAGTTTGGCATGTTAAATCCCCAAGTGTTGCTTTACAAGCCTTCAGATTAAAAATTAATTACAACAATTATCAACAAATATAAAAAGTCAAGAAAATAATGCGACCATCTGTCTGTTTGACTTTGGGAAGCATAGAACAGTGGCAACAGCTGAAAATTGCCATCTTATCCTGAGAGCTCAAAAAAAAGATCCCAAAATGAGCAATAATATCGACTAGATATACAAATTTGATTTTCTCTGGAAACTCATTGGTTATGCCTGTCCTTAGGCATTTATCCTTTAACCCTGATGTAAGCCATCAAAAAGAGAGAGGCAATATTTCTTAAGGTATACAAAATGGTCTCCTATTGTTCAATCATCATCTGCCTTTTTAAACAGACCACACATAAGGAGAAATGAAAGACATCCTTCTGGTTTGCATTCATCAGTATCACAACATTGTCTGAAGTCAGGCAAAGCAGCAGATGCAAAGTGAAATGATCTAACAAGTGCAGTTTCTGCATTCTATAAATGAAGACATTGAGAGGTCTCTGGTACTTCATCTTTCAGTTTTCCAATCAAAATTGAGTATAGTCTGAGGGAAGTAGTATCAGTCAAGGCTTGAATTAGCAGCATAATGATGAGACTAAAAGTGATGAGCTTATCCTGGGAGATATCTTGTTCCATAGAGCTGATATGAGATAGTGCAGATAAAAAATGGAGGGAGCTGGAGATCAGGGTACTGGCAGTATGAAAAGAAAGAAAGAAGATATCTACATGTATGAATATATATAGAAAGATGCATACGTGTGTATATATATGCACATACACAAGTTGTTAACAAAATGATAATTTACAAGATCTGGCAACCAATTGGATATAATGGTAGTTAAGAAGAGAAAATGAGAAGTCAAGGATTATACCTAAATTTTGAGTTTGAGTGACTGGGAAGATAGTGGTACCCTCAAAAGTAATTGGAAAGTTGGGTTCAGGATAAGGGGAGTGCTTGAAGAGGTGGAGCAGATAATAAGCTTTCACTTCTGCACATATGTTGAATTTAAGATGTATATACAGATCAAGATGTTAAAGCAGATAGAGATACAAAATTAGAAGTCAGAAGAAAGTTTAAGACTACAAATATTCTATAAATTTGTGATTTTATGACTTTCTGGTAACCATGGAAAGAATAATACTTAATACTTTCATCCTAGTGAAGTTTATAAACCTGCACAGTGTAAATACAGGAGTTTCTGGTCTATAGTTACTAATACCAGTTAATGCATAAACTTGTTGTTAGACAACACAGTATAGTCAATCGTATTGGACCTAGAGTCCTTAAGACCAAGATTCATACCCGTTTGTGACACTTACTTAGCTATGTGAACAAAAGTCAGGCTCCTCAGACAACTCTCTAATACCGTAAATTAAAAGTGGGCAATGATTTACCAGCATTAGAAAGAAGTTCCTATCCCAATGAAATTATAGCTTCTTTATATATTCAGGTATGTATTTGATATTAAAAGTGTTTAAAAGAATTCTCTGAAAGACATGAATTCTGTCAAATATTCTATTTACATCTCATAATCCATTGATACACATCTTCAACAAATTCTATCTAAGTTATGAAGCTCACAGAGATTTCATTTTGTTGACATTTAGATAAAAATAAGCCACTGCAAACCATGGAATCAGAGTTAACGAGTTAAAAGTTTATTGCCTTTTTAGGGGGGAAAAGAAAACTTTATAGCAAAATAGTTACACAAATTAAGTTTTTGTGCTAAAGTTATTTTATCTCTATACACTGAATCTCTTGAATACTAAATAGATGTAATTAATGAAGAGGACAACTAGTAAATATGTCAGAAACAATCGAGCTATCTGTGTAGATGTATGCTAAATATACCCACTAGAATGCAAATTAGTGTTCAGAAACAGGTGATTAAGTTCACCAAAGAACATGTTTAGTTGTAGAAAGAATTATCTGTAGTAGAGAATACTTTGAATTTTAATAAGTTTTCTTTGTGAGAATGGTACAGGCCATTCAATTACCATGTAAGGTTACAATTCAAACACACTGCATAGTATTCAGACTGGTCATCTACACTGTTGAAGTAAATGGATTCTCATCTTTGTTTTAAAAGCTCAATAGTAAACCATCTCAGGATGCTAAAGTAGTCAACACTCCAATAAGACACATGGTTAGAATTATGGATAAGACCATTATAGAGTGAAATTCCTAACCTTGATTTATTGTGAGAACTTTAGGATGTAGCTAAATTTCATTGGGCTCCATTTCTATTTTGAGTGACAAAAAGATTAGATTGTAGAGGTATTTTAAAAGTTTTAAATATTCACTCAAGTAATTTACAGGAAAGGTTGATAAGTACAGTCAAAAATCAAAGGTTTAAATAGGTTTTCTCTTAATGGTGAATTCAATATGCTTTCTCTCTCTCTCTCTCTCTCTCTCTCTCTCTCTCTCTCTCTCTCTCTCTCTCTCTCTCTCTCTGTGTGTGTGTGTGTGTGTGTGTGTGTTTTAAACAGGCATCTCTCATTAATCCATAAAATTTCTCATGTGAAAATAAAGAGAAAGTTAGCATACTAAACTCATTGCTCATAACAAAACTAACAGTGTAGTAAGAGCAGAATAAACAAGGGACTGAAAGTTTAAAAAAAAAAAAAAGATTTGTATTTGAGTTTTCGGGAAAGACCCAGGGACACCAGAGGACACCAGGGACCACCCAAAAGTTCCGTAGGAAGAAGCAATAGAAAATTAAAGAGAACTGATAACTAGATTACTGTTTGAGACTCTCAGGCAGAAAAATAGTCTGGAATCAAATTTCTTTTTTACTGGGCATGGCAAAAGCTTGCCAGAGCTATCTTGTACATAGTATGGGGGGGGGGGGGGGGAAGAAATATTTATCTACTATAAAACTGAACTAATTAACTCCCAGTTACTGAGCCTTCAGTGCAAAATAATTGTTTGGTGAACACGCAGTTTGCTAGGGCAGTTAACCTTAAGGGTTATCCAGGTGTGATGGGATGACCTGACTCAAAGCAATACCTTGTTAATTCAATTTCAATGCTGAAACAAAATGAGGGATTTGTATCTCATTAAGCTGTTAACAAAAGGGAGTTTACTTAGCAATTGCGATAAAATGTTATTCAAAAAGATAAAGGATACTCCAGAATTTAGTTTGAGAAGGTATGTTGCCCCTCTTTCCCATGTCTCCATATAAAGACAGGTCTGGTCAGCAAGGTAGGATATGACGAAGAGTACATTCTTCTGACACCTACCAAGTCTGAAAGGTGCTGTCTCTTGATAGGTGAGCTTTTTAATTTCCTTAAGTGACCAGGAAAAGACTACCAATAATAGGAGACCCATTTTGAGCCTCAGTTTCCTGGCCCAATCAAGTCCCAAGATAGTTTTGTTCCCTAGCAGGGGGAAAAAAAAGATTAATTTGCATGAGTGACAGAGTTAGGAAAAGTATAGACACACACAGACCACACATGGGCAGGACAATGGTGCAAAAGGGAAAATGCATGAGGGACACATGTAGGCAGAACTCTTATAGCAAGGTAATGCCTCGGATATTTCAAAGTCCCTGGTGTCTTCTAGGTATGCCATTGTTCTGCTCCCGTTGAGTATTCTCTCAAGTTGTCTTGAAGTCTCTGATCCATGTTCTTTGGCTGATTACTACTCAAGTGTATATTATTCCACAAATACTCCTTGGATTTATCTATACTTGATGTGACACTACTTTCCTGGATGGATGCCTATGGAGTGTCTCTCTACCTCTAGCTTCTTTATCTGATGAAACTCTGGGAATCTTCAAAAGTCTCTCATTCTCAAAGGAAATTTCCAGTCTACATTCCAAATTATTTCAGCTAGCTAAGGGATCACCTCCTAGTTTATGGTAAGCATCCCATATATCTTATCATTTTAATCTAAAAAAATAATGGTTATTGTCCCAGAAATTACCAAACTACTCTGAGGTCTAAAGTTTTTTTACCTTATTTTTTAAATTTAATTTAAATTTCTTTTTGAATTTAAATTTAATTTAAACTTCTATTCTCTCAAGCAGATGAGTGGGTATACAAAAATGCACAGAGGCAAATGGGGAGTGAAAGAAGGGTAGCAAGGTCATTCTTTTCTTCTATCTGCTTAATCTCATTCCTAGCTCACATTTATATATTTTGAAGTTTGCAAAGCATAGTATATATTCTCTATTGATTTTCTGTGAAGTGCTATTCCATCTTATAGTTAAGGAAATTGAGTCTGAGAAGATTAGAAGAAAAGTTCAAGGTCACAGAGTTAGTAAACTTGTCTGATGTGTGATTTAAACTTAAGTCTTCTTGACTCCAAGTCCAGTACTCAGCTACCCCAAGGTATATTGCTAGCTGAGGTTTAAGAGGTACATTACAAAAATGTGCAAAAATAGCTCCATCTAAGAATGAGAAAGTGAAAGGACTAAAAGAGTTTCTCTGTTCTTTTCAACACAGAGAATGAAACATTCTTTGAAAGAATGAAAATGTATAGTAAGGGAAAAAATAGAAAAGAAAAAGTATCTAAAGAGTCAGATAGGATGCTAACCTATGTCTATAGGGTGGAGAGATGAAGGACCACTGATGAATTTGAGGAAAGTAGGCATGAGGCTCTTCCTAGAGGGACACAGAGAGGTGGATTTGAGTCCTTTAAAAGGAAGAAGCATCTTCATGAACTACATGGAGTGATAATGTGTAATCACAGATGCCATCATGAGAGAGATAATCAAGTAATAGTCAAAGGAAGATAAGAAAAGTAATAGTTGTTGGTGACTTCCTATTGAGGGTTATCAAGTGACAAGTGATTGTCAAAAAGGTAGAAATAATTCTGAGATTTTCCCCAGGGGTTATGTATGGCATGTGATTAAAAACCTCTTGAGATTTGTCCTACTTGACAACCATTACCTACTCTAAATGGATTCAGATGCAAATAATGCCTTCCAAAAGAATTCAGAAAATATTGTGGAAGGTTATAGTCCTGGGCAAGAAACTGAAGACCTTAGGGACATAAATAATGTTTTCATTTCTGCTGCCAATTGAAGGTAAGAACTTCTGACAAGAAGTTAGGCAAGTAAACTATTCAAATTGTGTTTGAGAGTATTTTAATTTCTAAAGTATGACTTTAAAAAAGTGATGTTGAGCTCTTGATTAGGGATAAAGTACTCCAAAGAAGAGTAAATAAAATATATATTACATGAATTCTTATGAACCAAGAGGATTCAGAATTTGATCCTTATTGAGAATGTAGAAAATACCCATTTTTCACAAAGTCAGATAATCTAGATAGCAAAAGACACAACACAGGTAAAAACCTGGCCAAAAAAATATTTCACAAGAAACCAACAACAACAACAACTAGCTGATCAATTCTGTACAACTACACACAATATGTGTAATCAATAGGAAGAAGTAGAGATCCTAATGCAAAAAGAGTAACTTCAGAGATATCACAAAAACTCAGTAGAATGGAATACAAAAATAGAATTTGTCTCTGAAGTCAACTTTATCTAAAAGGAAGATAATATGTAAAAGTAATAATGTAATATAGCAGTATAATGGCATTGTATATTAAAATATATACAGATAGGTTGCAATTTGTACAAATAATGAATCACATGAAGTGGTCATACTATTAAAATTTGTTGCATTTGTAGTTATAATTATATTTAAAATATGTTCATTGGTTCCAGCACAAATGAAAATAAGTAGTGAGGATTCAAACAATGTGACTACTTTATGGGATTTATTGTTCATACTGATTGGAACTTAACTATGGGTAAATTCAGACAACTAGAGCAGGAAATATGGTAGAAAATATTTGCATAAGGATTTGTGTAGTGAGAATAGAAATACTATTTTGTAATAATACACTACAGTCAACCTATACAGAAGTATGGAGTAGAGTTGGAGCAATATATGGTGACCTGATACAGAATTATGATATAGTAAAAATAAGACACTTCAACTAGCTCCAGGAATCTCATAGAGAGCTCTCTTCTCTCTTTATCTCTATGTTTTTCTCTGTCTCTGTCTCTCTTTCTCTGTCTGGTTCTCTTTCTTTGTCTCCATCTCTGTCTCTCTGTCTCTCTCTGTCTCTCTGTTTCTGTCTCTCTTTTTGTCTCTCTGTATATCTCTTTTTCTGTTTCTCTGTGTGTCTCTGTCTCTCTCTTTCTGTCTCCCATCTCTCTCTCTCTCTCTTGTCTTTCTCTTTCTCTCTCTCTCTCTCTCTCTCTCTCTCTCTCTCTCTCTCCACACACACACATACAATGTTCTCCTGGTTCTGCTCACTTTATTTTGACAGAGTTCATATAGACCTTCTCAGATTTTTCTGAAACCATTCTGCTCATCATTTCTTATGGCACAATAGTATTCCATCATAATCATATGCTAATTTGTTCAGTTATTCCCCAGATTACGGCAATCCTCTCAACTTTATTCTACCATAAAAAGAACCACAATAAATATTTATGCACAAACAGATTCTTTTCCCTCTTAAAAAATGTCTTTTTATAAAAAATAGTGATATTTCTGGGTCAAAGAGTAATGTACATTTTTATAGTGCATTAGATCTAATTACAAATTATTCTCCAGAATGGTTGCGACAGTTCACGACTCCACTAATAGCACTAATAGCACTAATAGACTGCAGCAATTTTTCTGTATCCTGTTCAGCATTTATCATTTTCCTTTTTGTCATGCTAGATGATCTGATATGTGTGAAATGGTATCTCAGAGTTGTTTTAATTTAGATTTCTCTGATCAATAGTGATTTAGAGCATTTTCTCATGTGACTATTGAAGGTTTTGATTTTCTTTACTGAAAATTTCCTGTTCATATGCTTTGGTCATTTATCAGTTAAGGAATGATTTGGGATATATTTCTTGTGATGATGCTTTTTTTGAAGAATGATAATTTCATTCTTCAATAAAATGGAGAAAACTGCAAGGCAGAATGAGGTAGGAAGGTGTCAAACTGCTTCTCTAGACTTGATTTTGATAAAAAATGAATGATTGTTAGAAATCATGAGAATAGACTGCTTCATTTTAGAATTTGTGACAGAATAGAGAAAATTAAGTATACCTTTATATGTATTCTCCATTTTTCTTAAGCAAAGATATTGTGGAAATATAGATAGGATGTCTTGGCCTATAATTCAACAAAGGAAGTTGGCCTATATGGGACTGGCACTCAAGAATTAAATTATGAAGACAAAAATATAGATGATTATAACAAGAACGGGGAAAGGTACCTGTTTAAAAAGACCAATGTGGGTGCTTAACGAGGGAACTCACTGATCAATTCAGTTTTTAAAAACATATACATTGAAAATGAAAGTACTGGCAAATAACAGAGGATGAATACAAGAGTCATATTTTTCCTGTGACAAAAGCACAAAAGTTCTGGATCATCTAAAGTTGAAAATAAATGTTAAAAGACAAAAGGATGTTTAAAAAAGAGATTGGACCCAAAGGCAAAATTAAAGAATAAATCAGACTGTGGATGAGTTAAAAAAGAAGGATAACAGATGATGGTAAGAATGCAGAATTATTCAATATTGTGCTTCTGTTTTCTCTTAGAATGAGGAAACTTTCAACTGGATTAGAGGAGGGGAGAAAACCGGTAGCCTATGGTGGCTTCTTATTATGGTGTCTCAGTGGGTTACATCCTAATCTGAGAGAACTGGTTAGTGTAATTGCTCAGCTGCCAGTGGTTATTGTAAAGGGATCATGTTGAGCAGGAGAGGTACCACAGGGACAGAGAGAGATGAATGTTGTCTTGATATTCAAGAGGGAAAAGGAGAGCCCACAAACTACACATCAGTAAGCCTGAATTTTTTTCAAGCACAATTGTATAGCATTATAAAAAGAATGGTTTGTGGACACATAGAAAGGGACTAAGAAGTAATATGGATTAATCAACAGCAAGTCCTTCCCAATTATCTCCACTTCCTTTCTTACTGGTAATTAAACTAATAAGGGACAGTGAGGAATAGTGGTAAAGAAAGAAATGGTCCAGGAAGACCTGCTTGCCTCTGACACAAACTGACTGTATTCTTGGGCAAGTCACTTAATCTCTTACTTCTATAAGAAATTAGTACACATTGCAAGGAAGTTGTAGCAACATGCATTGATAGAGGGAATTTCCTTATTTAGGAATTCCCTATGACAATAGAATCATAATTGTAGTCTATTATCTGTCTCTTTAACTATACTGAAGCAAAAAGGCAATGTAGAAAAAATAGTTCCTGAGCTTCATCCAGGCATTTGATAGATTCCCCCATGTTGTCTTGTGGACAAGGCAGAGAAATTGTCAGTTAGATGACAATAAATTTGGGTGAATTCACTAATTAAAAGGAGTAGTCACTGATTATACTTCATCTTGAAGGGAAGTATCTAGAAAAATACTCCAGGTATCTGACCTTGGCTTTCAGCTATGGAACATTTTTATCAATCCATCAATGAATGGAATGCTTATCAAGTTTTCAAATGACCCCAAAATAGGAAGATTAGTTAGCATCTAATGACAAAATAAGGCTACAAAATTTAAAAGAAGATGTTAGATTAAATATTGTTTTTAATCTAATAGGATGAGGTTTAGAGGGAATGTGTTTTAAAGTTCTGTACCTAGATGCATAAATTTAACCTGAAAATTAAAATAGCAAGAAGGCATGAACAGATAGCAATTTGGGTAAAGGAATTCTAGGGTAAGATCATGGAGTAGAAATAGAGTCATTGGATATGTTATTGCTAGTCTTGGTATTACAAAAGAATTGGTGTAATCAGAATACAGGAATTATTAGAATTGTTTCACTTTGCCCCATTCAGAAGCATTTTGTTTGATCCTGGTTACCCTATTTTTAGATAATATCTTAAGAGAAATGAATAGGAGATGAGAAAATGTAGCAAGGAATTGTAGACAACTTCCTCCTTTAAGTTTGGCTATAAAGAGGAACAGGAATTGAGGACAATATCTTAAGGGATTGGTATAGTAATTGTTAGTTTTGTCTTAGATAGGGAAGTTTAAATACAGGAGACACAGCCATAGAATCAATCAGAAGTAGGTAAGAAGAGAAAAAAATGGGAGGGCAGGAAATAACCAAAGAGACCAATTCATAAAAAGTGTTAAGAAGAAATGAAATAAAGGATATAAATGGGGGGAGATACTGCTTTCAAATAGTCAAGTGAATAGAAAATAGACCTGTGATTTTATTGATATTAAAAATTCCCATACAAGGAAACTCTTTACTAGAGATTCTATAAATTATAGTCAGAGAATTCTGTAGAGCAATGAAATAGTTAAGTGATTTGCCTAAAGTCACACAGCCAAGATATGCTAGAGGCAAGATTTGAACCCAGTTCTCTTTTCACCATGTCATATTACCTCTCCAAATACTTATGTGAAGAATAAATAACAGAAAATAAAACTATGTGTCATTAACATTGAAACAATTAAACTCTACATTTTAATATTATTTTCTAGAATACAAAATATCAAAAAAAGATAAATTGATGTTACCATAGTCAACCCATTAAGGTAGGAAAATATTCATATAAAACATAATATTTACTAAGACATATTATTCTGGAATCCTCTGTCCAGTGTCTGTCTGTCTTATTCACAGACTAAGCCAGAATTGTATTACTTTGTCTTAGTAACTCACTCCAAAGCAAGCATGTTCTACCTCACAGATAATTCAAGCTAATTTCCTTGTGTTCCAATTGTCTTTCATGAGCAGATGCATTCTACAGCTGCCTTTCCTTCAGCTCTTGCCAGCTTTATTGTCTAAGTGAAAGAGATGGCCTTCCTCCCTCATTCCACCAGTTTCTCCTTTGCTTGTCTTGAACTATCTAATCCTTGCCACCCCCACATTAGCTTTTAAATAATGGAAGCAATCCATGGAATTTTCTATTTCAACATTCATAAGTAAGATACAACACCAACAGATTATAACCTTTGTTTTTGTTTGTTTTGTTTTTGTCACAGCAACCACTCCAATGATATGCTGTAATGGAAAAAAAAAAAAAAAAAGCATTGGAGTAGAAGTCAAGAGACTTTGAAATATCTCACTGTCCTCACTCTCAAAATGTGACCAGTCCAACTTTTCTTTTTTTCCCTGCAGACACATAAACATATAAAAAGGCAACTCCCTTTCTTTCTCTGAGCTTGAATATTCTCATTCATAAAAGAAGTGGGTTGAATTAGGTGATATCTTAAGTGCTTCTAGCTCAGAGATTCTATGATCTTACACATATTCAATAAGAATTTAACTCCTTTCTGTGTGCTCAGAACTATGGCATTTTTTAGTTCATTCTATGGGAAAACACACAAAAAAGTAGAGTTCCCAATCCCTGCCATTGAGAACTTTACAATGTTATCAATCAAATTTCCATCATAATGCTTTGTTAGCAAGCAATACAAGATCATGTTAATGTCTGTATGTTACAGTCTCTATAAATGCCATAATATAGGTCATTTAAGCTAAAATCATCAGAAAAGGCTTCATAGTAGACTTTGAAGCTTGAAGGATAAGAAGTATTTGAGAGAGAAAAAATGGGTAGGGGAAATGAGGAAGCTGCAAACAAGAAGGCCACTATAGGCCAAAGGAGATGTGGGTTGAGAAATGAGGAGTCTGAGGGACTTAGATTGGAGGGTTTATATCTAAGATAATAAGGAAATAAGTCTGGCTAAATAGTCAAGTTAGACATATAATAAAGAACTTGGGCATTCAGCTAGTCTGTGAGCAGAATGACACAATAGAATTCATGTTTCAGGAAGGCTAGCCTGACATCTGGCAGTAGTAGGCAGGATGGGTTGCACCAGCAGTGGTTCTTAAAGTCTGGTCCAGAGCATCCTGGGAATCTCTGAAATCCTTTCAGAGAGTCTACAAATTCATCATTAGTTTTTATTTTTAATGTGATCAATATCTATAACTATAAACCACATAAACAAAAACTCTTTGGACAGATCCTCAATCATTTTTAATAGGATAAAGATAGTGAGAACAAAAGTTTGAGGACCACTGGTTAGAGGAAGAAAACAAAGACTCTCTTATACACATGTTGCTATCTAAGGAAGAACAAGGAAAGGGAAGAATAAAGAATAATGAAAAAAGAAGAAGAATTATTACCATGGAGACTTTCTTGAGCTTTACAAATGAATAAATGAGAAATAAATAGAGTAGTCACTTTAAGATACAGAAGAATAAAAATTTCATTGAGGATGAGGATGAGGATATTCCAGCATTCAATTTATATTCTCTACACTCCAATTGATCTGTAATCTGCAATATAATGATACAGACAATAACCTGACTATCCCAAACCATCATGTGTGATGTTTGACATTGGCCTAAATCTGATGTACAGGTTCTTCCCAATACATTAGGGAATTTCTTCATTTTTCTTGATATTTCGTTAAAAATATTGGAATGCATGTATTGCCTTCTCTCACTAGATGACTAGCTCATTTTATTTTTTCTGTCATAGTCATATACAGAGTGGAGACAGGAGAGATTTTTAAAGGAATGAGATAAAGGAAAATTCAGCTTAAAACTTTTTTAAGTTTTAGTGATGATAATGAGAAGGAGGTAGGAAATTTTGTTATTATAGTATTTTTCCCTTACAAAGAAAATTAAAGACTTTTATTTTTTAGATATTTATTTGGGGAGATATTTTATTTGGGATTCTATGGGGTTCTGAACCTTAAAAAAATTACAGATTTATCTTTAATATGATCCATCACCAGGGTTATTTGATACACTAGAAAGAATAGAGAGAAAAAAGGACAGCAGATGGTAATTGTATCCTTTTCAAACGTGAAATAGTGACAAAAAGTGATAGGAAATAAAATGGCAGCTCTATCATTGTATAACCATGAAAAACTAGGTGGTCTGCTGAATATCACAAAGCCCTCCCATCACACAACTATTCATTTGAATTGTCCCAGGAGGGAAAAAAAAAATTCATTTTTTCAAATAATGAGGAGAAAATGTAGTGATTACTGATAGAATATTTAAGACGTTTTTTTTTTCTCCTTAGTTGTCTATTTTAACTTGATCCCAACAGGGTAAGCTCTTACCGATAGACGTAGGACATTGAGTAGTTTTCTTCTAAAGAGCCCCACCATCACTCTGTCTGGGATATTTAAGCAACAATTTTGTAAGAGTCAATTCAAGTATATGATCTTATTTATTATTTAACTTGGGAAAGGGTGGGATACTACCTGTAGACCAAATTGTCATGGACTTTATAAAAAGAATCATAAATGAAAAATGAAAAGTTATCTTAAAAATAAGGAAGAGAATTCAGAATCTATTGGAAGAAAATGGTTTACTTTTACATATTCTGCAATGAAGTTGCAGTACTGCAGAGCACTTTCACATAATAAAAGGGCAGGGGGAATAAAGCAATCTTAAGGAATAAAAAGAGTGGATAATGGACTCGCCTTAGTGCTAATCTCTGGTCTTTTGCTCTTTTCAAATACACCCTTCAGTAAATAATCTATAGAAAGACTTCAAATTGTATTGGGACTGGGAATTACAAATCAATCACAATTATTGCCATCAACGCTTACATTTGAACCCTGATGACAGAAAGAACAATTCTTCTGGATGATGAGTGAAATGTTGATCTTTGGAAACCAGGTTGTTATTATAGTTTATCCTTTCATTCTCTGATTTGATATTCCTGGAGCCTAACATTATTTGCATGTAAAATTTCAGGCAATAGCTACACAATGTTCAAAAATAAGTTTGACTGTTGTTGGAGCATTTTTCCCTTGAATTGACTGATTGCTTTGGTGTCTAGTGGATTCACACTTTGAAACCCTCAGGCTGTCAACAAAGCCCTTGAATTTTTATGGTTATGCTAGATAAATGAATCTCTGTTTAAAATAAATAACTCTCCTAAATAACTATATGTGTAAGTGAAGTATACCTGTTTAATATGTAGATAATGTGTGTGGATTAAGAATATAGGATAAGATCAAATCAGCAAATTTCAAACTTGGAAGGAACTCTCAAAAATCATCTTCCTAAATTCAAATATTAAAATAATTCCCATATGAAATCTTCTTACCTTACCCAGATTTTCCTTGATGATTTTTAGTGATGGGGAATTCATTGCCTCTAGGAGCAGTGCATTTAACTTTTATACAATTGTAAATTTTATGAAGTTTTTCATTATATATTAGGCCTAATTCCTGTCACTTCACAATTTCCTACTATTTCTTCTAAATCTAATCTTTCAAGTCTAATTCTTCTTCCACATGATAGTTCTAAAAATGGGTATATCTGTGCTAACCCTCTAAAAACTCACTTCCCTAGTTTAAATATTCCCAGTTCCTTCAACTGGTCCTTTTATATATTTTTATATATAAAAACCCCCTCGATCACCCAATTTGGAAAAATATTTTCTCATAGACTAGGATTTTCTTTAAAATTATAATTCCATTTAATTGGTTTCCTTTATAGTCCTGTATGTTTTATAAATTTAAACCTGTTACTCTAATAAGAGTTATATAGGCTTCATGAGTGTACCAAAGAAGTACATGGCACACACAAAAAGATTAGAAACACTTGATCTAGATCTCTAATAATGAAGTCTAAGATTGTGTTACTTTTTTTTTTTTCTATCCTGTCTTACTGGATGACTAAGTAAATTGAAACACCCATTAAACACACACACACACACACACACACACACACACACACACACCAGTAATTTAGTCATCCATTTTTTATTCTCTAGTTATGTAATTTTTGGGGAGTTTTTTGTTAACCTAAGAATAGGAAAACACATTGAAAATACATCCACATAAAACTTATTCAATTCAATTAACTGTTCTAGCCTATCAAGTTCTATGTGGATTCAACATGTCTATCCATCCCTCTCAGCTTTGTGTTACCTGAAAATCTGAGAAGCATGAATTTGAATATTCCTTCATATGAGATATTGATTAAAATGTATTAAAAAATGAAGCACTCTCAGTTGTCATTTTCTGGAGAAGATGACTTAGAAAATAGTGTTTTAATTCGCTTCTGATTCTGGCTTTGTGACCATGATAACCACTTAACTTCTTCATTTGTAAAATGGGGATAAAAATAGCTACCTTCCAAGGTGTTACAAGTCTCAATGAAAATAATGCGTGTAAAGCTTTGTAAATTTGAATGTAATGAAGTTACTAAAATTCTTTATTGGACTCTGTGTTAGTGTTGTCATTTCATTCTTGTAAGCTTAAATCATTTTTACCTGAATTCTCTATGGAACTGTGAAATACCAGTTACCCAGTTTATGAGATCTTAGTTATCTTTTCTGTGATCTAATTATAGGATCCTAGTTTTCTCTTCAATGACTTCTTTGAAATTTGCCCTCCAAAATAAAGCTAGGCTGATACTTGACCATGTCTAAATTTGCCTTCTTCTTTTCTTCTATCATGTATCCTAAGATGCCACAGTTATTTCCCCAAAAAGTTTTCATCATGCTATTTTTGCAGACTGGAATTTTCCAGTGAGAATTTCTCTGCGTTATGAAAACTAAATAAAAAATGGAAAGACTTTTATGAACTCATGCAAAGTGAAGTGAATAGAACTTAAAAAACAATATACACAATGAGGACAAACATGAAAATAAAAAGAACAATAAAATATTGAATTCTTTATAATTCTAATGGCCAAGTTGACCCTAGAAAAGAAGAAAATCACCTTCTTCTTTTTCATGAAAAAAATAGGAGACTACAGATTGAACACTGAATATAATATCAAATATAGTTCCTCTATTGGGAACTCAAACTGTTCCTTAATTCTTCCCTTTTTTTAAACAAAAAGAAGCTCATTTTGGGATGGGGAGAATGAACATATTTGGAATTTATTGCCTTTAAAATTAAAAACACCAGCAAAACTTTTTGAATTATAAAACAAAACATATCTCAAGTTAACCAAAAATAAATACAAATATACAACAACTCCACATAAATCTGTTTAAAGGATGCTATTTTTCAGAACCAAGAGAACATTGTACATAGAAACAAGATTATCTGATGTTGAACTGTGATGGACTTCATTTTTTTCAATGTGGTGATTCAATACAATTGCAATAGACTTGTAATGGAATGTGTCATCCTCATCCACAAAGAGAACTATAGAGACTGAATGTGGATCAAAGTATAGTAGTTTCATTTTTTGTTGTTGTTATTGTTTGTTTTTCTATGTCATGTCTTATTCACCATTGATCTGATTTTTCTTGCAAAGCATGATGAATATGGAAATGTATCTAAAAGAATTCCACATGCTTGGTCTATATCAGATTGCTTGCTGTTTGGGGGAGGGGTACAGAAAGAGAAAAATTTGGAGCATAAGATTTTGCAATGATAAATATTGAAAACTATTTTTGAATGTATGTGGAAAAATAAAGTACTATAAAAATAAAATATGCTATTTTTGTAATTAATCTAGAAATTGATAGTCAAATAAGTGAACAAACTAGACAATTACCTGAAGAATAAGAGGTTAAGAAGTGTAATGTTCTTGTTGGTTTTCTGGAGTTCTTTGGGCAGCCTTCCTTTCAGCAGAGTAATCACAACAATAGCCAGGTGTTGAAGTCCAAAAGTCTTTATTGTCTCCTTTGCCTGGTGCTGAGCTAGCTTTCTTGAGACCTTCAAACAAGCCTTGGTCTCATTTCCATGGGTCAATCTACATTCTGAGGCCCAGTGGAAGCCCTTGTTGCATTTTGGACTTGTTCTCCTACCCTGTCCTCTCACTCTATCTCTATGCTTACATTGAGCTTTCAGATGCCCTACTTTACCATACTGAAAGCATTAATGAATCTCTCTGGAAGTCCCTTGCAAAGAGGGACTCTGTGTTCCCATATTCTGCATCATAGCCTGGGTATAAAAGGCATTTGTGCACAATGTGGCACAGTATCTTATGATCTCCTCTAAAGCAGCATCTTTGTGTAAGTCCCCATGTAATTCTTCTACAAACCTCATTAGCATTTTCCTTAACCAGTTGTCTTATCATAATTCCTGTAGCTGCATTTTCTCCAGTCGTTTGTATGACAGCTGTCTGTAGGTGTCCCACAAAATCAGCAAAAGATTTATTTGGACCTTGCTCTATTTTTGTGAAGGCTTCCCCTCAATCTTGCTTTCCTGGAAGGGAGTCCCATGCATTGATTGCAGCAGCAGCAATTTGCTCATATGCTATCAGAGGATAATTAATCTGTACTGAAGTGTCTGCATACTGACCTTTACCTGCTAGTTGGTCAAAGGTGATTTGTATATTAATTCCAGTTTGCCTTTTTCATTGGGCTTGTATCCTGCATAGTTCATTATACTCCAAAAGCCACAACAAGTTTTGTCTAGGTTCTAAACATGTCCTTGATATAGATTTCCAATCAGTAGGAGTTAAAATTTCATAAGCCGAATTCTCTAATATCATCTTAACATAAGACAATGTAGCCCCATAAAGAGTGCACATTTTCAAAACTTTAATAATTTCTAGATCAAAAGGAGTGTATCTTCTCCTGGCTTGACCTGAAGAATCAAATTCTTCAATCACAGGGTATGCATTTATTAAATCAGTTCTATCTTTTTTTAGCTTTAACTAGTGCCTTTTGAAATCTTGTCATAAGCTGCTTCATAGGTGGTGCTGAGTGTGTCACTGCCTCTCCCCCTTCTTCTTCTCCCTCCACCCATGAAGGGTTAATTGGGGGGATAGGTCAGGGGTTGGGGAATGTTCTAATGGCTCCTGCTATGAAGCACCACATTATTTAATTTCATCAGAATTGTACTTAACTCCTTTCTTGTGTAATTCTTCATCCTTTTCACCTAGTTTGTCAGTATCCTCCCCCTCCTGCACTTTCTTCTTTTTTCTTATTCTAATACTTATATATTTTCACAAAGCCAAGTGTATTGTTATATGTATAAAAAAGTTTCTTTAGAAATTGAATTGGTACCATTATCATTGTAGTATTCACGTAGTTGCTCTCCTACTAATTTTCACTCATCTGGAGCTAATTTTTTTCTTTTGAGAACCAAGGAGATGTGTATTTTAATATTTCAAAGAGTTAGTGATCTGCATCCAAGTTAAAATCAAACCTTGGTTTTTAATGAGTTTAACTAAGCTTTCAACACATTTCCTCGAAGTGGAAAGGAAGGCTGTTTTCTAAACATTTATCCCATTTCAGCTGAAATACTAATTAACCCTTTATGCAGTTTCCTTCTTGTCTGTTTTTGTACTCACCCTAATTTCTGAGTCACAGATGTAGGTCCTTAGCCCCACATTGGGTGCCAAAATGTAATGTTCTCAGTAGGTTTTCTGGAGATCTCTGAGCAGCCTTCTTTTCAGTAGAGTAATCACCACGAGAACAGCCAGGTGTTGAAGTCCAAATTCTTTATTGTCTCCTTGTCTGGGGCCCAGCTAGCTTTCTGGAGAGCCTTTCAGACCAGCCTTGGTTTCAGTGGGGGAAATGCAGGAGACCAGCCACCAGGAGCCTGACTGAAGATGGAATTGAATCTGGCTCCCCTTGTCTCTGAGAGTTTGAGCTCCTGCCTCCAGTGAGCTTATCTTCTCTGGCTCTGACTCTGGCTGAGGCTCCCAGATTATATGCTCTCTTATAATTACATTATCATAGATATGAATCTTATAGAACTATATTAAGTACTAAGTACATGTACTGAACTAGAGAACTATTAAGCACCAAGCTAAACTAGATAATCATTGTCTTTATCAATTCCATTGACTTAACCCCTTGTAAGAATCCTTGTTTCAGAGTTCTGGCCCATAACAAAGAAGAGTGAATAAATAGACATGATTTATGGGCAAAGGAATTGTGAGTTAAAGAATTTGCTTTAGAAGTGGTCAGGAGGCATTCAGTAGGTTCTTAATAAATGTTTGTTGATTAATAACTATCCTGATGAGTTGAAGTACATACAGTCTTATTGTGGGCCAAAACTTCCTAAAAACCTAGCCACTTTTGTTTCTATTTTTGCTTTTTGATTTGGAGATGTAGAAGATGTAACTTTGACTGTGATGCTAGTTGGGGAAATAAAATTCCTGACCTTCCAGCTCACTGTGAACTCTCTAAAATGAACCCAAAATGATTTTTATTACAGTCACTTTCTGAGTAGACATAGTGGAAAGAATTCAATAAAACTTTGGAATGGCCTTTGAGTTCCTATTCACAAAATCAATCAATCAATCAATAAACATTTATTAAGCATACAAATAAGAGTTCTCACTCTTACTGGGTTGATTGACTAATGACAACAGTGACTGAAGTGCCTAATGATTCGACAACAAGCTTAATTCATTGATATTTTAGATGTTCAATTAATTCATATCCATAAAGTTTCAAGTACTTATATCTGTGTGTGTAATTTATGTATAATATATATTTATGTATAATTATGTATAATATATTTTATATATATGTATATATAAAATATATTATACATAAATTGCACACACACACACACACACACACACACACACACAAACACACACACACACACACACACATATAACACCACTCCTACCATGAAGGATCTTATATTCTACAAAGGCAAAACCATTCAGTATGACTGTTTTCTGTCACAACTACAGTGGGCTAGAGAAAATTGTCAAGATATTTTATATGACTGAAACCCTGGTAAGTAGGTACCTTATCTATATGTCCTAGCAAAATGTCTGAATTCTCAGATAAAAAAGCTGAAATAAGAGTTTAGCATAGAATTTCAATTTTAATACACATGCAAAGATACCTGAATAAACCAGGACATAAAAAAACCCACACCAGAGTACATCATGACCCCTGACAATTACCCTAGTAATGATGCACTAGCAATCATAACAAAACAATATTGACAGTTACCTGGCAGTGTTATTCCTATTTAGTTAGGGCTGCATTCACACAACAACATGAAATAAGACTTTGACTGCCTCTCTTTTGTATTGTGCCCCAACATAATAGCTGGTACATAAGGATAAAAATAAGAATTAGACCTATGATTTTATTGGTATACAGAACTACCAGATGAGGAAACACCCTTTATCAGTTGAGATCAGTGCCTGATTTCTAGTAAATATAATACATATTTATTGATTGATAACAGAATATTTTTCATTAGATTGACTCAATGTAGACAACTAAACAAGATAATTCCAGAAGGAATGACTGTTTTGACTCCCTACATTGATCAACAACTTTGTGTTCCCTTAGAGTTTGGCTCAACTCCCTATATGGAGTGTTTGTGGGTACTCACATTTTGGTGACTTTAAGATTTATTTAGCCTGGATTGTTTGACTAACTTTTATCAGTTGTTACTGATAGACCAAACTAAGAATTTACATTTTAAAAGATATTTATTATAAAAGTAGCAGGTCTAATGGAACAGATCCTGCTGATAATAAGGAAGTAAAAATAACATTCAAAAACAGGTGATAATTTTTTTTCAGTTGGTAAGTCAAACAGGAAATGAAAGGATGCATTTCTCAGTTCAGTAACATCTCTCAAGGTTGGTTCCTATGTTACCCATATACCTTGTCAATGATGAATGAATTGGCAATAGCCAAAACTCAATAGTGTATTTTAATTGCATCACTAAATAATTAACCTAGTAAATTATTCAGGACCATAACCACTTTTTTCTCCATATATCAGATTTTAGGAAGAGGTTGTGCTTTACAAATCAATAAGAAGCTGGGATTTTTAAAATGTTGATTTGGTCTCAATGTGCTATTGCTAAGATTAGAGTTAGGGAGAATGGGATTAATAAAAATTAACTGTTACTGACAGAACTCAAGGCAGTGAGTCACATGATGATATTATCAAGGATATCATCAAGTTCAGTTCACTCTGGAACTCCAACTCAAGGCCAGACTAGCCCAAATTAAGACTATTCCAGGCAGGTGAGAGATAAGTTAGCATAAGCTCAGAACATCCTCCAATTTCCCAAATCCTGAGAAGCCCAAATCAGTTTTCCTCATTTTCCCCTTGTTTTTATACTATCATACTAATACACTGCACTACTCCACAAAACAAAAACCCAATTCCCCCCATTAGATGCCCTGGATTTTCTAAATTTGAACTAATGATTCCAGGACTGCTGATCATTCCATTCCATTCAATTTAGCTAATTTTTATTAAGTAACAGAATTGTGAGAGGAGTGCTATATTTGGATTCTAAGAGCTTGGATTTCTGTCTCTTTTACTTACTGTATGACCCTAGACAAGTTGTTCCATCCTCACAATAACCTATGAGGGAAATGATGTTATTATTCACATATTAAAGATAAAGAAATTGAAACTAAGAGGATAAGTGATTTTCCCATGGTGATAACTGTTAGTGTCTAATGCAGTATTTGAACTGTTTATAAAATGTAATAATGATGATGATAATGATGATGTAGTATTCTTAAATACAAGTCTAGGATGGTGTCAACTATTTCAATTATTCAGAGAGTTTTTATTACAGGATATGAAATCATAAAGTTTGGGACTAGATTGTGGAACCCCCTGAAAATCAATTTAAAATGTTTGGACTTAATCTTGTAAATAATGGAAAACCATAAAGGTTTGTTGCAATTGCTATGACTGCTATTATCATTTGATTTGTTTTGTTTTTTAATCAGAAAGCAGCATAAAGAAACCAGGGCTTTAAGTAAACAATATATAACAAGGTGGAGAGAATAGATATAGGGAGATAAAAAAAAAGGATCCATTAAAATATCCTGGTCCTGCTGAACCAAGCCCCTCAAAAAGGGATTTGCAAAATGCTTAACTGGTACAATTACTTCCTCTACTAATACAAATCACAACCTCTTGATCTTTAAAAAGACTATTTTCCATAGACAAAAAGCATAAATCACTTGGTGGTCAACATTCACACCATTAGCCTTTCCAAATTTAGCTCTTTATAAAGTTCATACAAATAAAAAAGATTGTACATAGACAAAAGTCATGTTGGCCATAGTCGTCAGGACCATATTTGAAGCTCTCCAGCTTAAGAAAGCTTTCCAGAACTTGTACATCACTAACATTACCTTTGCAAACTCACAGTCACCTATAGAGCATTATAATAATATGTCACTGGAGAAAAGAATAAAATAACCCATCAGAATTGAGTAAGAAGAATAGAACTAGAAAGGTCCATATTATGGGGAGTATTTCCTTGGAAAGCAGCATTTCACTTAGGACATATCAGTTTTAAAAAGAGGCCACTGCATTGAGAGTAATAAAAAGGATGATAAATGAGGAGAGAATAAAACAGCTAAATGCATCGTGCTCTACTAAGTGATGCTTAGGAAAAGCAAGACAAGAGCTTGAAAGGTAAAAACACCAAAGTAGAAGAGGAATCATTTAGCTTTAAAGAAGAGTAATAGAAGGAAATGAAGAAGTGAGACATGAAGACTACAGGGAATATTCTTTGACAGAGAGGACTATTGGATGATGGAATAGATTCCCAAGAGAAATTGTGAAAATTCGATCAGTCAAGACATTTAAGATGAGCTGGGACAAAGCACTAAACATTCTGCTTGTGAAGAACAATTCAGCTCTTAGCAAAGAAAGGACATAATAGCCAGGTAGGTCAATACCATCACCAGTCTTTATGATTTAAATTCAAATTTACAAATGAGAATTACATTTGGCTTAGGATTGCCATTGTCACATCTCCCAACAAGGGGTGCTAGTTAGCACTATACTCAACTTCTTACTAGACCCTTTATGGATTACCATGTCTCCCATGGAAAAAAAATAAATTTTCTGTGTTTAATGTTCATCTCAGCTCTATAAGGAGTTGAGCACAGTGTTAGGCAGTAGATACTTGACAAGTTAGAATTAATTTTGATTGATTAGGATTTCCTAAAAATAATATTTTATTATTTGTCATTATCTTTGAGACATGACATGATAGGATCATAAATTGAAAGTTAAATTAACCTTAGGGAAAAAAGAAGAAATGAAAAAGGACTACACAAGGCCATAGATCTAGAACTGGAAAGGACCTTGCATTCTATCTAATCTATAAGCCTCAGTAAACTGAGGCTTATAAAGGTTGTGATTTGACGAAGGTTTAATAAGAAATAGATCTGAAAATAAAATTTAAGATCCCTAATTTGTAGGGCTGAAGCTTGAGTTGATGCACTGAGGTCCCAAGCACGTGAGGCTAAATAGTAATTGGACCATTCTCTATTAATATATATGCTTGGAGAAAGAATGGCCCCCGCCCACTCTTTGTGCAATTCCTGATGTGTTGTATAGGAAATGACGATTTTGGTGAGTAGAGGCAGAGGGGCAGAGAGATAGGGGGAAAGAGACTGCTGGCTGGTTCCTGTCGCAGCTGCCCATATTGCTATCGCAATCCCCCTTCATCTCCACAAAGAATAAAGATTGAAGATTTTCCCTTAACTTGAATTCCTGACTCTGGCTGATTTTAAAATATGCGGTCATCACACTAATTGAAACCCCAAGCTCTTTTCTGCTGTACCTCACTACATCTATCTATCTATCTATCTATCTATCTATCTATATGGATATCTAGAGGACTCAATAGATGGAAGCCATACTTGGAGTCAAGGAAACATAAGATCTTCACAAATTCAGCCTCCGATACATACTAGCTATTCAGCTCTGACTAGGAAAGTCATTTAACCTCTGCCTTCTCAGCTTTCTCTTTGATAAAATGGGAATAATAATCAAATATTCTCAAAGTTGTAAGGATTTTAGTTTATAAAATATTTGTAAAGTATTTTTGTGAATGTTAAAGTATTGCTGTTATTCTCCCAAAAACCTAGAAAGATTCATGTAAATTATCACATTTATCCTTACACTATATATGCTATATATTATATATCTCCATGTATGTAGGTAGATATATATTTGAAAGAATGAGGAAAATACTTATTTTATTTTATAGATGAAAAAAACTGAGACTAAGCAATTAAAGCAGACTAAGGAGTAAGACCAAAGAATATGGAGACAGGATTAAAAAGCCCAATCCAGCTCAGGCCTTATTGTCAAACAGAGAATAATAAGGGAAGCCAAAATTAAAACCCAGGCTCTCTAATTTGCAAATCCAGTGCTTTTGTGACTTGTCCAAAGAGGCATATAGGCAGAATGAGGACTAGAACATGGGGCTCCTGGCGCTTTCCCATGATGTTTCCTTGGGGAGGGAGGGAGGACACAAAATCCTACTCTCTTGCCAAAATGGGGCACTGTTGTATCTTGGCTGAAGACACCACACTATGAAAAAGTACCAAGTCGCAGTAGAAGTCAATAACCGAGTCAGGACCAGGACTCCTGCCTTTCTATTTTACCCACTGGACCACGCTGCTTCCCTTGTAGCTGTTTAATCCGCCGATACGGTGCCTTGCTCCCCCTTATCTGTGTGGTTCAAATGGATTTTCCTGGTTTCAGAAGCCCAGCAAATACTGAATGTCAGAAGCTCTTTCTTGTAAAAGCTCTCTGGGTTGTCAGTCTAACACAGAGGTGGCCAAACCGTGACTTGGGCACCAAGCACCACTTAGAAATGATTCCCACATCCCCACTCAGCAACTGGTGTTGATGCTCTCTTGTTTTTTGAAGAGCTTTACATATCAATCAGTCAACCAAGAATCATCTGTTAAACACCATTATGTCAAACACAATGCTAGGTGCTGGGAACACAAAGAAATAGTCTCTGCCCTCAAAGAGTTAACATTCTGAGTGAGGGAGAGAGGAAATGTAGGAGGGAGGATACATATATAAGTATATACAGAAGTAAGGGGAAAGAATAAGCACTTATATAGTAGCTACTATGTGCCAAACATTGTGTGCAACTTAATGTACTTCTTACAAATATTATCTCATTTTATGTTCACAATAGCTATGTAAGTGAAATATTTTTATTACAACCCATTTTACAGATGAGGAAACAGGCTGAGAGAGATTCTGGAACTTGCCGAAGGTCTAGAAGCTAATCAATAGCAGAGGCAAGAACCAAACTCAAATATTCCTGACTCCACTACTCTACCTGTTTTACCTCTTAGTTGTCCCATTGAATTGATGATCTTATGAACCCTCTGAGGCAGTCTCTTTATTTTATAGATGAGGAAGCTGAGGTTTAACAAAACCTCCCATGGCTTGGAGAAATCAGAAGGGTTCTTCAGCTGTTACTTTAGCCTCACAACAACCTGGTGAGTCAGTACTGAGAGTATGTTAGAGAAGACATCGAAAACCCCTGGCAACCCAGGTAACAAATATCAGAGCTGGGACATATCTCCCTAATTTCCAGTCCAGCCCTCTCTCTTCTCCATCCTTCTGCTCCCTTGCCCCCCTTCTAGGCAGGATGAGTCCTGTGTTTCTGTGAGAGAAAGTCAGAGCTCTACCTTATCGTTTGAGAGATCACTTAAGACAGAGAATAGTTGTGCTCCAAAGGCAGTGTGCACTCCTCCTGTCTGTAATATCCTTAGCTATTAGCACAATGTGTATAGCACTTTAGGGGGTAACCCACTGATACAGTCAAGCTAGACTTGAAAATGTACAGTAATGAACTGCAGCAGCTCCAGGCTCTAAATCAAAGATCCCTAAATCAGACAAAGGAATGGGAAGGACAGTGCATCCTCTCTAGAGGCAGATTCTTTGCTAGTCAGACTATCTGCCACCTTAAAAGTGAAATTCCTATTATATCTGGGAAGCCCCACAGTGAGGGCATAAAGTAAGGGAACCAACGCAAAGATTGCTGGGCAGTTTCCTAGGATTACAGGTTAAGGAGCAGACTTTCTCTTCCCAGGCTCCACTCTATTAGTAGGACAAACAAAGTACAGGTCATCCCATGTAGCCCCTCAGAAAAAAAGCCCAATTGTCCCCTAGGGCAGTCTCAGAAACTCAATCAGTATAGCAGACAGGGGAACATGAAAACATGACCTTTGTAGCCCAACCCAAGGTATTTGAGGATAGGTAAAAATATTTCCACTAGATACAGGCTTTCTAAGGTAACTGTGACTTCATCTTCACATATCAATGTGCAATTCCCTGTACCAATATAGATTGCTATCTATCTGTGATTAGAGGATTTCTAAAAGATTATCTGAGACCACACGAGATAATTGTTGACCAGAATCCCACAGATTGTACAAATAAAAAAGCAGAAATTTGGACCCTTGTCTTTCTTACTCTAAGCCTCACATTCTGTCCTCTTCAACACAATGTCTCTATCTCAAGAAAGGACACAGAAAAATGTTTTGATGCACAAAAATTCAATTCCTGCAGAGTGATGGAGTGGACTCACTAGTGAGCATAGGAAATAAAAACTACTGTGATCACTTAGAGAACTTTTCCTGTATTCATCTTGACTAGTTTAGGGGATGTCAACTGATCCAAAGAGTGTCAGAGTAAATGCAGTTCTCTCCTCTCCTAACCTGATTTCCCTCGGGCTTCCTCAACTTTATGAGGAATAAAGAGTAGAAAATTGGCCCAAGTCTTCTTTCCACAAGAAGCCTACCATTATCTCATCTGTAAACTGACAGGTGAAACAAGAAGGCAGACAGTCTTTGAAGGAGAGGAACAAAGGGAAGTAGTATGGCTATATTCTTCTGCTTAGATGATGGCAATACAGAAAAGTGGAATGAGCCCTGAATTTGGAATCTGAGGGCCTAGACTCAAGAGGATCTAAAGCTGGTCACTTACCAACTCTGGCATCAGAAAAGATACTTGATATCTTTGGTCTTTCATTCCTCATAAGAAGGAGAAAAAGGAAGGGGAAGAGATCAGAGAAGAAAGTGAGAGAAGAGAGGAAAGAAAAAGGGAATAGAGGGAAGGAGAAGGGAGCAAATTGGAGAAGAGGAGAAAAGAAGGAAGAAGAGGACAGAAAATAAAAGTGGAGAAAAGGAGAGGAGGGGAAAGAAGGGACAGGGAAAAAAAGGGAGAGAATGATAAGGGAGGGGAAGAATATCAGGAAAAAAAGAAAAGAAATGCCATTTCACTTAATTCCATTTTGACACATATCCTAGAGTGAAAAAGAATATGTGAAGTATGGGAATGGTGACAGAACTAGTGACTGTCTTCTTTCTCCCTTTTCCTTCTTCACATTTCTTTTCACCACTTTCCCTCCCACTCTCTCTGTTTCTAGTCATTTACATCCTGTCACCAGGTCTCCACAAGCAAAGAGCAATGGAGAGCCAAAGCAATGATCCATACAATCCAGACAAAAAAGAAATCAAACCAAAACATCCTAACATTTTCCTGAACTCCCACATAATTTAGACAGAACAGAAATAGTTTTTGTATATGGGTTTTAGGATACCTCGATTCCCTCACTCAGAAATGGCCTATTGTCTCTCCTTACCACCAGGATGATTGGATGACCATTTCCCTATTTCAAAATGATCAGACAAACCACATTCATAATCAGAATTCTAAAAGGAATCTCTAAAAGTCATTTAGTCCAAATTATTTATTTTATAAAATAAAGTAATTGAGATCCAGTGTGGTCAATGGCTTGTCCATGAAAGCTACAATTCTAACTCAGTCTACTGACTGCTATTCCAGTGTTCTTTCCACCATATTATGTAGCCTGAACAAATATATGGAGAATGCTATTGATAATTTTGAAATTGGGTTATTTATTCATGTACCAATATCTTGGATGCCTTTCCCCATGATAATTTATGTCACCTTCAAGGATTTACCTTGCTCTCAACTCCACCATGAACATTACTCAGACTGGAAAAATTGAGAGGAGAGGAGAGAAGACAGAAGAAGACAGGACAAAACAGAAAGGGAGAAAGAGGAAGTTGAGAGAAAAGGGAATAAAAAGTAAGTCATATTTTTCTTGTGCAGCATTAAGATTTTTGGAAATATATTTAGAAGAGTTGCACATGTTTAACCTATATTGGATTACTAGCTGTCTAGCAGAGGAGGGGAGGAGGAGAGGGAGGGAGAAAAATGTGGAACACAACATTTTGCAAGGATGAATGTTGAAAACTTATCTTTACATGTATTTTAAAAATATAAAAAGCTTATTTAAACATACTTTTCCCTTTTCTTTGGTATTCAGATCTATTAGTGGTATTGTGCAAATATTAGCTCTTTTGATCCTCACAGCAACCCTCTGAGGCATGTATTATTACTATCTCTATTTACAAGTACAGAAACTGAGGTAGATAGAAATTAAGTGAATTATCCAGTCATACAGTAGTGAATGTCTGAGGACAGATTTGAACTCAGGTCTTCCTGACTCCAGGTGCTACACGCTCTCCCCTGTTCTATCTAGCTGTCTTTGGTGAGAAAAAGACTCATAGTATGTAACTCATTAAGTACAAGTCAAGATTGCAATTAGAAGGGGCAGAGAGAAAACTCAGTAGTAAATAAGAACCATAATGCTTAGGAAGAATCTCTTCCAAACTGGAATTAAGAAAAATCCCAGTTGGAAAAAAGCAATTAAAGAAGGCCAGAAAACTTGCTACAAGACTTAGGAAACCTACATTGTTAAATTTGAGAACTGGTTATTATATTCTCTGTTTATCTTTTTTTTTTTCCTAGTTTACATGAAATCATGAAGGAAACATAATGTGATATAATGAACACTGCAGAATGCAAGAATCCTGGGTACTAAGCCTTGGTTCTTGGTTCTGGTTTGTGTCACAAAGGAATTTCTCTTTGAATCTCAATTTCTTTCCCTGCAAAATGTAGGAATTGGAATAATCTCTTAATTTCCTCCTAGATCTTCCTATGAAAGGAAGATATAAAAAGAAATATTAATCTTCCTTTCATAGGAAGATCTGGGAGGAAATTAAGAGATTATTAAGAGATTATTCCAATTCCAAGTGGATGACCTTGATTTTCTAAATTAAGGCCTCAGTTTTTATGAGGCAATGCTCTTCAACAACAAAGGTCTTGGCAAGAATTAAGCAAAAGATGGCCTAATTTACCATCACAAAACATCAATTTGGAAGGGCAAGACCCTCAGGACTCATTTATATTCTTAAAAATTAATGAGGACTCCAATGAGCTTTTGCTTATGTACATCATATCTATTAAAATTTACCACATTATAAATTAAAAGGTCTTGGTATTATTATCAAAATAGTTTTGACATCACAGACCCCCGAAAGAGTATAGGGAAATCCAAGTGGTCCCTGACCACACTTTGGAAGCAGCATTTGTATCAAAAATGAATAATTTTTGGATATGACTCCAAAATGTATATTTTATGTCGTTTAAAAGTACTGAGCTACATTATGATGTTCTGATACAATCACCAATTTGGATCACAGGTTTAGAGATAGAAGAGGCATCAAAATCAAAGACTGAACCTTTCATTTTGCCCAGGAGGAAACAAAAACTCCCAAAGGACAAGTAATTTGTCCCATTGCTAGTAAATATCAGAGACAACATTTGAACTTATACCCTCCAACTTCTAATCAACCATTCTTTTTTACTGTGTCACATTTGGTCAACAAGCAATATTTGATACTAATCAAATCATCTAAAGATCACTGTACTCTTTCCTGGCTATGAACTAATCTGTTTTCTTTGAGCACATATAAAATAAATAACTAAGTAAAAAAATAAAAATTCAGTAAGAACAAGGAAGATAACTGACAAGAAGATACTGAATTTGAAAAGAAATTTATTTTCCAATTCCCACTCACTTATTTAACTTCATGTATCTCATTTATAGAATGAATGAGTTGAACAGCATATGAATATGAATTGTTAGTATTATTCAATAAAATTTAAGAAAGATTTATTAAGATTTTACTGCAAGTAGTATTAGACATAAATAAGGAAAAAACAAAATACCACGTACTTGTTCTCATGGAGCTTACATTCTTCTGGAGGAACATGACATATATGTAAGTAAATGAAATACATAAGTATAAGCAACATAATATAAAGTCATTCCGCCCAGTTATAACTCTGGAGAATCAGCAAAAGGCCCAGCCTCTTTGAGCTGTGTTTTAAAAGGAAGGAGAATGTGAGGAGTGTATTCTTAACATGGAAGACCACTTATTCAAAGGTTTGGAGGCAAGAGATGAAATGTCATGTACAGAGGAAAAGCAGATGGCCAGTATATCTATAATGAAGAGTGGGTGAATGGGAATAACACAGATATGAATAATCATTATTATTTTACAGTATAACACCAATTATGGAATTTGTCTTCCATAAGTCTTGGTGGTATAAGGTTTTTAGAAAGATACCAAAATTTCTTAAAAGGCCTTTAGTGAAATCAGTGTTCTGCCTGGAGACAAAACCAAATGATGTCTCAGTGTCCCTTACTGCCCAATGATTCTATCAGATTTCACACAAATCTCAAATAAAAGCAAAGAGCTTTACAGTTATTTCACCCAATGCACACTCATTCTTCCCTGGCAACATAAAAGACTCTTTCCTCATAGAAACTAACAGGCTAGTAGCCAAGCTGGGGACTGATTCTGAGAAAATGATTTCTGGGGTATAGAGGAACATTTCTTTTTAACTGGACTCCCTGGAAGGTCAGCTTTAGAAAGATAAGCTAAACCTCTCAACAAGGTGACAGACATTAAGTACTTTGGTTGTGTCCCCCTGTGGGCCCTGGTAGTTTCCATAAGGAGAGGGATGACTTTTTCCCTTATCTGGTTCTTTCCTTGGCATGCTCTCTCTGTCTGCATACCTGCCAAAGAGCACACGGACTTTTTCTACCCTTTAATTTGTACCCGGTGAGGGGAAGAGGTGATGGGTGACTTGTGATGTAGGTGGCGACAGTCACTGTGAAGAATCAGTGATACCTTAGCTCCTTTATTTCTCCCCAAAGCACCTGGCATGTTGAAGTTATCAGACCATATCAGGCTTAAGGGACATTAAATGTCAGGAGAGCATCCCTCCTATAGAAAGCTGATGGGAGCTCCGGGAACCTTTAGTATCAAATGTTCTTCTGTATAATAATAGGCGGCAGCATCAATCTCAGAAATGCTACTACAAATGTCAAAGAAAACCTTACCCCGTCTACAGATTAAAGTTGCAGATAAAAACAGAGGACCAAATCAAAGCCCCAGTGTTCCTTCCCTGAAACATCCCTGCCAAAAATGCAATTTCAGAGTTATCAAAAAATAGAATCTCTCCAACAGCATTCATAAAGTTTCACATTTGGGTGTTATCACTGAGGCTTATATTGAGAAAATTCTATTTCTTCCTTTCCTCCCCTTCAAGGTTTCTGCAGTGTCCTATCTCTTCCTTCTGACAAACAATGTGGATTTTAGAAGTCTTGGCTTAAAGACAAAGAAAGAGCAGGTTGCTCTACGTATATAGGGAGTAGGTCATACTTCACTGTTTATTTCCCATTCTCTAGAAAACCCCTAATTAAGAAAAAAAAATATGGATGATATTTATTGTTTTTCACCATATTTATTTCCCAATATGATCCTATTCTGAATCATACATTTTTTAAAAAAGGAAAAAAATAACAGTTAAGCAAAACCAACTGACATATAAGCTGTATTTGGTAGTATGCATGACATCTTCCACCCTTATTTCCCCATTTCCTCTCCCAAAAGGAGAGGAACTTTTTTAAGGAAGTGTGAAACAGCAAACAAATATAAGTTAAGGTTTTCTTGTGTGTGTATGTGTGTGTGTGTTTCTATATAGTGCAGTACCCAAGATTGTCCATGGGTTAATGTTTATCTACTGGAAATATTTAGATAATATAACTAGAACCAAGCAATGTGACATAAAGAGGATTGACATATTGGTTATATCTGACATAGTTATTGTCTGACCCTGGATGTCTCAGATGACCATTTAGAGCCTCAGACAACTCTTTTAAGAGACTATAAACGATCAAACAATTGCACATCTGCATGGAGAATGAGAGCTTTCTTATTCAATTATATATCCCTACATCAATGAAATCATGGCCTGAATAAATAAATCAGTTGATAGATTCAGAACTGAAAGGAGACCTCAGAGATAATCTAATTCAGAGGTCTACAAACTTATTTATACACATGCACACATACACACACCACATAAATACTGTCTTGTTCTCTAAATTCTGGCTTCTATTGCTGTAGCTTATTTATGTGTATGTGTGTGTATATATATTTGTAAATATATAATAATATATACTTATATACTACATGTATTATATTATTATTACATAATGTACTACATATACATACACACATACATTATATATATACTTTATAATGACTATATTTGCAGTATACATGATATATACAACATCCATGTAGTACTTTATACATCATATAACATATTACATATATAGTATGTTGAATCATATACATAGCATATGTACTTATAGTACTATATCATATACAGTGTGTTGTTTTATATATGCCTATGCTATACAAATACATACATATATGTATCATGTTTGGGACTCCAAGTTTACATACATATGTGTGTAAACATATACTCATACATGTGTATATATGTATGCTTATATTTACCTAGTAGCTACAGTTTTTTATAGATATAAAATGCAATCATAGAAGCAACTAATTGGTTCAGTGGATAGAGCACAGGGCTTGAAGTCATGAAGATCTGAGTTCATATTCAGCTGCAAACTCTAATTGGTCCTAAACAAGTCACTTAAATTCTGTTTGCCTCAATCCACTGAGAACGAAATGGCAAACCACTCTATTGTTTTCACCCACAGAACTCTGTATCCAGTATTAGTGTGCTGTGGTCCATGGCATTTTGAAGTATCAGATATGACTGAAAAGTTGAACAATACGATAGGCATATATTATGTAAATGCATATCAGCATAGTAATTCCATATATTTTATTTTGTAAGTTTCAAAACATTATTCTCTGAATTGGGTCATATTCCTCACCAGTTTTTCAGAGGGATCTATAATACCAAAAAGATTAAGAACCCCAATCTCCTCATTTTATAGGTTAAGAAACTGAGTTCCAAGGAAGGAAATTGATTTGCCTGGGGTGTTATAGGCACCAAAAAGTAGAGCTGGGATAATATCAACATCTAATGAAGATTCAAATGAGAAATCCTAGATTGAAAATGCATATATATGTGTGTGTGTATGTGTGTGTAACTTACGGGGAGAGAGACAACGATGGAGACAGAGGGACAGAGTCAAACAGAAACAGACAAAAAGAGAAAGAATATAGAAAGAACAGATAGTAAGACAGGGACAGACAGAAAAAGAGATAAAGAAAAAGAATAGAAAGAAACAGACAGCAAAACAGAAACAGAAAGAAACAGAGACAGAAGCAGATGGGGAATATAACAGATAAAAGCAGAGACAAAGAATAGAAGAGAGATTAACACAATAATAGAAACAGAGAGACAGTGAGACAGAGAACACAATATAAGTTTTGGATTTATAAGACATGGATTAGATATTGGTGTCTAGATTTTAAAAATTAAACACTTGGTCTATCAAAAGAGGTCAGACAAGCTGGAAGAATTTTTTTTCTTTGGGGATTTTTTTGCCTCCTTTATGATTTTAGGAGTAAAATGACAGAAAGAAGAGATTTTCAACATTCATTCCATATATATATATATGGAATGAATGTTGAAAATCTCTTCTTTCTGTCCCTCACTTTCCCTCACATCCCTCAGCTTTCAGAAACAAGCTGATGCTCTAGAAGAGTTCACTGTAGGAATCCCTGCAGTGCTTAATTTGCCAAGTTCCTGCTGATCCAAGTACAAAGGAGTCTAAAAGTGTAGAGGAAGAAACCTAGAGAACACTGTTCTGGGAATAATATAATCTATCCCTCCATCCCTGCCACCTATTTGTGAAGGGACATAAAATGATCAATAACTACATAAGAACCTGATCTAATTTAGGTTGGAATTTAGTATAAAAATGAGCTCATCTTAGGCTCTACATAAGAAGAGTCAGTACCCAAAATGCCAATTACACAGCAGTTTCATCTCTGAGGAGCCTTTTAATGACATGGCTTATAGCTAAGTTCCTTTATATGTTTTTAAGAATCATTTGATTCTATGGTTCCTATAAGCCACTCAAAGGAAAATTCCATAAGGGGTAGAAAGTACTATTCTATAGGGAAATCAAAAAATATTTCATCTCTCAACTCTGCTATTGATTTCCCAGGCAAATCCAGAAAACTACTTTAACCACTCAGAACCAAAATTATCCATTTTTATGTCAGGATGAATTCATGAAAGAAAACAATGGTGGTATGAGAATGGAAATCATACCACTCAAAATTTTTAATGACTTTTAGTATTAATTATGAATGAGCCAAATATTTATTTTTACCAAAATAGAACTGAATTTTCAAGCTATGTTATCTAAGTGATGAATAGTTCTTTTTAGGTATTGGTGATAAACACCAGAATGGCCACCAAGTACCTATTAGAATGTTATTAACCCTGCTACTAAATTTACTTCACACTTGAATGACACAGTTTAGAGCAGTCGAGTACTTAGCAATGTAACCAAAGGTTCTAGATAACTATATATTAAAATGAAGAGAAATGTTACCTGGAGCTAAATTTAAAGAAATGTAGCAGGTAGAAATATGCCTTCATTCTCTAAGTTTCAAATATTATATTAATGTAACCCTATATTTACTTTCTGCTTTTCTTACTCGTGGTACTGTGTCTACTCAAGCTTTGCTCCTTAGTGAAAATATTGCCTTGTTCTCTGAATCCTGCCTTTTACTTCTTAAATTTCCAGATACTTTCTCTGAGCCAATTGTTTTCCTGAGGTTTCATATATCTATTCTCTCTATAAATGAACCTAGAGGAAGAGTCATTGATTGCTTCTTGACACTTTCTAATTTCCTATTTAGTCCTTGGAAATGGGGAAACCTCAAATCAGAGATTTCTTCTTTTTAAAAAATTGAGGATCTAAGTTCAAATCTGGCCTCAGACACTTAACACTTTCTACCTGTATCTCCCTGGCCAAGTCACTTAACCCCAATTCCCCAATTGCCTCAGGGGAAAAAAAAGATTTATTTTTGAAGTAAAAATTATTATCTTCCTCTTGCTCTCTCCATTGGGGAGGGAAAGCTCTTGGAATAATTATGTATAGTTTAAAAAAATAAATTACCTAATTTGCTGGAGAGTCAGAGAGACAGAGACACAGACAGAGACAGAGATATAGAGAGACAAAGACAGGGAAAGACAGAGATAGAAACAGAGAGACATATAGACAGGCACACAGAGATAAAGAAACAAAGAGCATTTTGCATCTAGAGTTCATTATCTTTACGTCAGGAGTGAGTAGTACAATGTCACTTCTAAAATATACCTTTTGGTATGTTCTAAAAAGAATGAAGAAAATATTGAATTTTTCTTTTTGATGGAAGTTCCATAATCTGATTTTTTTCCTATCTAGATATGGTTATTTGAGAAACAAAATGCTTTCTATGCATTTCTCTTCAACTATATATTGCTCAATATATAGCTGAATATATACATATATATGGTTGAAGATAAATGCATAGGAGGTATTTAATATATGTAGATAATTATATACATATATAACACAAACACCCTAGCAGAACTATTTTACTACTGTAAGCTTTCCCACTATTTCAACAACACTGTCTACAGACCTTAGACCGATCTCCTTTTTTTGTTTGTTTGTTTTCTTTTTACTGCTCTTTCCTTATTGGAGTTCCCTTTTCTATGTTTTAAACTTTCTAAACATGAAGAAACATTTGAAAATATATGTACATAATGGCTTCCTTACTTAATCTAGTATTCTTGCCCAAGTGATATAGTTGGAAAAAAAACACAGGATTGGAAATTAAGAGACCTGAGTTCCAATCAATATTGCCATTTTCCAACCTTGTGACCATGGGCAAGTGTCACACCCCCTTTGATTGTCTTTACCTGAATGTTGAAAAGATTAAACTACATGACCTCTACGATCCCTTCTATCTCTCACAGACTATGATCCAATTATTCAACAAAAAATAGAGATTTAGCAAGTGACTGAAGGTTGATTCAGTCAAATTTTCTGAGAGAAAAAAAAACTTTCTCTTCCAGAGAAAGTAGAGAGCCATAAAAACAAAGCATACCACTTCATGTTCATGGCCATCGAATCATAATTGTTACTGTGATGACTTACTACTACTTATTGTGTCACAGCAATGAAAAGGCACTTGAAGCAAAATGATACAAAAGAGAGGTAGCATGTACATAAACAAGGCTGAATTGAATATGGCCTAAGAGATTTAGTCATTCTAATCTCAGATGATTCATTTGGGACATTAACAAACTTATGGACAATTAGGATATAAGGAGACTTGAACACATGTCATATGAGTTTCATTTGAAAAAGTTTTAATTGATCATGTCATATATTGGGTATGATTTTTAGTGCCAGGAGATACACGTAAGAAAATATTTTGACAATATTCAGTGAAGTGGTAAGAAGGGATGGGGGACCAGGCTAATAAAAGAACTGAAAATCATGTTTCAACAGGTTTTGTTTGTTTGTTTGTTTTGTGTTTCTTTGCTTTTTGAATGAACTGAATATGTTTTGGAGAACAAATGATTTGTGGGGATAAGAGAGTTGTCTTCAAGTATTTCAAGGATTGTCATGGGAAAGATGAATTAGACTTGTTCTGCCCTATCACACTCTAAAGCTACCATCCTATCTTCCTCCATTTCATAGCCAAACTCCTAGAAAAAGCCATGTATGTGTCACCAATATTTTTTCTCCTCTTGCTCTTATTCCCTTCTCAATCTCTTGAAATTTGGTTTTCAAAATCATCAGTCAAATAAGACTTTTTCAAAGATATCAATAATCTAATTGTCAAAACCAACACTCTTTTTCTCAGTCTTCATTCTTCTTCATATTTCTGCAGCATTTGGCTCTTATAACTAATAAATGACCATTATTTCCCCTTAGATAATCTCTTCTCTCTAGGTTTTCTTGTCAGTGATTTCTCTTGGTGCTCCCCGCTTTATTCCTTCACCTTTCTCCTCCATTTCTTTTACTAGATCATTATTCATTTGCTACTCCCTATGCATGTATCCCACAAGGTTATCATTTGGCCTCTCTTCCTTCTCCCCTCCTGTCTCTTCACTCATAAACATATATACTTATATAATATATATTTATATGTATATGAAAAATATACAAATACATACATGTGTCCATATACATATTTATATGTATACATTTTATTGTTTCTTTGTTTATCCAGCCATTGGACTCTCTTTTGAGCTCCAGCTTATATCACCAGTTTTCTATTGGACATTTTTAACTGGATGGCACACATTTCTTTACACATTGATACATCCAAATAAGAGCTCATTGCTTCTCCAAAGAACTCTCCCCTCTTCTTAATTTCCCTATTTCTGTTAAGGCAATAACCATTCTTCTAATCACCCAGTTGGCAACTTTACAGGCATCCTCAGTTACTCATTCTCCTTAATCATGTAAATTGCTGAAACATTAACTCTATTTCCACATCATCTCTTGCACATATCTCCTTCTCTTTAGTCGCCTGACCACCAGTCTACTTCAGATCCTCCCTACCTATTACCTGGACAATTACAATAGATGAGGCAGAGACAAGATGGCAGAGTAAAATCAGAGACTTTCATCTCCAAATCTCATCAAATCTCTTTAAATAATGATTGTAAATGAATTACAATGGCAGAACTCACAAAAAAGACAGTGAAATATTTTTCTAGCCCAAGACTCCTTAGAAGGTTGGCAGGAAAGGTCTGTTACACTAGGGTGAGAGAGAAGAGCAATCTAGCACAGGTCATGCCAGTACAGACAGGTTTCCCAACAAACAAGAAGTAGGCTTCAGAACAACTAAATCAGTGGCAGTAGTGGCAGTTTTCAGATCTCTCAGCTCAGAGATGTTAAGAGGATCAGAAAATGGGTCAAAAGGATATTTACATGGGTCACTTTGTTGGCAAGATGGGAGGGATTCTATTGTATTACCTATATTTGGATCTGAGTCTCAGTCCTGGCTCTTAATTCCTATGCAAAAAGGAGTACTAGTACAGCAGAATTTATAGCCACAGGGAAGCAGGAACCTTGGTCACAATTCCAGGGTTAAAAAGAGTACTTATGGTTGCTCATAACCAGTGCATGGTATAGAAAAGTGGAAGACATATTTCTTCCTAGGTCATACCACCTTAAAAGAGTCAAAAACTTACAGATCCTCAGAATTATCTGTGAAAACAGCTGAAACTTGGGGCAGCACTCTGTCCACTTGGGAAGCAGATCTCTACTTTAGAATAGAGTTAAAAGTCAAAAAATAGGAAAATGAGCACACAACAGGGAAAAAACCTGACCATAGAAACATATTATGGTGACAAGGAAGATCAAAACATATACTTAGAAGACAAAAAAGCCAAAATTTCTGCATCAAAAAAATGAATTCTTCACAAGTCATGGAAGAGCTCAAAAAAGATTTTAACTATCAAGTAAGAGAGGTAGAAGAAAAATTGGGAAGATAATAAAAATGAGATAAGAAATCATGAAAAAAGAGATTCAACAGCTTTATAAATCAGGCAAAAATACTGAACAAAATAACATCTTAAAAATAAAATAAGCAAATTTGTTTTAGAAGCACAAAAATACAATGAAGAGAAGAATGCCTTTAAAAGCAAAATTGACCAAATGGGAAAAAAAAACATATAAAATTAGCTGAAGAGAAGAACTCTTTAAAAAGTAAAATTAGCTAAATAGAAAAGAATCTACAAAAGTTCACTGAAGGAAATAATTACTTAACAGTTAGAATGGGCAAGTGGAAATTGATGATTTTTTGAGACATCAAGCAACAATCAAGAAAAATCTGAAGGATGAATATTTTAGTCAAGCTCAAATCTCCCAGATCAAGGAGAAAAATTGCAGGCAACCAAAAAGAAGCAATTCGAATATAATGGAGCCAAAGTAAGGATAAAAATAACATTCAGCAGCTTCTACATTAAAGAACTGGAGAGCTTGAAATATGGTATTCCAAAGAGCAAAAGAACTAGAATTACAACCAAAAATCACCTACCCAGCAAAACTATGTATAGACCTTCCAAAGGGGAAATGGATATTCAATGAAATAAAGGACTTTCAAGCATTCCTGATGAAAAGACCAGAATGGAATAGAAATTTTGACTTTTTCGTACAAGATTAAAAAAAACACATAAAAAAGTAAACAGGAAAGAGAAATCAAAAGAGATTCAAAAAAGTTAAATAGTTCATATTCCTACATGGCAAAATAACATTTATAACACCTAAAAACTTTCTCATTATTAGAGCAACTAGGAGTATACACAAAAAGTAGAAATGTTAGTTGAATATGATGATTATCTGAAAAAAAATAAAGGATGAGATAGAAAAAATGCACTTGGAAAAGGGGAAGAAGAGAAATTTGAATGGCATTGATTGAACGACATAAGAGGCCTAAAAAAAGATTTTACAATGGAAGGGGAAATGTGGTAAGCAGGGAAAAGAGCACATGAACTTTACTCTCATTGAAATTGACTCAATTGAGTATAGAAATCAATCTTACTTTACAGGAGAGTAGGAAAGGTAGGGGATGTGAAAGGATGGGAAGTTGATAGAAAGTAGGACAATTTAGGAGAAATAAAAGTCAGAAAAGAAACATTTTTGAGAATGAACATGGTAAAAGGAGAGAGAGTCAGATAACAGTGTGGGGGAGAATAAAATGAAGACCAATAAATAATTTGTAATCATTACTGTGAAAAAAACATTGCAGTGAATTTCCTTAATAAAGATTTCATCTCTCAAATATATAGGAAACTTAGTCAAATATATAGAACTAAAAGCATTCCTTAACTGATTTTCAGGACATGAACAAGTAGAATTCAGACAGATTAATTGAAACAATTTATGTGAAAAACAAATGCTCTAAATCACTATTGATGAGAGAAGTTCAAATTAAAACATCTCTATGCTACTACCTTACCCCATCAGATTAGCTGATGTGGCAAAGGAGCAAGGTGACAAATGAGGGAGATGTTGGAAAATTAAAATACTCATGTACTCTTTGTAAACTTGAATACTTATTCAACTATTCTGGAAACTAATTTGGAACTGTGACCAAAGGGCTATAGACCATGAATATCCTTTGACCACTACTCGATTTGTATACCAAAGACATCCAAAAAAAGGAAGAGGATTTATGCGTACAAAAATATTTATGCCAACTCTTTTAGTGGTGGCAAAGAATAGGAAATTGAGGAGTTATCCATCAATTGGGGAATGGATGAACAAGTTATTACATATGACTGTGATGGGGTAGTATTGTATTTTAAGAAATGATGAGCAGGATACTCTCAGAAAAATATTGGAATGACTTACATGAATTGATGCAAAGTGAAATAAGTAGAACCAAGAAAATATTATAGACAGTAATAACAGTATTTCATGATGATCTACTATGAATAACTTAAACTATTCTTAGCAATACAATACAAGAAAATTCTATAAGACTTTCAATGAAAGGTACTGTTCATCTCCAGAGAAAGAACTGGTAGAATTTTAATACAGATCAAAGGTACTTTTTTCTGTACTTTCTTTATTTTTCTTGAGATTTCTTTTATCTGTGTTTTCTGTCACAGAATGACTTACATGAAAATGTATGTTGTATGACTGCACATGTATAACCTATATTCATTTACTTGCCTTCTAAACAAGAAGGGAAGGGAGGAAGGGGAGATTTTTGAACTGAAAATTTGAGAGGGGAAAGATGTTAACATTATTTTTGCATGTAATTGGGGGAAATTTATGTGTGTGTGTGCATAAATATTCTTACAAAACTCCTGTAAAGTAGATTTATTAATATTCCTATTTTAAAGATGAAATTGAGGCAGGCAGAGGCTAAGTAATTTGTTTAGGGTCACATAGCTAGTATATGTCTGAGACAAGATTGAAACTCATGTTTTCCATTTATCTCTAAATTTAGCATTCAAAACAATATGTATGCAGCTGTTGGGGGAATACCAAGGAGTTCAATATTTATATGAGTCAACCTTATTCCCCAAGTGTTTGATTTAATTTTTTTAATTATAGTAACATTTGTTACCTGTCTCTCATCAGCCCACACCTATGAATGTTTTTCCAATTTTCCTTATTCTGACATTCCCCAGTAGGCTGTGGGTATAGGCATTGACATACTTTGCATAGTTTGCGGAATCACAAATCTCATTTCTGAATAATGACGTGTCACCACCATAACAACACTGAGAAGAAAAAATCCTGGGCTGAAGTTTGCTGCAACAGCATCATATTTATTAAACTCAACCATTCTTCCTCCTGAAATTTCTCAATTCTTTATGTTTTTCCCACATCCTTCTCTTTGATCATCGTAATAAGTCTTTCATAAGCTTGACTGAGGTATCTTCCTTTGATCACTAACCATCTGGCAGAAGTTTCATGAGTCCATTTGATTGAGTTGGCTGTTGCAATCCTAATGCCATAAGACCATCCAAGAGAAATCTTCTATATGCTCATAGGAGCACCACTTCCTTTTTAACTCTGGGCTTGAGGGCACTTCATTCTTCCAATTATGTTGACAACTTCCAGTTTGCAATGTTGTAAATTCCAGTAAAGGCTGAACTAGATAATCTCCTATACTCCTTACAATTATTAGATTCTAGAAAAATCATTTTCCTCTATATTTACCTGAAATCAACTTGGGGAAGGGGCAAGGTCATTATATTCGAATATTTGAAGACTTATCATATGGGAGAGCATGTAAAGTAATTCTGTTTATCATGGAAGGCAAGGTAAGAACTTTAAAATGAAATTTACAAGGAGGTTTACTACACCTTAAAATAGGGGAAAACTTCCTAACAAGTAAATTTGATCAATGATAGAATGAACTGATTTACTGTGGTTGTTCAAGTAAAGACTAAATAAATTAATGTAAAAGCATTTATTAAGCACTTGCTATGTTCTAACATTGCTAAGCACTGAGGATACAAATAGAAAAGTAAAATATTCCCTGCTATCAAAAAGTTTACATTCTAATTGGGGGAAAATGATGCATAAAGGAGGTTTCAGCTCCAAATCAGAAGACCCTGTGGCAATTTAAGCACTGAAAAAAAATGACAATGACAAAGCATTTTTAAAATGTTATTTTCACTCATCATTAGACATTACTGATGTTGAACCATTTGACAATGCCAAAAATTTTTGTGGCAAAAACTTTCTTTTCTGGGTTTTTGATAAATGTGACTACAGAGGAGGCAGGGGTGATAGCATCCATAGGTTCAGTCTCCATGAGGGTTGATTTTCTGAAAAATGTCTATGTAGTTTGGGCTAGAATCAGAACTAGTAGTGTGGCAGTAAGAGATATAAGAGTGGAGAGAGGTTGACTAGACCTATTATTTCTCAAGCTTAGGTTCCTAAATGGTCTCCATTATTGCCCTGTGGTAATGGTCAAGATGATCTGGGAGACATAACTACTCCTAAGGCTTCTGGGATGACCTGACCAGCCACAGGAAGCTGGCCATTCATTGGTAGTGGTGCTGGTAAGAATAAAAGGTTCTTTCTCTACAGATGTTGCTCCCACTCAGGCTATAGAAAGTAGACTGTAAGATACTGTGATTCCTCCTGTTATTGGATCCTGAGTCATCTTCATCACTGCTGAGTATTCATCAGTCAATAGGAAATTTCCAAATTGGACAAAGTATAAGACAAAATAAGTTCTCCGATCCCTTCCACCTTTCTATGATTAAGAGAGTCCACTCTTTCAAAGAGTTATTAAGGGACCCCTAGTCCATCTATATGCCATCCTTAAAGATAGACAAAAAGACCTGAAAGATATAGACTTCTATGTGACTATATTAGTAAAATTTGTCTAATGATCAGAGGCAGGGTTGGAATACCTCGTGGGTATGCAGACATTTACCCAAAAGCCTCTGTGATAACATCCATCCTTTTTGTTTATCTAGATGGAGGGACAAGAAACAACCTAAGACCTTCCACCCAGGAAATCTTTGCCTAGGGACTAATCATGGCAATTAGACTGAGCCACTATGAGAAGATCAATGAATCTTGTTCAGAGAAGATTAGCCATCTGTCAAAATAAGACAATCTCTTTCCCAAGTCCAAGTTTAAATGTTTATTAAGGAAACCAAGAGATTCTAGGGTGATCTCAGGACACTACCTAAAATTGTTTTTTTTTTCCAGTTACTATCGCTAAATAAATAAGCAAATTAATAAGAAAAAGAATTTTGAGCAGACACTGGTAAGAAGGGATAGCTTTTCTTAATTTTGATTTAGTTTAGGGCAAACTAAAGTTATCAAAAGGTGGCATAACCTCAAACGAAGAAGGCATATTCATTATCAGTGCTGAAAATGGACTCCCTAAAGGATCATATAATTAAATACTCCACTGTATGTAAAATTTTAAGATTCTCTCAATTGCCAAGCACAATAGTTTTTTTTTAGGCCCACTCAGGCTTCAGGCTCTATAGTTTTGAATATTGTCAATTGTAATCCCTTTCCCTTTTATATCTACTTCTTCTTTGGCTTATGTGACACAGCTCTTTCTTGGTTTTCCTCCTACCTGTTTGAGTATTCTTTCTTGATCCTCTTTGCTGCTTTATTCATCTGTCTTTCCAGATGTGGACATCCTAAACTTCTCTATTCTATATTATCCTTTCTTTTCTTTATATATTCTGTAGTTTTCTATTTTGTGGATTTCATTTCTTTGCTACTACTCCTCGGGTGCCTACACACCTTGGAATTCCCCATATTCCCTGTAATTTTGTAACTTTAGGACATCTCTCTGCCCAGTAGCCCCCATTTCCCATTGCTTCTTGGTTCCTCAAGAAATCTCCATTTAGAGAAAACTCCCAGATCTGTCATTCTTCATTCTGCTCCTGCATTTTCTTTTGAATCCCTAGAATTTATCAACATATTCTTGCATAGATAACTTTCCCACTGTTTTCTCACTTTTTACCTTCATATTTTCTTCCTCATTAGAATATAAGCACCTTGAGGGCAGATGCTGTTTTTCTTTTGGCTTTTATTTGTATCCTCAGTGCTTATCACAGTGTCTGTCTAATTAAGTTGATTTGCCATAATTAAACAATTCATCATCAAGAGGCCAATATACTGGTGTGAGCCTCTCCATATTTAGGTAAGCTAATCCTCAAAAAGGAGATAGTGTTACTAGGCTCATAGTCAAAGACTTTCTAGCATAGTGTAACCTACCAGAGCTTGTGTTGTACTGAAAATATTTTAAGAATTAAAAAAAAATCCTCTATCCTTTAATGTGTTATAAGAGTGGGACATATAGGTGTATTGATGATAGTTCATTAAAATAATAGCAAACTATTTGATAAAGTATAAAGTACTGTTTTTATGAGGAAAATATAGAAATATACAATTAGATGGATTTGGATTAGGTGAATGATGGAAAACAGAGTAGTCATTAATCTTTCAATGTTGAAAGAAAATTTCCAGTAGAGTGTACCAGAGTGTACTATTTTTATTATTTAATAATTTCATCATTGTTTTGACCTGGAGAATGGCCAAATTAAATTGAGACCAGAATGAAAATAAATGATTTCAATTTTTTAGTGAAGCATCAAGTAAGATCCTTGGCCAAGATTTTAGGAAGAAGAAATATGATGGTTGGCTTGGAGAGGGATGAAGTAGGATAGCCTCAATGAAGAACATAATAGCAAATCAAATCAAGTAAGAAATAATAGAATGTGTGTCTTTTTACAATGAAAGGTCACAGAGTCAACTGAGTGGCAAAGGGAATAACATGCTGGGACTGAAGTAAGGAAGACCTGAGTTCAAATTTGGCCCCTCTCTCTAAATAGTTTTGTGATATTGGGTGTCCCTTAATTTTTTGCCTCAGTTTACTTATTTGTAAAATGAGCTAGAAAAGAAAATGGCAAATTGTTCTAGCATTGTTGCCAAGAAAACTCCAAAAGGGGTTTTGAAGAGTTGGACTTGACTGTAAATGATGAAGCAATAACAAAAATATAAATTTTTAATATACCTGGAATTTACTTTTTTTAACTCCTTGCCTCTGAAGAATCATTTCTGTTCTTCAAGGCAAAGCTTAAGTGTCTATTTCTAATTATCTTGGTTACCTATAATGATTTTTTTTGTTTATTTGCAGATGAATGTGCACTTGCTGCAGCCTTAAAACTGAGATGCAACAAAGTATGGATTAATTCTCTGCTACTTGTGCTAATTTTGGCCTTAAAAAAAAAAAAAAACACATGTTCCACCAGCCAGCAACACACCATCCATACCTGAATCTACCATTTACAGTAAATGGAAAAGTTGTAAAAAGTCTGGATAAGTTCACTTACTTTGGCAGCATACTTTCCAGGAATACACATATTGAAAATGAGGTTGAAAGAGATCTTATAGGAGGGAAAGGGACCCACATGTGCAAAAATGTTTGTGTCAGCTCTTTTTATAGTGTCAAGAAATTGGAAACTGAGTGGATGCCCATCAGTTGAAGAATGGCTAAATAAATTGTGGTATATGAATGTTATAGAATATTATTATTCTGTAAAAAATGACCAACAGGATGATTTCAGAGAGGCCTGGAGAGAATTACATGAACCAATGCTGAGTGAAATGAGCAGAACCAGGAGATCATTATACACAGCAACAATAAGATTATACGATGATCAAGTCTGATGGATGTGGCTCTTCTTCACAATTAGACTATTCAAACCAGTTCCATTTGTTTAGTGATGAAGAGAGCCATCTACACCCAGTGAGAGAACTGTGGAAATTGAGTGTGGTTCACAATATAGCATTTTCATTCTTTTAGTTGTTGTTTGCTTGCTTTTTATTTTGCTCATCATTTTATTTCTGGTTTGATTTGATTTTCCTTGTGCAGCAAGATAATTGTATAAATATGTATGCATATATTGGAGTTAACATATATTTCTACCATGTTTAACATATATCGGACTACTTGCCTTCTAGTGAAGGGGATAGAGGTAGAGAAGGAAAATTGGAACACAAGGTTTTGCAAGGATTAATGTTGAAGAATTGTCCATGCATGTTTTAAACAAGAAAAAAACTTTAATAAAGGAAAAAAAGAAAGTATCAAAATAAATGCATAATGGGGTTAAGAAGGGGAAAAAAAGAAAATGAGGTTGGCTACATTTCCTGAGTTAGCTCAATGTTTGGGAAGCTCTGAAGGAAAGCATGGAGAGAAGAGGTATTAGCATGTCTACCAAACTGAATGTCTACAGAGCCATTAAGCTGGCTTGTTGTGGCAATTAAATCTGGACAATATAACATAATTATGTCAGGAAATTGAATTGTTCATCTGAATTGTCTTAGGAACATTCTGAAGATCACTTGGCATTATAAGATACCAGACACTGAGATCTTCTCTCAAACTAAACTCCCAACCCCTCAAACTGCAGAGAACACAATTCTGATGTGCTGGCTCTGTTGTTCAAATGTCAAATATATGTTTGCCTAAATGACTGTTTTACAGAGTTCTCATGAAAGAAAGGAGTTTACATGGAAATTAAGAAGAAATGAGCACTGAAGACTTTGGACACTGTGAAGAACTTTGGAATTGATTGTTTAACATGGGACATATGGAAAAGTACCGTTCAGTATGGCATGCTCACATCAAAGAAGGCACTATGGTCTCTAAGCAAAGCAGAATTAAAGTAGCTCAAAAGAAATGTAAGATTTGCAAATTTAGAGAATCCACCCCAATGTTGACAGGCTATTTTTACCTGGTCTGTGGTAGGGCATTCAAAGCTCATATTGGTTTGATCAGCCATAGTCAGACAAACTGAAATTTGACTCTAATATAGTAATATCATTTTAATCTTCTTCAAGATCAAGGGACAACCACCAACAAACTAACCACTAGCACTTTATCTCTTGAAATTATATTGTATCAAATTAGAAAATGTATGTAAAGAACTTTTCAAATTCTAAAATGCTATATAATTGTTATTATAACTTTTTACATACCTTCTTTTACTTATATATTCACATGCTTTGTCCAACTAAAATAACATAAGCTTCTTGAGGACAAGGATTTTTTTTCATCTTTGACTTTGGCTAGTACCTATTATAGACTTGTACATAAGGTGAGCATAATAAATATTTGTTGAAGAAATGGATGAATATAGTCTTTTGGATGTTCTAAAATACAATCCTTGTACAAATCAGACATTTTAATATGATTGGAGCATAAGGTATAAAATTGTTTCCTAGTAGAAAGAAAGTGTTCCTCAGGTTGTCATGCAGGTTGAGTCCCTAAGGAGCCTCTAGCAAGGACTAAAAACATGAAAAAGAGGCAGATGATGTCTCACTAGCTTAATTGTTTTCCACTTGGGATCTAGCAAGAGGAGATTGTCTGCTTGTTACTGAACATTGTAAAGACTGTACTACTTTTGCTGAGTCCTGACGGTTAATGAGCCAGAAGCTGAAAGCATCTGAGTCATTTAATATGCTTCAGAAAGACTTCCTAAATGATAATAATTCCCGCTATCCCATTCTTGGGAATCATAGGACAAAAGAAGGACAAGAAAAGGTAATGATATGAGTTTCCCACTTTGAATACATTTGCAATAAAATGAACCTTAAATTATAAGGTTTCCTGAGACAAAGAAACTCACCAATTTAATACCAATATATTTTCCCCACTATTTTTATTTGACTATTAGACATAGAACAATATAGGCTCTGAAGAAATTAAAATAAATGTCACTAAGCAAGCAATGAAAAGTATTAATAAGTGTCAGCAGGTTATCACTTATTGATATTATTACAAGAAGAAAAAAATAGTATACAGGATACAAACAAAAAATATGAGTGAAAAAAAAAGTGTGATGGTCACTTATCAAGAGCCAAAAGGTGAACCCATTGACAACCAATGTGCTTCTTTGATAGTGCTCTTAATTTCTTTTGTCTTTTCTTTTGGTTTCCTCTTTCTTTTGAAAGAAAGGTCTCAGTGAACTGAATGGACTTGTGACAAATTTACAGGAAGAAATAGACAAATTATTTTTGTTGGCTCTCCCATTGTGCTGTGAACTTCTAGGAGGGGCTTCTCTTCTTTGCCTTTCTTTGTATCATCAGTGCTTAATACAGTACCTGACATTTAATAAATTCTAATTGACTGAAACTAAATAGAGTCAAACAAATTGGATGGGTATGGATGAGATATAGTTTTTATTGATAGAACAAATGCTCATGTCAGTCAGATCACAAATATACTGAGCCTTGAAGTATCTAATATCATTGTGCCATTGGCAGATGAATTGACTACAAAACTGAAAAACTCATGAGATTCCAGGAGAAAGTCTAAAGCAAAGTTGAGCTTAGCTTTACAACCTTAGAATTAAAAAATAAATATCTTTCTCCATTATAAACTTTCTTGTTCCTTTAAATATCTAAGTCAAGATTACTAATCTAGTTACTAATCTTTCTATCCTGTTCAGGTTCAGAATAATACTTTCTTAAATGTTTGATGCTCTGACCTCAAGCTGGAGCCATCTCTCTAGTGGAATCCCTCAGGGCTTTGTCCTCAATCTTGTTCTTTCTACATTTTAAATAACACTCTGAATGAAAACAGAGTCAGCAAATTTATTTAAATTTTCAGATATCATGAATCTGAGAAAAATAGCTAATGTGATTTATGACACAATCAGAATGGCATTATCTAGATTCAAATCATCAGGAAAGAAGTATAAAATATGAAAAAGTTGACTAAGTTGCAATTCACATAAAATAAAATTAAAATAAATGCATAAGGATTTTGTTGAACTTCAAACCAATGGTGTGATATGACTTGATTTTAGGATGCATTCATGATAATAATAAAAATAACCCACATTTCTGTAAGTCATTATATTTATAAAGGATTTTTACACATCACATTTCAATCCAAAGTAAGCATTTGAAAGCATCTACTGTGTTCCAGGTGGATAAGATAGTAATAGAAATGAAAAGAGGAAAGGCCTTATGTAAGTCAATTAGAGCTATGATTCGAAAGAAAATAGAAATTATAAATGGCAGGGGGGAGGGGAAATAAAGAATGCAGTCCAGGAATATGGAAATAGTGCAGAGATACTTGGACAGATAGGGGAGAATCACAAGAGAATCATTTCATGAAAACCAAGAAAGGAAGCTTATGTAGGAGGAAAATATGATTACAAGTACTAAATTCCATAGAGAAATCAAGAAAGATGAGGACTGAGAGAAAACTATTCAAGTGAGAAATTAGAAGGTCATTGGTAACTTTGGGGAAAGAAATTTCTTCAAATATGCCTAATTCAAGTGTTATGCAGAAGAGAGATATTAAGGGGTTGAGCAATGAGAGGATAGAAAGTAGGATCAATAATCATAGAAACCTTTATCCAGTTTTACTGTGAGAAAAAAAAAAAGACAAAACTGAACAGTAACTTGAAAGGATGATATTAAGGATAGAATTAAGTGGGTTTTGTTTATTTGTTTGCTTATTTTTTTAAGGCTGGGGAAAACCTTAATATATAAGCAGCAGGAAAGGAACCAGCAGATAAGGTAAAGCTTTGATATATAGACTTGACAAGAGTCAAAACAAAAAGAAAAGGGGAGTAGTTTCAAGAAGTTTTGTGGTTCAGAGTAGGAAGAAAGAGCTCATGGTGAATAGTTTCTATTTTCTCAGTTATATATGAGACAAAGTCTTCTGTTAAATAGATGGGGGAAAGTCAGTGTGGGTAGAAATGAAAACTCAGAGTGATTTTGACTTGTTCACAAATACACTGCAAAATTACAACTCAAACTCAGGTATTCTGGGTTTCAACGGACAGCGAGATGGCATATGTGGATAAAGGACTGGATCTAAAGTCAGAAAGACTCATTTTAATGAATTCAAATCTGATTTCAGACACTGAATAGTTGGGTGACCCTAGAAAAGTCACAACTCTGTTTGCCTTAATTTCACATTTGTAAAAATGAGTATCTTTGTCAAGAAAATCCCAGATGAAGTCACAAAGTGTCAATCATGACTGAAATGCTGAAAAATGACATCAAAATTCCAGTTTCATGATCGTAAGATCTGTTCTATGCAGAGAAAGAGTAAGATCTATAAGAATAATGTTGGTCTCCTACTCAGATCTCCTCCATACTCCTTCCTCCCTCTGCCTGGAGGGTAAGGTCAATAGCTTCCAGGGTCTCCACATAAGGATCAGGCTCAATGCAGTTTTTCTCCCCATTTTCCACAAGTTACACTGATTATGGACTTATTTGGAATATCTTGTCCTGTTGCCAAGTTAGGTACTATCCCCTTTCTTTTTCAGTTTTCTTTTATGTGTGGTCTTCCTCAATTTGATTGTAAACTCTTTGAGAGCAGGGATTGTCTCTGTGTGTATTTGTGTCCCCAATGTTTATCATCCTGTGGAATATAATAGGCACTTAATATATGTTTACTGACTAACTGAGGATTGCATTCAAACAACAACAACAACAAAAGGAATAGTACCATGATACTCTGACTTAGACTATATCTAGAGTAATGTTTTTAGTTCTAGATAGCACATTCTTAAAGGAATAATCAAAAACCAAAGCAAGTCAGAAAAGGATAAACAGGATAATTATAATTCCAAACCAATTAATAAATTAATAAGTAAGAAATGCCAGGCACTGTACTAAGTGCTAGGGATCTAAAAAGAGGCAAAAAACCCCAAAACCAATAATTCTTACCTTCAAGTAACTCATAATTTATAGGAGAAACAAATCAAACATATATAATGGGATCAGAGAAACTGAGGCAGAGAACTTATATAGTTTTAGTTAACTAAGATTTGCAAACAGAATACATAAGCTGAGTATACAGTCTTATAGGGGAAACAAAGGCAGATAAGAAGGTCAAGGACACTGGGAGGACAGATAACCATAATTCCATGAAAGGATCATAACTTAATTCTGACAGGAAAGAGGTCAAGATAAGAAGACAGAAAGCAGGAGACAGCAAGGTGTGGGACAATAATCAAAAGGAATAGGAATTATCCTAGCAAGGACAGAGATAATACATCTGGAGTTTATGACACAATGGTATGTAAAGGTGGTCAGAGCTTCAAACTTTTTCCTGGGCTCTTTTTTTAAACTCAATTTGCAGACCTAATAGCAAGGAAGGAAAGGTGGCTATGGCTTATTATCCATGGCTCAAGAATATATATATATATATACACACACACACATATACATACACACACATATACACACATGTATGTAGATATATGTATATATGCAATCACTATACACTACACACACATAATATTATATACAGGATAAATAAGAAATAATGAACAGAAGTTAGGTACTAGAATTGAGAAAGATTGGGGGAAGCTTTCTATACATGGTGGGATTTTAGTTGTGACTTGAAAGAAATTAGTGACTTAAAAGGACATTAGTAGTTGAGATGAAGAAAAGAGAGTATTCTAGGCATGGGAGACATCCAGAGAAAAGATGGAATGTCTTATTCAAGTAATATCAGGAAGTCAGTGAAGATCATGTGCAGAAGAATAAGATGGAAGAATAATGGAAAGGCAAAAGGGAATGGGTCATAAAGGGTTTTGAATGTCAAATGGAGAATTTTATATTTACTCCTGGATAACATTAGAATTTATCAGATAGTGAAGGGACATGGTTGGAACTGTATATAGCAAAGGATATGAGCTGAAGAAACAAAAAGCCAAAGCATGGAAAAGAAGGAGAAAAAAAATGACATTTTCAAATAGTTGAAGAATTATTATGTGTAAAAATTCAAGCCAAGTTAATTAAACAAAATGAACTAAACATTTACTTTGTTTAAGACATTGTGGTAGGTATTGAAAATATAAAGTGAAAAATTAAATTTAAAATACTCTCTGCACTCAAGGAAGTTATATTCTTTAGGAAAAGAGGATAGCTATACTAAGATATAAATACAAAATAACTGAAGAAGAGGAGAGAACTGAAAATAATTATTTCATTGGTCAAGGGGAAAGAGTCAACCTGTTCTACCTGTTCTCAAAGGAAAGAACAATTATCAATAAAAAGAAATGAAATATAGGCAGATTTAGGCTCAATATGAAAAAAAAAATCTCCCAATAATTAGAGCTATCTAAAAATGAAAGTGAACTGCCCTAGGGTTAGTAAGTTGCCTGCACTGGGACTACTCAAATGAAGGCTGGGTGACAACTTTGATCAGGGATGTTATAAAGGGGATTCATGTTTCAGGTAAAAGTTGCACAAGATGATTACTAAAGTTTCTTTCAACTCTGATTAAATCTGCATACCTAAGAAGGGAACCTGAAATAGAATATGACTTTTTTTTCAAAACCAAAGAACTTAGAAAGAAACTAGAATTTCAATGATTAAAATGGGAAATGATTTAACAGTAATTTGGGGCAAAGATAGGCAAAAAAAAATACTAAAAGGTTTGGAAACTACTGCATAGATAAAGAATGTTACAATCTGAGCACACCAGAGTTTACTAGAGTTGCTGATTTGCTCAAAATTTACATACAGCAGGCTGTTTAGAGAGTCCACAGACCAATGTAAATATTTCCCCAAAACAGAAATAATCAAAGTTCAATGTGAGCTTAAATATCAAGCTCAGGCAAATGTCAATTTCCCCCTTCTTTGCTCTGACTAAATAATCAAAGAGAGCTAATTCTGTGAGTGTAAAAATCTTTCTGCCCTCCTTAATAACCCCATGCGACTGTGACAAAATCAAATACTATGTTTTATTTTTACATCAAAATGAAGTGAACTTTTATAAATCAGGTTTATACATTCCATAGTGTAAAGAACCAATGAGAGAGATTTATCTCAAAATCCATAAATTGAACACAAACTCACATAATAAATTAAATCAAGTATGAAAGAAAATCAGCATCAGGTTTGTGGAATAATAAACATATGAGAGGTTGAAAAACAGCACATTCAGGCAAAAGGAACCTTTAGTGATAATGTAGATATATATTGTGTGAGGGTAGTCTTTTTGGAGGGGAGAAGAGAAGGGGAACAGAGGACATGGGAGTGGAGAAAGCCAAAAAGAATGGAAAGAAAAATAAAAATATAAAGAAAATTTGAAATTATAGACAACCAAGATTTCATTTACATTTCCTTCTATCAGAGCAGATTGACACCTTCCCTAAAAGTATGAGAACAGCATTTCTCCAAGTATGGTCTGTAGGCCTATGGGGCTGGCTAAAATCCTTTCAGGGAATATTCAAGGTCTCAATAATTTTCTTCATAATAATCAATCACTTTATCTAACTGGCCTCTCTTTTCTAACTATATAAACATGAAGCCAGATTTTCTTGCTGTAATGCAACCAAAACCCCATATATCCTTGAATATAGAAATAGATATAAGAATTCAACTATCTTCTATTAAGTCAGACCTTAGAGAAATTTGTAAAAACAATATGTAAAATAGTCACTCTTTTTATTAATTTGGTTTTTTTGAAAATATAATTATTTTCATAAGAATGTTATTTGTATTAATATTTAATTTGAAATTTTTTCTAACGTGACAAATACTGATAGATATAATCAATATAAATAAAAACTCTTTGGAATCTTAGTAAGTTTTAAGAATTTAAAAGAGCACTAGGAACAAAAAATTTGAGAACTGTTGTCTTGGGGAACTTCCTAGAACACTGAAAGGGTAATACCTTGCTTAAGATTATACATTCAGTTTTTGTCTTGTATTTGAACAAAAGTCTTCCTAATTTAAAGGACTTATCTTCTATCCATTATACCATGCTACCATTAAGAGAATTTGATTGCAGAAAACAGAAAGTTGGTAATGTGACATGATAACAAATCCAAGGTGTTGTTTTAAGGAGATATGCTAACTCCCTTAAGATAGAACCAAGATTTCTTACAATTTCCCTGGAAATGAAGCTCAGTGTAAAAGAGATTCTAAATGTTCTTATGAAGAGGAAAAATGTCTTACAGAAGCACCAAAGGTCAAAAAACTGAAGCTTTTCAAGTTGTCTGCCTAATATTAAATAATTGAGTGACTACACTGTTCTTCTGACAGCCTCAGCAAGTATAGACAAACAATCATAATCCTTAAAGTAGATAGATGTTGGGTATATATGAGTGCTTTTTGCCTTTAATAGACTTTGAATGATTATGTCACTGGAGGAGGCTACCAGCATAAAAATCAAAAAGGAAAACATGTCCTTGTTTCATACAAGTAAAGAGGGAGAGAATTCTCTATTCATCTTCAGTGTTACAGGAGGAGTTCTTACTCAATTCTGGTCTAATGTAGATGGTCTTTTTGAGGTCCTTTACAACTTTAGGAGTCTAGGATTCTATGACAAAGGAAATTGTAAAGAAAGATTCAGGGCAGAAAATAAAGTGGAAAATTTCCCACTATCTTTCTATCTTCCTGATCCCAATAGAAGTGATTCACTTGCAGATGAAACATGGTATAAAGTGAAAAAATGCTGGAGTTGGTCTTGAAAAATCTGAGTTCAAGTTCAAGCTCTGTCAATTATTTTCATAGCTTCCAGCTCACTGCTACACACAGAAGAATGCTAATTGGTAACTACTGAGGAATTAATCCATCCAGTCAACTCCTTTTTTAGGGACAAGCATGCCATGGCACCAGATAAGCCTAGGAGTATTTCCCATCTTTTTCATTATTATACACTCAAAAAAGTGAAAAGCTAATCACATTCTTATCATTGAAATGTTGCATTCAAGGAATATTTTGAGCAGATTTATAGTCCATTTCCTTTGGAATTGCACTATTTTTTAATTCCCTACAACTAGTTCTCTTTACATAATGTGGATAACTAGATTTCCTTTCATCAGTCCATTCTCTGCTTCTATTTCCTTCTATGTCTCCAAGACAAGGGGGAAAACCATATGTTATTAGCCCTAATGATGATAGAAAAACACGTCAGTCCCTATATTGACTTCCCTCTTTTTATTATATTTCAAAATGTTTGCAAATTAATATCTCTTTTTAGAATGATCCCCCAAACCAGTGATATAAAAAATATTATCTGTTTTCTATCTTGATGCCAGTATATGACATTTTAATATGCCATAGCAATCTAGCCTGACACTATATCCTTCAACAATGCACAAAGGAAATTGTTTTATTCATAAGCCAGATCTTCAAGCATCCTTAGAAATCCCATCAAATTGTCTGGAAACCTAGTAAATATAGTTTGTTGTTTCGATAACTCATTAATTAATCAATTAATGAATTTTATCTTTGGCAATTAGAAAAATTTTAAGTGATGTGAAGATTAAAAAAGATCCATTATGATACATAGTCAACTATTCAGTGTCTTGGTTGATAGAACAAAATGTTTTGAAACTATGTATTTTTTGTTTATTTGTTCCACAATGTTTTGTTCCATCTTTACCATTTGATTTCACTGAACTAGAGACAGATATATTCCTTCGTACTTCAGACCTATTTTTTAAATTCTAAATCAATGGCCTAGACAACCATTTCATAAGGCTCCACAAGGTTCTTGAAACCATTCTGTTCCAAATTTCTCTGTTTCTTTTCAACTTTCTTTCCAACTCCTCTTTATGTACTATCTTTCTCATTAGAATTTAATGCCTTGAGAACTCTCATTGTATAGCATTCATATCCTTAGAGATCATCATAGTGTGTGACTCAGGGTTGGTTGTTGTTTTTTGTTGTTGTTGTTGTTGTTTTTAAAGAGAACCAAAATGAACATCTCTATGTTGGAATCAAGTTACATTGTGTTCCACCATTACTGATGGGACCAGTACAATCTTGGAGTACTCTACCACAGGTCAGGCACAAATAGTCCACATGAATATTTAGGAAAGATTCTCTTAATTTGTGTGTCTTTTGAACAACTTCAATTCTGCTTTGTTCATATGGCATATCTGCTCTGATGAGGACATGCCATGAGAGTGATCCTTAAGTTCCTAAGAGAAACTTTGACTATCCTTATATTACTTCTTCTGACCATCATGTGATCCCTTAGTAAATGTTTACTAAGTGCTCTATCTCTTTATCTATCTATCTAACAAATTGAAATAGTGACTTATTGGCAGGTCCTCAAAAGTCTTTTGCCTATATATTGAGCCAAAAACAAATATTTAGACTCATACTCATAATAAAGAACTCTTCCTACAAAAAATTAAACAATCCAAAAGTCCCCGGGGATCTGTGAAGCCCCTTAGGAAGGAATCATGGAGCCAATGATGCCAAAAATAAAGGGAAATGAACAGACCCAACAAAAACAAATTTACAGTAAAGGGATGAGTGGGACCAAGTTATGATGAGAGAATCAAGCAGAAAGTGTGTCATATCAGGATAAAAATTATTAGAAATGCTAAATCCAATGAGTAAGGTACATGATATTTCTGAATTCAGGGAATTAGAATAGAATCTGTTAGGGCAAACACCCTACAAAGGACAGAGACCCAAAGATTCTACTACTAGGCTTATACCCTATAAGAAGGAAATTCTCATATACCCCCAAAATATTTATAGCAGCACTTTTTGTGATAGCAAAGAATTGGAAGTAAAGTGGATATCCAGCAATTGGGATATGGCTAAGGAAATTACGGTACATAAATGCATGGCATATTACTATGCTCTAAGAAATAGGAATTAATACAGAAAAACCTAAAAAGATTTACAAGCTTGGATGCAAAGTAAAATAAGAAGAGCAAAGAAAGCAATATAAATAATGACTACCACAATATAAGTAGGAAAAAGACCTGCAGAACAATGAAAAGTAAATGCTGCAAAATTAAAAAGTTCAAGTAAAGCTTTCAAAAGATATGAGAAGAGATTTACTGACATGCCTTTGTAGAGATGGGCAGTCCCATATCTCTACAGGTGGTATGTTATACATATTTTCAGACTTTTTCAATACACAAATAAGTTGTGCTGATTCATTTATTTATTCATTTATTTTGCTACATAGGGTGGCTCTCTGGGAGGAAAGATGGAAAGAGCCACAGAAGAAAAATTATCGTTAAAAAAGTTGTATTTGTCTATGTTTAAGCTAATGATTGATTATGATAAAAGCAGTTGACTATTTGCATTGTTAATCTGTATGGGTTATTATTGAAGTGGAAACAAAAGTAAAGGATTAGGGAAGGCCCAGCTAAAAGTGTGAGAGAGATTTAAAACTTCATTATTTTTCCAGAGCAAAATTTCTGGCTGAAGGCTCAAAGCTTTAAAAGATAGTCATTCATTCAATTAAGTACCTTTCTATTGCACAGATAATATCATACTAATTTTACTCAAGATATTTGAATAAATCAATAATGAGCTGAGACAATGATGGAGCTGGTACTTATCTTAGTAAGACCCCTACTACTTTTTCCACATTTGATTCAAAAGTTAAGCCACTCTTCTGAAGGAAAGTCTGTTAAGAATTATACTCAAAAGGAGTAGTCCAGTCCACAAGAAATTGGAGAAATATTAAAAGACCCAGTCTATCTCTTCACCAATTCAGCAACTACCATCACTGTTAGACTAAGAAAATGGAATTCATCTTCTCTTTTATTTCACATTTCAAAACCCTTCTATAATATCCTAGGTCTTCCTTCCTTTTCCTCTGTCTCTGAAGAGGTGGGCATTCTTTTACTCAAGGTTAACTTCTCTACTCACCTTCTCTTTCCTCTCAATACTTGTTAATTTATTTATTTTGACTGTCTCTCTCAACTTGAAACTCTTTGTGTCTATTGAGATTTTTCTATTGAGATTTTCCTGTAGCTTGTAAACATTTTCAATCTACTAATTCTTTCAAAAAATGAACCAACAACAAATTTTTTAAAAAGTTTTTTTAAATAAATCAACAAACAAAAATTCCATCACTTAACTCTACCATTCCCTTAAGTTATAAGGATACTTGGGTCCAATTATCATCTTTATGGAGATTACTTCTGAATCCCTATCTAGTGCTGAGTTTTTCCCGTATTAACTGTTGGATGTATATCTCCACTTTGTTATCTCCAAAGCATCTCAAACTTAACATGTCTAAATTATTATATTTTACCAAAAAAATCCTCCTTCTAACTTCACTTCTGTTCTGGAATATGGTATCTCCATCTTTCTTGTTATTTGGGTTCACAATCTTGAAATCACCATTGCCTCATTCCTCACTATTCCGTCATATCCATTAAACTGCTAAGAATTGTAATTTTTACATCTACAATATTTCATGAATCCACGTTCTTATTTCTTTTACTCACTCTGTACTGCATTTCAGGAATTCATCACTTCTTTTCTAGAATACTGCAATAACCTTCTAATTGGTCTCCTTTCTACAGTCTCTTTCCATTGCAATCTATCATCCAGTACCTGTCAAATTGAGTCCATAAAATATAAGTGGAATTCATAAAGTATAGATCTGACTACAATTAACCATTTAGAGATAGTTCCATTTTTATTCTAGTCTAGAGTTTCCCCAAAAAGAGAAAAGTAAAAGAAATACCAAAAGAACAATGAATACTGTGTAGAATAGGTCATTTTGTTCCAATACAAAAAGCAATGGTTTAGTATGAGAAACACAAATAACACATTAACAGAATAATTTAAATGAAATCCAGTATCTTAACTTGATTTGTTAACAATATGATTTGTTGAGAGATAATGTTTTAAACCTCATTAGAACACATAACAATAGATTCCTTTCATTGAAAATCTTCAATCAAAGGCTGAATGATTATTTGTCTTATTGGAGGAATTTTTTTAAGGATGGTCTTGATGGCCACTGAGGCCTCTTCCAACTTTGAAAGGCTGCAACCATTAAAAGTTATAGAGCATATGTCATATAACTACTTGTTAAGGTTGTTTAAATAAATTGATTTGAATTCATAGACTAAAAGACTTCTGAATTCCCTAAATGAATAATTCTATAATAAAAATATTCATAAGTAGCTAATTTTTATTTATGATTCACAGTCATAATTGTGAACCCTGAAAATGAAAGTACTTTGAACATAGTAGATGTAATTACAAAATCCAGCTTCCCTCATCAGTAAAAAAAAAGTTTGACTAGATTTTTTCTAAGAAAATATCTTTTTACCTAAGATATTTTTCTATCTCTGATTATGTGCTACTTATCATACCATTTTTCAAGGCTAAAGAAAACCAAATAGCCATTATAGATGACTATAATAAGGAGTAACATAATGTCAGAGGGTAACATTGGACCGTGCTCTGGGTAAGAAAAAAAAATGCTTTGATTCAAGGCCAAAAGCATCTATATTGCCTCCATAAAAGTATTTAAATCAGCATTTGAGAAGATCATTCCTAGCAGTGGCAAGTGATTCTGCCAAATTCATGCCAGACGTAAATTCAGAAGAGACTTCCAAGAATAAGACTGAATTTAGGAGTTCCCCTGAAAGAAAGAAAGGTTATGGCTTTAAATCTAGACTACTCTAAAAACTGAAGTTTCCTTATTTATATTGGTTTATTGCCAAAATGTGCTTCACTAGTAAAGTATTGGCTACGAATTTGTTTATCTGTATGCTGGGTTTCATGGAATACACTAAGTGAAAGGGCATACTAGACAAGCAGAAGGAGAAAGATGACTAGTTTTGGAATCAGAATAATTTAATTTAAATTCCTTCTATGTGATTCACCAAATTATTATTGTTTAATCTTGTGTGTGTGTGTGTGTGTGTGTGTGTAAATCAAATCCTGATTTGTAGTGTTTGTAATTTCTGAAGTAGAAACGCTTACACTAAAAATTTAACAACTGGCTTTATAAATTGACCCTGCAAACCCCTAAGTTTAAGGTGTAAGAAGACTAGAAAAGCAGGAAGAGGCCAGATTATAAAGGGGCTTAAACCTAGGATGTCTGGGAAGTTCAAAGAATGCTTTTTGTGGCACTCTCTACTCATTGTTTCTCCTACTTCAAAACACCTACAATGATATAGTATTACTCTACATTGTTCAAAAAAGCCTTTTGAATTTGTCACTGGAAAGTATGAGCAGAATGACATAAGTTTATGCATTTTGATAGCTAAGTTTTTCAATTTATTAGCAAGGATGAACCATAGTGCAATTGATTTATCGATAAATTCAGAATGGTTATGTAAAAAAAATTAAAAGGCATATGAATGAACTGGATGATCTCTAGGGACCAATGATCTGTGATTCTGTGATAGCCAGAGGCACAGCCTCTACTTAACTTTACCTTCTGCCCCACTGGAAAGCCTCTAATAATCAGACTAGACAGGCAGACCTGCTTTTGCTCAGCTATCAGCAGCAGCCCCAGCTGTCTTCCATAATCTCTTATAACATGTGCAGCTGTAATATTCTGGGACTTGAACAGTTTTTGAGGAAAGTTTATCGAAGTTGGACCAATGAGTTCAATACCTGACATTGACTCAAGTGATGTTAAAGCTTTCATTTAACTTGATACTCCAAAAGGACTTTGACACCCCTAGACAAACTTATAGGATAGTTAATTGGCATGGAGAAGTTAGAATTGCCAGACAAGGACCATGCAAATGATCCAGTACCTTTTCCTGACTTTCTAGCCCAGCCCATGACTGATTCATTCTTATATTTAAGCTGAGTTATTTCATTTCTTGAAACCTGGTCCCCAGGGAGCCTGCTCCCCAAGCCATTTTCTTAGAAATATGCCTGTATTTTGAAAGGAAATCTTTAGGGATGAGAGTTAAGAAAATGAAATACAAGGCAGGGGATCAGAAAGCAAAGGAATGAATATGAGAATAAAGGATGGAGAGCAGTCTCAGATAAACAAAACAGTTGGAGTCAAGAAAACAAGAAAGTCCAAGCCGAAACAAAATCTCTTTGCCAAATCAAGGGTAAAATTCCCAAGGCTGATTCCAAGATTCAAACAGAAATATTACATCTGAGGCAAGGAATGGAACATTATAAAAAACTTAATATTCTGACATACAAGCTTGCCTCTTTTTCTAGGCTACTCTTAGTACCTGCATTTGAGAAGTATATTATTTTTCAAACTCCATTTATATGTTTATTTTTTTAAAAAAGATCTAAAACATCTTTTTAAAAAAGTTTTTCAAAGAAAATTTCACATTTAAAGATATCAGAACTCTGATGAAAGGAATAACCAGTCATGAACCCATAAAATTGATCATAAAATGCCACACTCTCCTCTCTCTTTCCCAGAATATAAATGCAAAATAAAGCATATGTTGTCAAACATATCCAAAGTATTTGTTTAAGTTGACTGTATTTCTTTATTACAAGAAATGTTGTGCAATTAGCACAGTGATCAGTACATTGGCAAGTGATCAGTATATCACAAATATTTATCAAAAAAAATTAAAGATATTTTTAAGGGATCATTGAAATCCTAAAGACATTAGACTATTTTGAACAATTATTTTAAAATAAAGTGATGACATCCATTAAATTTTAGTGTCTTCTCTTAGTGGTCTCAAATCTGGCATAATTCCCATAAATAACTAGCTCACAGATAAACTTTAGACAAATTAACATTAATTTACTGTGACGAACAGTAAAAAAAAAAAAAAAATTGGAATTTGAATTGCAACCATATAGAATACTTTGCTCAGAATCTTCCAATTATAAATTAACAAACAACTTCTTTGTGTCTTAGTTATTTAGTTATTTGTGTCCAGGTAGATAAGTCTGGCTGAAACCCAGGAGAGGCTACACCTTCCTCATATATTTATTAATGTGGGTCTAACACATATGCACTACTCACCAGACTGTTGTGGATTTGCAATGATGAATTGGTTTCTGAAATTCAGAATAAGTTTTAGCACTTTTGCAATATCAAGTTTGGACCAAAAAATAAATCAGCTTTGACAATTGTTTACTTTTTTATTAGTCATACGGCTTTCTCTATTAGAAATTTTCATCTACTGCTAGCCTAAAAATGCTGCCATTGTACAAATGAAGTGCTGCCCTTCACCTGTATTTATAGAATGACGGCCCGTAATTTTGTATTTAATTTGAGCAATTTTATTTCCTGAGGGTTTGCTGCCTGAGCTGTTTTCTTTAAAAAAAAAAAAAAAGTGTCCTGAACTTTGAAAGGAAATCCACTGTGATAAGAAATAGGAAAATAAAATACAGAGCAGAGGGATGATAGAGATAAAATACGTGAGAGAATAAAGGCAGAAAAGTATAGTGTGATAAATAAAACAGTTGGAGCCAGAACAACAAGAAAGCACAAGGCCCCAAGATAAAAAAGAAATTTCTTTCCAGATTCAATACATGCTGCTTGGGCTGATGGGAAATTCTAACCATATTAGTATGCATATCACAAGAAAGGGAAAAAATTTTAGATATTTCCAATCAATAGTACTTCCAAATATACCTAGGTCCATACCTGACTTCTAGATGACAATTTCAGATGGATTTTTTTAACGATATCTGTGACCCTTAGCAAAAAAAAAAAAAAAAAAAAAAAAAAAAAAAAAAAAAAAAAAAAAAAAAAAACTAAGAAAAACAACAATCTGCTAAGAGCCTTGTATCTTGTGACTTTCTCTTAAAAGTTGTTATTGTTTTTTTTTTTAATAAATATAACTTCCTGGAAAATATATAAGCAGAAAGCACAGCTGGATGAGGAGAGAGAAAAAAAACAGCTGCATAAAAATCACTACTCCTGCAGCCCATGTGTCTTCCTTCTTTGCTCTGCAAAAGGCCACCACATACTACTGATGCCTAAAATCCCTCCCATTTCTAAAAGAAATCACTCCAAGAAATGACTACCTAGAACTATTGGGAAGAAGAAGAATCTATTTTCTAAGAAATCTATTATATTCCAGTATGTAGAAAATGAAATCTCTCTTAGTTAGCTGACCGTATAACCCACAATTGTACTATTTTCTTTAGAATTGTAAAAATGATCAATACTATGAGGTCGATTAATGCCATTAATAAGATGCCTGGAAAAAGAAGGATTTTCTAGATAAAGAAACATGTAAATTTAAAATTAATTAAATTCAACCAATAGTAATAAGCACATTCTATATGCTAAATTCAAGGCACTATACTCTACTGCTTGGGTATTAAGTAAATAAGACATCCCCTGCCCTTTAGGATGGAAAAATAAAACAGAAAAAAATATAGAGAAATTAGAATGGGGCAAATGTCTAACACAAAGGTACAAGATTCAAGGCAGAAGAAATCACTTCTGATAAGTGACAGCAGGGAAAGTTTCATGAAATAGACAATACTTGAACTGAGGCTTTCAAGAATGGAGAGAATTTCAAGTAGCAGAGGTAGTAGGGAGACTGCATTCAGTTCACTAGAACAAAGATTTATTATGCACCCACTACTGTAAAGTTTTGTGCTAAGTGAAAGGAATACTAAGGCAAAGCAATACAGTTCCTGCCCTCGAGGAACTTATAACTTATGTGGCAAAGGAAAAAAGGGAATAAGCAAAAGCAAAGAGATGAGAGGGCAGAATAAGTTTAGAGATCATAGGTATAGAGGTGAAAAGGACCTCAGAGTGCATCTAATCCTGCTTCTTCATTTGGCAGAAGGTCATAAGTGATTGGCCAAAGATCATTCATAAATAGCAGAGGAAGACTTTCAGTTTACATCCTCTAACTCCAAACTCTTTTCACTCTATCATGTTCAGTAATTCATCCCAGTTAGAAAGTAAGAATATATGGATGGAAGTAGAGATCAGACTGCAAAGGTAGGCTGGATTCAGATTGTAGATGGAAATGCCAGGCTAATTAGTCTGAATTTTTTTTTTCCACAGGCAATAGAGAATATTGAAGGTTTGGGGACAAGGAAATGACATAATCAGAGCTATGTAAGGTGATTTGTCAAGCCAATGACACATATTGGAAGAGGTGTCATTGTCTAGGTCTCACATAAAAGACCTTGTGCTTTGGTGCTGTTCTAAAACCATTTTATTAAAACAAAGAATATGAAATTCCCCAAAATTGTGTTACATTATCCTAGGAATTTCTAGAGTTCAGTTTGATTCTAGATTGAGAATGAATATTTTGGGAGCTCTTAATTTTCCAAGGGTTAATTATGTAATGTGTCTCATTCAGGACCTTTTTTTTAACAACATTTTTTTTTCTTTCACTACTCATCGGTGCAGTAACTAGCATCTGGGAAAAGGAAGATGAAAATGAAATATATTTTATCTTGGAATTGCTATGGTATTGTAGACAGAATGGTTAATTTAGAGACAAAAGTCCAGGGATAGAATTTCTTATTTAATAATCACTAGTTGTATAACCTATAATAAGTCCATTAAACTCTGAGAACTATTTCCTTACCTGAACAATGAAAATAATGCTGCTGAGAGCTTGAATTAGCTTGGGGCAGCTGGGGCTTAGAACCAGGACATTGATATGTAGAGGGCCATGTTTCTTCTACAGTAGCCATTATCAACGTGCCTTGTTGTCTGATAGTACTATCCTAGGTCACCACCTTTAGGGGCTCATCACTGTGGTACCATTTTTCCAGCATCCACGTCTCACTCACTCCTGTTCTTATTTAAGATAAAATTTCTGAAAGATGAACCAAATCATTTACAGCTCAACTGTACCCTTAGTTATTCTTTGTGCTACCATTATACAATACCACCTTTTCAAATGAATTTGTACCAAGCATAAAAATTCTCATTAAAATTCTGATACTAGTCCTATACTGTTCTCATAGGGCTGTTGTGAGGAAAGTTCTTTGAAAAACCTTTGAAAACCTGTATAAATGGAAAGAACTAAGTTATTATCATTGCTTTTAGTAGCATTGGTGAAAGAAAATGGGTGAAACTGATACAAATAATAAGCAATTTTACATTTATCTGTGGATTTAAGTAATTCATCCTTATCCTTCTTGACTTCTGTAGCATTTTACAGTGTTGACCACATTCTCTTCCTCAATATTATATTCATCCTGGAAAATCAAATCAGTAGGCTTCATGACACTGATCATTCTCCTTTCTATAAGGTGATTCTTTATTAATCTCCTTTGTTGGCTATTAAGTATCCATGTTCTCCTCCCAGTAGCAGGAATACCCAGTTTTAATCTTAGATCTTCTCTTCTTTTTCTCTTGATACTTCTTTCAGTGATCTCATCAACCCCCATGGATTCAATGCAGAAAACTCTCATATCTATTTACTAAATCTCACTCTCTATGCTGAGTTCTAATCCCTCAATACCAATTATCTATGGGTCCTTTCCAACTAGATGACTGTAGGCATTTCAAGCTCAAAATGCTTACACTAGAACTTGTTGACTTTTCTTCCAAACCTACTCATTCTAAATTCACCACATTTATTCAAGAGTAATATCAATCTTTCATTCACTCAAGTTGTCAACCTTGTAGTCATTTGTAATTTCTGACTCTTTCTAATTTTCTCATCTAATAAATTTCCAAGTCATACTCATTCTACCTCTCCAGTATCTTTTATATCTGTCTCCTTTTCATTCACATAGCCATAATTCTAGTTCATCCATTGACTATTGTAATTATTGCTATGGCATCCTAACTGCTCTCCTAGTTTTTGATATCCACGCCCTGCCCCAAGATCTATCCTCCACAAACCTATCAAAGTGATACATCTAAAGTACAAGTATGGTTATATAATTTTATGTTCAAAAAATAAATTCCAAAAAAAAAATGTTACATACAATTTAATATGAACTCTGGCCTAGCATTTAAATATCTTCCCAGTCTGGCTCCAAACTATCATGTACATTATTGACCATGACTCCTTTTTTTGTACTCTTCATTCCAACCAAATTAGACTGTTAGCCATTCTTCAAACCTAACATTCCACCTGTTATCTCCACACTTTTTTTCCCTGAGGCAATTGGGATTAAGTGACTTGCCCAGGGTCACACAGCTAGGAAATGTTAAGTTTCTGAGGCTAGATTTGAACTCAAGTCCTCCTGACTTCAGGGCTGGTGCTCTATCCACTGCAACATTTAACTGCCCCTTTATCTCCACACTTTTGCTTAGACTGTCCTTCATTCATTGAATGACCTCCTTATCTCATGTACAACTAGCCCCTTCATAGATCAACTGCTACTTTCTATTTGAGGTTTTTTCTGGTCCTATCAGTGGCTAATGTTTCCCCACTTCACGCCCACTAAATTTTGTATAAAGTTCTCATTTTCTTATATGTGTATATGTTATTTCTTAATTAGAAAGGAAGTTTTTTGAGGGTGGGGACTATTTAATTTTGTTTTTTGTACTTCCCTGCTGAGTGTCTACCTCATCACATAGAAATGATATTAATGATTATTAATTGATTGATTGCCTACTATTATTAAAAATAATTATCTGGATGAATGGAACATGTTTTTTTGGTTTATGATATATCCAAGGTTTGATCAAAATTGCTTTTTGTGGCTAGTGTGAATGTTACTTCATGACCAGAAAATGTTTCTGCAACAGGAACAAAAAAAACCAGGCCACCAAAATAGAAAATACCACCCAATGACTTAATGCAATGGTATTTACAAACTATTCTTGAAAAACTCAGAGAGATGGTCATCCTAGGGAATTTCTAGCTGTATTTTTGTAGCTATGTGCTGTTTTCAGGAACAAAGACAATAAAAAATTATTGTGTGGTTATCACTGAGTTCTGTAAAACAGGAAGGCTAATGAATGATAGCATGAGATTAACCCCCCCCCCCAAAAAAAAAAAAAGATTGACTCCAACAAAAGCAAAAAAACAGAAAACCTGGAGTTGTGATTGAGAGCAGTGTCAGAGTTTCAAGAGTCCTTTAATAAGACTTAGAAAATGCAAAGATCTCTACTTAGGACTGAGAGGTAAACTGGGTTCTGATCAATTAAGACTGAAACATGAGATATATATTCTGAGACTGTGAGTCATTTCAGGACTCTAAAATCCCTAAGCAGTTGATGTGAGAACCAACCAGAAGCCAAAAGACAGAACAAAGGAAGAAGTAGTTGATTCCTTACATTATTCTATATTCTAGAAACATTATTCTATATTCTATATTCAATACGATACTAATTGATACAGACATCTCTCCTAGTAAAAGACTCTGTTTGCTCTTGAATTCTAATAACCAATCAGTTAATGGATAAATACTTATCATGTGCAAGTCATGTTATAAGAAATAGTGGATATAAAGAAAAAGCCAAAGGATCTCTGCCTTCAGGAAGTTTATGTTCTAATAAAGAAGACTGCTAATATATCATAAATCACTAACTAGTAGCTATAAAGGGAATGATGAAATTGAAAAAATAAAAATCATTTTTGAGAAGTATCTTACAATATGTAGCAAAATGGAGAGTACTGGACTTGAGTAAGAAGAAGATTTGTGTTTAAATCCCAGTTTTGATATTCATTACTCACCTGGACTTTCAGATCATTTTTTAAATCTATAAAATAGAAACAATAATCCTTGCCATAGTAGATATATAATGAATGCTAGTGCCATTTTGAAAGACAGTAGAAATGATAGAGAAAGAAACATAATTTGAATAGAACAAGATGCTATCCATTTCCCTCAATAAAATATCTACTATGTCTCTTAAATATACACCAAAAGAGGTAAAAATTCAACATTTTTTCAAATTATTGCTCAAGGAAATTTATTATTTTATTAATGTAACTATTTCCGTCAGTGATATAACCTGCACCCACATATGTCTATCTATGCGGTACTACAGTTGTCTATATATTCCCTGAAGTTAACCACAATGTCTTCATCTATCATGTTGAGGAACAAGAATATTGTATATTGTGAGCTGTTGTTCCTCTTACTTATTATATTACCAGTTCATCATTTTGCTCATTTCCTTGATGACATCCTTCAAGTCAAATCAACAGTATATATTAAGCATTTATATATCCCAGATACTGTGCTAAGAGCAACTACCAATAAAAAAAGAAAGACAATCCCTCAAGAAACTTACATCCTAATAGGAGAGGAAAGCATATTAAAAAGAAGCTGGAAAGCAGAAAGAGGAAACAGAAAAAGGCACCTGCATAAGACAGGAATCAGGAAAAGAGTTTCAAGAAATATAAAGAAATGAACTTGGTTGATCTGAGCACTTACTTAAAATGAAGTTCTTGGAAGAATTGGGAATTGGAGAAGAGGCAAAAGAGTCTTCCCAAGTGAGAAGAACTAAAATAATATAAGAGTTAAGAAAGAAAAGATATTCATATCACTTTTCCATTAAAATTATTTGCGTATAAGTGAAGTAAGTAGAACCAGGAGAAGATTGTACACAACAACAGCAAGATTACACAATGATCAGTTCTGATGGATGAGACACTTTTCAAGAGCAAGGTAATTCATGATAGAAGAGAGCATCTGCATCCAGAGAGAGGATTGTAGGACCTGAGTATGGATCACAACATAGTATTTTCACTTTTTTGTTGTTGTTTGCTTGTATTTTATTTTCTTTCCCATTTTTCCCCTTTTTGATCTGATTTTGTTGTGCAGCATGATAATTGTAGGAATATATAGAGAGAAGAATTGCACTTGTTTAACATATATTGAATTATTTGCTATCTAAGGGAAGGGGTGGGGAGAAGTAAGGAAAAAATCGGAACACAGGGTTTTGCAAGGGTGACTGTTGAAAATTATCTATGCATATGTTTTGAAAATAAAGAGTTTTAATTTAAAAAATCATTTGCATAATATTTTATAGTCTATTCACAAATACCATATGCTTCTCCATTGTCCTTTGGGTGAACTTCAATTTCAATCCTTTGGAGACTGTGTTGCTCCAGAATTTGCAGTCATTCAAAAACACTGGAACAATTCTGGTAAGAATTTGGCCACCCAATCCAGTAAGGAAATCAAATGCATTTTTATTTAAATCTCTCCCACTCCATATTTCTGAAAAGGGTTTGTGAGGTAGTTTTCTATACAAAGATCAATTATTGCTTAAGAAAGTCTTGTATGATTTTTAATCTATTTTTTCCTGAAGTATTCTAGCATAATGGATAAAGAGATAGCCTTGAGTTAGGAAAATCTATATAAAAGGCTCACCTCTGACATGAAGTGATTGTGTGATGCAGAGCAAGTGACTAAAACTCTTGGCACTCTACAAGTGGTTCTCTGAGACTGTATGTTGTGTTGGGATGGAGAGTTTCCTTGTTAGTGATTTCTGATACCAATGAAATCATAAATCTAGTCCAAAGGTGGAGGGAGAGGACAGGGGAGGATGTCAGTAGTGATCAATGATAGAATTATTTTGCCTGAAGCCTATTTAGTCCATATGCTTGTGAATTAGAATTAGTAACACTGGCCCATTAGATAAAAATGTAAATGAAAATCCCCCTAGACTTACACAACAAGCTGCCTCTTAACATTATTCAATTGTAATGATAAATGAATTTGACCAAATATTTTCCAATTTGATTCTAGAAGATTCTATTCCCAGAGATATGGTCCATAGGGAAGCAATTTTCTCAATCCAGATTTTTTATTGAAGAAATTTTGGCATTGCAATTTCTAGTCTTGGAGTTCATTTCTCCTAAAAATAATGGTTGCTAATGGAAACTTGGAAAAGCTAGAGATACCAAAGCCAAGGAATACATGGAACTAATATTGAATCTCCCTCCCATTTAACCTATCATTTCCTGACAATCTATCACTATTTCTCTGGAAATTTCTCATCTCCCCTGTTTATCCTACCTATATCCACCATGGTTTTTTCCCTTGGGATTTTATTTAGCCTCAAGGTCTCTACTATGAAAATTCACATGTATAAAACTTAGACCAATTATTTCTGATTCTTTTGCCTACATCTCCACCAAATTAGGAAACAAACTGAAACAGATTTCTTCCATGGTTTCAGAGTTACTGGTATCACTGGAGATAGCTAGATAAGAGGCAATATTCTTATCCATTTCCCTGGGGTAAGGGAATTTATAGATTTTTTTTTTACTCCAGTCCATTCAAGAGAGAATGAGAACAACATTTAAACTGTCATGTTTATATGCTTGTTAAAAAATCAAGCTCATTGTAACAGAGACTTCGTTTTTTATTCATTCTTCTTTTTCTGCTCTTTGTTTAGAGAATGTTCATGATAATTGGTGTTTGTTAAATTCAGAATAAAAAATATGTTTTGAAGAGAAAAATGATTCAATAATGATCAATCAAATGTACAGGATGATTATAGTCATCCCATGAGATGACTTTAAGGAGAGTAAGATTAGATGAAGTAATCCAGAAGGCAAGATCATTTGCGGAGAGAACAGTTAAAAGAAGATGACCTCACCAAGGGATGGATTGTTAATTGATGAAAATGTCAAGGAAGGCTTCAAAACATGGAACAAAATTCTTATTCAGGACGACACTCAGAGAAAATTTGGATAGAGGTTTGGAAATCAGATAAAGTCCTTGTTGTTTTGGTTATATCCAACTCTTGAAAACCTCTTTTGGGGGTTTTCTTCAAAAAGATACTGAGCTTCTCCACCTCATTTTATACATGACAAAACTGGTGCATTTAACATTTATTTATATTTTCATAAAGATGAGCAAGAAGTTGTCCTTGAATTGATTTGAGACACATCAGAGTTGTTGCAGACCTAGGACTTAGCTCCAGTTTTCCTCATATGGAGAATTTTCTCAGCATCAGTTAGGTGACTTTAAAGTGAGTCAAATCAACTTAAGACGATTTTTTATTCTTATAAAAATATGAATAAATATTTCCACAAATTATTCCCCAATATTCAAGAAGCTTTCATGGAATATTGTAGTCAGGCATGTTTAGGATCAATTGCTTTCCTAATATGTCCCACATAAATCTGGAATGAACAATCCTTCCAGGTTCAGAATATATCTAGCAAATGAAATCATGACTATTCCTGGACTTCCTTTGTAACTACTTGACTTACATATCCAAAGGTACATAGGATAAAACTTTAACTTTAATTCAATTTTAATAGAGCATTCTTTTTTATTCTAATTAAGCCAATTGTAGATGTCCTTTGGCACACACGAGGGTTTTCCTTTGATACTTAATTAGAAACTGCCAATTTATACCTGTGGCTAGCTGAGCACTATGGGGAGGGAGTACAGATAAATTATATTGGAAGTGACTTAAATTACAGAAAAGATTACAAATGCTATTAAAGATTTAACAGTAGGAGGGGGAAGATAGAATGCTAACTTTCAGAACTTTTAGACTAGTCATGCATCACTATTAATGTAATTGGAAATGTGGTGAAAAGACAAGAACCACAAGAAAATTTTAATAGTAATGTTTTACTCTGTTGCATGTTAGGTAACATTAAATAGCTTCTTCCTTGTTATTCATGGTTCCAATTTAGGTAAAATTTTTTTTGTAGAAATTTAAATTTTTTTACAATCCTCAAATTTTTCTGGGTCTTTTCTTTCTTAATATCATTTTGATAGTTTCATAATAATATTGGTCATTCATTTTTCTCCATTTCCCTATTATATTTGCTACAAGTTAGTTTTAAATTTGTAGGAATAATACCTTAAAGTCAGAAAGAAAGGTATTATATACATCAACATATTCATAACAGCACTTTTTTTCTTAGCAAAGAACTAGAAAACTAGAACTAGAAAAAAGTAGACATCCATGATTTGGAGCCTGGCTAAAGCAATTGTGACATGCTACATTAATGAATGGAATGGAATGTTACTGCAGCAAAAGAAATATTGAATATGAAGAACACATGAGAAAATTTATTTGAACTGACACAGATTAAAGTCAGCAGAAGAAAGAAAACAACATATAGAATGACCAAAATAATGTAAATGCAATGAATATAACAAAAAGATGGACCCATAGAAAAGAGGAAGAAATGTACCTCACTTCCTTCTTGGAAAAAAGTAGAAGATTATGTCTATGAAATATTACCTACATTGTCAGACAAAACCAATGGGCTGATTGATTTTGCTGAGGTTTTTTTTTCCTTTTTCCTTTTTAAATCTTTGTTGAAAAATAATAGCTGAAGAGTGTATATTCAGAAATGAAGATAAGATAAAAACTAACGATATCAACAAAAACAAGGTTGAAAAATATTTCAGTTCATTAAAGAGTTTCCTTTATGATGACATTTGTTTTTTTTTTATCTACATCATCCTCTTCCTTATTGATATCTTCCATGGTCATAAAATGAAAATAGCATTTTTAGGAACTCTCGCTGTTTTTAGAACATCTTCCCTTTTAGAGTTTCAAGTCATGAACACATCTTTTACCTCTGAGCTTTTTGAAATACCATTCTCTAAAATAAATGATACTTACCTGACTGTAAATAACATTCTCTTTTTTGACTCTAACAACTGAGATAATATTGTCATTTTCTCTTCAAATTCCTATAACTTTCCCTTCACCTGCCTGTTCATGTTTATTGGTAGTATTTCTCTCTCATTGTAATTTCAAACTTTTGAAATGAAATTGTCCACAAGGCAAAGCAAAAAAATCTGATTGTTTGCTAGTAATAGAGCAAAATTTTCTAGAGATGTCTGGATTATTGAAGGCTTGCACCTTTATAACTTGCTGTGTTACTACTTCTTCAATCATATTACTGTCTATATCATACAGTCCTACTTGAATATTTGCATGGAGGTGATCTTGGGTCCCCAAAGGCTATAATGTAAAAGCAGATCATAAGTTCTGGCAAGTTCTACAAAGCTAAAAGGAGAGAGAGGAAAAAAAAGTGATTAAATAGCACCGCCTGTGTTCCAGACAATATGCTAAGTATTTCACAAATATTATCTCATTTGATTGTCACAATAATTCTGTCAGATTAGTACTGTCATTATTCCCAACTTGCAGTTGAGAAAATGGAGGCAGACATTGGTTAAATCACTTGCCCAGGGTCACATAGCTAGTATGTGGATGAGGCTAGATTTGAATTTAGGTCTCTGTGCCTCCAGATCTGAACTCCAGTTGACCAGTTTTTTAAAATCTGATCTCATTATTATCGTATTTTAGTCATGAATAATATCCTATAAAAACTACGAGATTATATTTGCCTCTCTGTGTTAAAAATTTAAATTTATTTTATTTTAACTTGATTTTGAGATGTAATGTAGCAGAATATATAGTTTTGAGTTGGGAGTTGGAGATTAATGTTCTAATCCTACTTCAGATACTACGTGATCAGGGGAAAATCACCAAGTTTCTATTTTTTGTTTGCATTAAGTATCTTACAGGATTGTTGTTAGGAAGTACTCTGAAAAAATTTTAAGTACAATACGAGAATGAGTTGTTATTATTTCCAACTCAAGTTTTATCTACTCACATGATTAGTATTACTCAGTGGATTTAAAATGTTCAGTGAAAAGAACACCAGATTTGAAGTCAATAGAGTTCTAGATTTGAATTTAAATTCTGACATTTACTAGTTGTGCAATTCCTGGCTTAGTTGCTTAGCTACTTAACCTCAGTTAATATTTCTAAAATGAAAAAATAGTAATAACTAACATTTCTATAACATCTACCAGGCATTGTTCTAAGCATTTTATAAATATGGATTGCATTAAAGTTCTCTAAGCAGAGGGTGTCATGAGACTTAAGTAAGATAAAAGATGCAAAATAATTTGCAAACTTTAATGTTCTCTATAAATACCAGTTGTCCTCATTTCTGCTTCCACCACCACCACCACCACCATCATCATCATCATCATCACTAGTCTACAGTCACCAGAACTCCATTCAGGTGATAACATCTACTGCACTCCTGCTTAGTTCAAGAAATGTTTATCATAGAATGATAAGACATGTACTGGCAAATGTAAAAAAAAATCAGGATCAAATGGTGAAGGGCAAGGTATATTCCATGCTTTTAAGTTTAATCTATTATTTATACTGTCTTAAATCTAGGCAATCTATAAAATAATAAATCATCTCCTCATTTGTGGAGACTGGTTTTTGAAGTGCAAATGTTCACATTGGAAATTTTATAATTGATTGTATAGAGCTGGCTGAAGCACATTTTTGGATCTTATAACTAATATCTTATTTGACCCTTACCATGGACCTTATGATGCATGTATTACCTGTGATACAAAGAACCTAAGTGATTTGCCTATGGTGACATATCTTGGAAGGTAATGACAAATCTTGGAAGAAAAGGCTTTCTGGAGAAAATGAGATTTTAGTTGAAATAAAAAGAAAGTCAGGGAAAGTAGTAATTAAGTGGAGATGAGGAACAAGGATATTCTAGGCATGAGGAACAGCCAGAAAAAATGTTCAAAACCAAGGCATGAGATGTCTTGCTCTTTGAATAGCCAGGAGGACAGTTTCACTGGATTGAAAAGCTTGTGGAGGGGTGTAATATATACAACAACTAGGAAGATAGAAGAGAGAGAGAGATTATGAAATTATTTGAATATCAGACAGCATAATTTATATTAAATCCAGGAGGGATAGGAAACCTTAGTATCCATTTTGCTGTATTGCACATAATTGTATTACTACAACTCTCCACTCATCATCTACTTTACTCCCTTTCTTATCTACTTCTCCCATTCCCCAGAATATACTACTTTCTCCCCTCTCTACCTAGCTAGCTAAACTTCAGATTTTTGTCTTCCCCATTAGAAAGAAAATTACTTAAGATTAAAGACCATGAAAGAGCAATGGAACAATGGTCGTGGAGTCAGGATGAACTGAGTTCAAAGAACCTCTGACACATTAATTATTTGATTTGAGACAAGTGACTTAACTCTGATTGCTTCTGGGGTGTGATGGGAACAAAAAACAAACAATAAAAATGAAGGACTATCTTGTTATTTTTGTATTCCCATAGCTTAATATAGAGCCTGACAGAGTAAGGAATACATGCTTCATTTATCTACTTGCTTACCTGACAGGATCACTGTGAGAAAAATACTTTCTAAAATATAAAATGCTATGTAAATATGTTATTATTATTATCATCATCATTAGACTTGACATTCTCTAAAAACAATTCTTGAATACTTATTCCAGGGAGGCAGAACAGTTATCCCAAATAGGCAGAGATACAATTTGCAGAGCCTTCATCAAAAAGCCACCAACAAACACCTTTAAATAAGCCCTTATTATGAATTGCTGATTCTTCATCACTGGGCCTGAATTCAGCCCTCTTTGAGAAAAACACCTGTCTCCTGTAAAAATCCAAGACTACAAGTTATCTTCCTTTCTGTCTTCTTTCTATCATACTCCTGCTTGCTTTCCTCTTGACATTAGTTTTGATTTCCCTCATTTCCTTTGAATTAATTTATTATCTTTTGGATTTTTCAACACAGTCTAGAAACGTTCTATTAAGCAAAAACAGAGAAGGGTGTTTCTCAAGACTTTTCACCTTCTTTTCAGGCAAGAGAACCAGCATCTCTTTACAGCAAAAAGTAATTGGTGACTTTTTCATGCAGGGAGACAAATATAGGATCTATCTTTCAGGTCACCATAACATTCCCTTCAATGCCCATACCTTGTGTATATCAAGATGAACTAGCATTTTGTGGCTCACTACAGAGGACCTAATAAAAAAAGATTTCAGGAAGAATTAGAAATGTACAAAACAACAAAGAAACACATATTATATATTTAAGTAATCATTATAATCTTAAAATGCATCAGTTCACTTAAGATGTAGAAATTTAAAAAAGAGTATACTGCAAGAATGGTAAACAGAGAGACAGAGAGTGACAAAGAGAGACAGAAAGAGACAAAAGCAGAGCTATGCATCAAAAAATCATCACTTTGGCAAATCTGTGGTTCTTTTGAATTGAATTCTCTTTTATACCACAGAATTCGTACAAGCCATCTATTCTCCCAGACTTTGATAAGCTTGAGAAACCCAAAAGAACCTCATATAAGTGAAAAGAATTGCATTTTCAGTTGAGCTTATTCCCCACACACACAACCTTAAATGATATGTAATATCATATAAACAATGAATTAGATAACATGGAAAGAAAAAAATATTCAGGTGTTCAAGAATGTTGTGAGAGTAGCAATTCTCAACAACATACATTGAAGGTCAGAATTGCATTTACTCTATGCATTGGGCTCTTTGCCCTCAGCTTGCTAAGAATTTGATTTTTTCTGTAGTTTGCTCATTTGGTACTTGAGGATTTATTTTTGGCAAGATCCAATCTGAGATTCGCCAGAAAGCAAGCAATAGAGAAAGACTCTGCCTTGTGAGCTCAGCCCCAAAACAAAAACAATAGCAGTGTCTCAGTGTTGTTTTCTTAGAGATTTATTGGGCCTTATTAAATTTGGAACTAGTCAAGAAGAATACAACAGCTGTTGTGAATCTCAAACAAAAACAAAACAGCCTCTTATATATTTTCATTCTTTTCAGGGTCCTTGTAAGCTCATAAACTCTCTGGGCAGGGACCTGTCTTACTTCTGCTTACCCACTGTAAAACAATGTTTACATACACAATATGGTACCAATAAGAATAATCTAAGAACTCTATTTTGATTTACTTCTTCTAGGCCATTTAGAGAGAGCTCTTGGAAAGATACTGAGCTGTTATCTTAGAAATAATATTACCAACAAAGCAAAGAACCTAAAAATGGTTTTAATCTTTAACCCCATTGGTATTGTTGAAGTCCTTCTCACCCCTGAATTATTGAGGAAGCCTACAATTTGGATTAAAAAGGAAATATATAAAGGCTTGGAAAGTCACTGGGCCTAGTTTGTGTCTCCAACAAGTTCTACTAACGTGATATGATTACAGCAGAAATTGCAACAGCAATAGTGTGGAACTTAAAGTCACTGGTCCTGATTCAAAACCCAGCTCTGCTATTTTCAGTCTTTAAGAAACTTGGACCTATCCCTTAATTCCTGTAAGTCTCAGCTCTTCACCTATAAAATTAGGGAGATTGGGTGATCTGTAAAGTTCTTTCCAACTCTAATTCTATGATCTTATGAATCAGAAATTGCTAAATAAATACGTTTTAGTGGCAGTTGGTAGATAAAACTCTGGACTTGGATTCAAGAGAACCTGAGTTCAAATCTGGACTCAGACACTTAGTAGCTGTATAACTCAGGCTAGCCGCTTAACCCTAATTGCCTCACTAAAAAAATAATAATATTAAAATAAATGGTTCTTAGCTTTAAAAATATGTCATGGACCCTATTAACAATATGGTGAAACCTATGGAGTCATTCTCAGAATACTTTTAAATGATATAAAATAAAATGTATAAGATTATTTTTTAAAATTATGTTGCAATACATTTATCACAGAGGCAGCTAGATGTCACAGTGGCACTTGGGCTTGGAATCAGGACGACATGAGTTCAAATATGGCTTTAAAAACTTAACTGAAGTATGATACTAGGCAAATCATTTAAACAATGCCTGCCTCAGTTTCCTCATTTGCAAAATTAGGATAATAATACCATCTCCTTCTCAGGGTTGTCATAAGGATGAAATGAAATAATACTTCTAAAGTACTTTGCAAACCCAAAAATATTATACTAGTGCTTGTACTGTTATTAAGTGACTTATGAAAATTTCAGAGGTGAAATTTAAAAGTAGTGTTCGTCTCTGTGAGTACTAGAACTCTTAACACTAGATCACTGCCTTGAAAAGGAAAAATACAAAGATTAACTAGGATATAGTCTCTGAGCTCATGAAACTCACAATTTGTTATATAAATATGATGTTTATGCTAATAACTGCATTACAAAATTTTAAGTAGCGACTATATTAAGACAACTTCATAAGATAAATGAAGACCACATACTACTCATGAAAAGCCAGAAAAAATTGATTGTTAGAATCTAGAAAAGTCAAGGAAGATTTCATGGGATAGATAGAATATTTTCTGAATTTGAAAAGGTAAATAGGATTTTAATAGACATGGATCAGGAAAGACTAGAACATTATAACTATTAAGAATAATCAATACCCATGTTCATACTAGTGCTCTGATTAATTAAGAAGATTTCTCCCTCTGAAAATGAGGTAAGTTAGAGGGAAATTAGAGAAAGGACATTTTCAGCTTTTATTTTCAGAGTACCTTAATCTCATTAATGCCCAGCTACCTCATTGCTCTGGAACAGTGGCATTTTAGAACTTGGCCAATGATGATATTCAGGACTTCTGTCACTACCATTACCACCCTTGTCTCCTGTTCATACATAACAGCCTGAACATCCTGTCTTTGTGCCTTTATTCTCAAATTTTCATGAGGTTCATGAGAGTTCTGATTGGACTAATTTCTGGATGGTAATATATTGATAGAAAATGGCATTGAAGCCTCCACAACATCCTCTGTTCATTATCCCCTATATTCTCAATATCCAATCACATTGGATTTGGTTTTCAAAATGGTTTTCAAAATTAATGCAAGGTTCTTGAAAACAATTAGTAATCATGCCCCAAAAGTTGCTAAGCTGTGTAAAACCTTTGATGCAATGATACTACTATTAGGCCTATACCCCAATTAGATCAAATAAAAAAGGAAAAGACTATAGACAACAAAACATTTATAGGAGCTCTTTTTCTGATATCAGAAAACTAGAAGCTAAAGGTACAGGGTCCATCAATTGGGGAATGGCTGAACAATTGTTGACATTTGAATGTGATACTTATAAGAAATTAAGAAAAAGATCATTTCCAAGAATTTAATTAGGCTTGTGTGAGTAATGAAAAATGAGCAGAAACTGGACTAATAGCACTAATTTTGTGGAGACAATTATGAAAAACTTAAAAACTTCTATTAGTTCAATTACCACTTACAATTCCATAAAATCAAAAAGGCAAAAGGAAAAGGACTAGTAGAGGATAAAGTAAATAGATAACATCATGGAAACAACAAACATGAACTTAAACAGATTTCAAGAGACTGTGGAAGATAGAAAGGCTTGAAATGCTATAGCATAATCCATAGGGTCTTGAAGAGCTAGAAATGACTATGACAGAATGAAACAACTTCCTGAAAGAGAAGAAATAAACTCAAGAGAGTCGTAGAAGTATCATACATTTGGGGGCATAACCAGTGGTGGACTTTGATTTTCTTGACTATGAATATCTGATAAAACATTTTTTGTTTACTTGGTTGATTTTTTAGACTTAGTTTCTCTATCTTGTCCAGATTGGAAGAACAGTCGTTATCTATACCCTCGGTCTCAATATTTATTAACAGAGAAGCTCTAACTGTTGTATTTTTTGGTGAGCTGAGGTTGTTTACCTCTCCTTGGGTAATCTTCTTACTTTTTATTCCCTAGGGCTCAGGATATTTGCACCAGATATAGTATGGACATCAAATCAGCTTTAGCTCTGTTGAAGTTCAGATCTCTTGAATTCAAGAAATCCAATAGCTTCAACTTTTTTCATTAACAGAGATTGTAGGTAAATACGATAACACCCAGGTGTTTTTGTTGTTCTTATTTGTTTCAATGCTAGGGTAGGGAGAAGAACAAAAATATTTCATTCATTAAAGATGTTAAAACTGAATAGAATAAAAAAATGGGATGAGATGGGACAGAATGAAATAGAATGGACTACACAATTTATTTGGAGCATATTTTGAAGAGAACAGTCTTCATCTTAAGATATTGCCACAAAGTAGAAATCTTTTTTATGAAAAAAAGTGCCTAAAGAATTGGATCTTTGCAACCTCTGGACAAAGATCACATCTGCAAAGCATATTTGTTTGATTGACAGGAGAGAACTATTTCTCATGCCAGTGGGTCATCGTCCAGCAAACATGGCTACATCAGGAGGGTGCTGCTCTCCTACTGTTACTGGCTAATTCTGGCACTGAACCTTCTTCTGCTATTTCCTATCCTAGGTGTCCCTTTCAAATATGTGCATGCCCCAGCTGGTGTCATGCTGATACAGTGTTATAATGCAGAGAAAAGAAATGAGTTTAAGCACAAGGCAACTGTGTGCCATGCTAGCATAGTGATGGGTTTAGCCCTCAGGGTATAGTCAGCTCAAAGTACAAGCTTGCTCCTGACAAAACCTAAAGCTATTTTTTTTTTTACAATCATAGCCCACTGGCTACTGAGGGTACAAATGAAACAGAAAAAAAGCACTGGATTTGGAGCCACTGTACTTTAGTTGCATTCCTGGCCCTGTATTTGGCCTGGAAAAGATCCTTCCTGAGCACCATCCTCCTTCCCCTCATCTATAGAAAGAGGAGATTTGATAGCTCATCTAGATCTAAATTCCAGGAAAAATTATGGCAAACTCATCATCACAGTGCAGATAAGGTGAGAAAAGTTGGGTCTGGAATTCAGCATGCCAGGAGACACAGAGGAGGAGGGAAATGAGGGGAAATTAAGGAAAGCATTTCTTAAGGAAAGCATTTCTTCATGCTATCATGATATAGATTTAGGATTGGATGTAGTCTTAAAGGTTACATAGTGCTGGTGAAATATCAATAGTATTGTTCCCCAAGATCATACTGACAATAAGTAATTGAACTGAGGTTACAGGTTCTCTGACTTCAGATCTAATCATCTTTCTTTTAAGGATTTTGTAAGATAGAAATGAGAAAGAAGTTCATTCAAGCATGTGGAATCCCTTTCATAAAGGCTCAGAGGTAGGGGATAAAGAATCATGAGCAATTGAAAAGATAACATAGTAAGATCATAGAATGAGTAAAGCAGTTTAAGGTCTAAAATCCTGGAAAGTCACAAAAGGTAGGTCAAGGTTATGAAAAGTTGTAAGTTCCAAGATTTTATATTTGATTCTGGAAATAATAGGGTAGCTGTTGGAATCCAACGCACCAAATTATAGCATGATCAGATTTGCACATTCCAAAAATCACTTTGATATGTGAGTGAAGGATGGAATGGAATACAGAAAGCCATGAGATAGAGGGACCTGTCTGAAATCTATTAACAATCCAGATAAGAGCATAATCAGAATTATCCATTTTATTTCCCTGATTTTCTCTGTCTTGTTTGGTTACAAACTCTTACCTTATCTATGAATCTGACAAGTTGCCCTAACAAAAAAAGGCCGTGAACAATGACAGCAGTTATGATCAAAATAGGTTTTAGCCAGATGGTAGAAGATTTAAAATGGCAGACTAAATGACTGACATTTTATCTCTGAGGCAATAAGAAGTGACATAAGGCTTTTGAGCAGGAGGTGATATATTCCCACCCATACTTTAGCAACATACTTGAGTTGAGTTAGGATTGAACTAGAAAAAGCTGGAGTCAGACAATACGAGTATAGAACTACTACAGTAATTCAGGTGAGAGGTGATGAAAGCTTGAACTTGTATACAGTCTCTGGGAATAGTAGAAGGTGAACAATGTGAGATATTTGGGACGTATGAATACAAAGAACTAAATATATATTTAAATGGCCCAGTTAAAAATCCCAACTTTTATAATAAATCTTCTACTTACCCCCCAAAAAATAAAATAAAATCACACAACTGTATTACAAAATGATAATCAAAATAATCTTAGTACTGGCTAAGAAATAGAGTGATAGATCATTGGGAAAGATTAGGTAAACAATGTGCAGTTGTAAATGACCATAGTAATATAATCTTTGATAAACTTGAGGATTCAAGTTTTTAGAGTAATTAATCAACATCTGACAAAAATTACGGGGAAAACTGAAAAGCAGTTTGGCAGAAACTAAGTATAGACCAATAACTCAACACATATTCTAATATAAGGTCAAAATGATAAATTATTTAGACATAAAGGGTGATATCAGAAGTAAATTAGGGTCACATGGAAAAACTTACCTGTTAAATCCAATGGGTATAAGAAAAGAACTTGTAACCAAACAAGCCATAGAAAAAAATCATGGGAAATAAAATGAATAATTCCAATTATGTGAGATGAAAAAAATTTTTGTAAAAATAACGCTAATGCTGCCCAATTAAGAAGGAAAAAAGGAAAGTGGGAAAAAGCGGTTTCTCTGATAAAGGTCTCATTTCTCAAGTACATAGAAAACTGAGCCAGATTTATAAAAATGAGAGCCATGTCCCAGGTGATAATGATCAAAGAATATGAATAGGCAGTTTTGAGAAGAAATCAAAATTAGCAATAGTCACATGAAAAATTACTCTAACTCAATGTTGATTAGAGCAATGCAAATTAAAACAATTCTGAGATACTATTTCATACCTTTCAAATAGTGAATATGACAGAAAATACTAAGTACTAAAGAGGATATGAGAAACTGGAACACTAATGCACCTCTGGTGGAGTTGTAAAGTAGTCTGACCATTATGGAGAATAACTTGGAATTATGCCCAAAGTGCTATAAAAACTTTATACTTTGATCTCTTTGGGATATAGACTTAGTAATGGTATTGCTGGATCATAAAGAAAAAAGGAAAAGACCTATTCATCTAAAAAATATTTATAGTTGCTCCTTTTATGGTGGGAAAGAATTGGAAATCAAGGAAATGTCCATCAATTGGGGAATAGCTGAACAAGTTGTGGTTTATGATTGTGATCAAATACTATTATGTTATAGGAAATGATAAACAGGATGATTTCAAAAAACCTAGAAAGACATATATTAATTTGTGTAAAGTAAAGTGAGCAGAATCAAGATATTATATACAGTAACAACAATATTGTAAGGATTATCAAATGTGGAAATTGAGTGGATGCCAAGTGTTGGAACGGCTGAATAAATTATGGTTTATGAATAAAATGGAATATTATTGTTCTATAAGAAATGATCAATGGGATGATTTCAGAGAGGCCTAGAGAAACTTACATGAACAGATGCTAAGTGAATGAGCAAAATCAGAAGATCATTATACATGGCAATAGCAAGACTATACAAAGAACCAGTTCCAACAGACTTGTGATGAAGAAAGCTATCCAGAATGAGAAGAGTGAGAACTGAATATAGACCATATAGTATTTTCACTTTTTGCTTTTGTTTGCTTGCATTTTGTTTTGTTTCTCATTTTTTATTAAAGCTTTTTATTTATAAAACATATGTATAGATAATTTTTCAACATTGACCCTTGCAAAACTTTCTGTTCCAAATTTTTCCCCTCCTTCTCTCCACCCCCTCTCCTAGATGGCAGATAGTCCAATATATGTTAAATATGTTAAAATATAGTATACATATTTATACAGTTACATTTCTGCACATGAAAAATCGAATTTAGAAAGGAAAAAAAAAACCTGAGAAGAAAAACAAAATGCAAGTAAACATCAATAGAAAGCATGAAAATGCTATATTGTGGTCCAAATTCAGTCCCATAGGCCTCTCTCTGGGGGTAGATGGCTCTCTTCTTCACTGAACAATAGGAACTGGTTTGAATTATCTCATTGTTGAAGAGAGCCGTGTGCATCAGAATTAATCATCATTTAGTCTTGCTGTTGCCATGTATAATAATCTCCTGGTTCTGCTCATTTCACTCAGCATCAGTTCATGTAAGTCTCTCCACGCCTCTCAGAAATCATCCTGTTGGTCATTTCTTACAGAAAAATAATATTCCATAATATTCATATACCATAATTTATTCAGCCATTCTCCAATTGATGGGCATCCACTCAGTTTCCAGTTTCTAGTCACTACAAAAAGGGCTGCCACAAACATTTTTGCACCTGTGGATCTCTTTCTCTCCTTTCAGATTTGATCAGATTTTTCTTTTGCAACATATTTGTGAAAATATGTATAGAAGAATTGCTTTAACATATATTGGATCATTTGCTGTATAGGAGAGGAAGTGGGGGGAAGGAAGGAAAATTAGAACACAAGGTTTTGTAAGGGTGAATGTTGAAAATTATCCATGTATATATATTTTGAAAATAAAAAACTTTAATTAAAAAATAAAAAGCAATAATCCTGATGGCATTTTATTTCCAAATTTATAAACTGATTGATGATGGCAAAATGACAGCCTTTTTGAGTATATCTGAACTCTGTGAGTATTGTGTGAAACAGAGACAGAGACAGAGACAAACAAAAAGAGAGAGAGGAAAGAAAAGAGACAGAGTCATTTGCATAAAGATGATAATTGAACACATGGGAACTTTTGGGGATCACCAAGAGAGAAATTGTAGAGAAAAGAAGAGCACTCAGAAGAGCAAAGCCTTCATGGGATATTAATGCTTGTGGGTCATTTGGGAGAATCAACAAGCTAATATAAGTGAATGATCATTTTTTTAAATGGGTAGAAGCTAGAACATGGGAACATTTCTCTTCTAAGAAGAGTTGATGTTGTGTCCTAGAAAGAATACTTGATAAAGCAATAAAAGACTTTAATCCCAGTCATGACTCTGAAACTAACTCTTATGTATATCTTTTCACGAAGTTACTTAAACCTTTTCGGTTATTCAGTTTGGTTGATATGAAATAGAATTGACTTAAGTGATATTTAAAGTCCAAATACCTCCATTTATCTTGCTAGATTACATCCTGCTTCCATATTTAAAATCTGAGTGAGAGAAATTAAATTTTATTAAAAAATTATCTAGCAGATACTCATTTCCCCGAGGAGGTGAAGATAAAATTAAATATTCCACATATATCAGAACATTCATAGTGATACCTTTTTTTGGTTAAAAAAAAAAACTGGAAATAAAGTAGACATTTGTTAACTGAGAAATAGATCAACAAATTGAGGTTCATGGTTTATTGGAATACATAAAAAAATGATAACTATGAAAAACAAAGAATAAGGGAAAATAATTATTTGTGGGCCTGTTTCTCCCCCTTTTTCTTGATCATTTTTGTTATAATAAATAATTTCTGTGTAAGGAAAGGAATATATGTTGAAATGAAGGCAATATAAAAACAAATATCATTAAAAATAAGAAAAATCAAATTTAGCAGCAAGAAAAATATAATTTCATAAAAACAAAAATATATATGTAGGTCTTGAATTATATCCCCTACAGAAAAAGCATCTGCATATCTATATAAGAAGATCAAGCAAAGATTAAAAAAAAAAAAGCAGCCTGAATATGTATGTGTGTGTGCATGTATACATCCATATTTGTATATGTGTATTCAAACTGTTATGTTTTATATATATTTTATACATCTATCATGTAATGCTATTTATATTTATATTATGTCTTCATATGTACATGCATAATAAATATTTTATATATATATATATATCTCCCTATGCAACAAAAGAACTATTCGGTTCTGCACACATATATTGTATCTAGGATATAAAGCAACATATTTAACATGTATAGAACTGATTGCCATCTGGGGGAGGAGGTGAAGAGAGGGAGGGGAAAAGTTGGAACAGAAGTGAGTGTAAGGGATAATGTTGTAAAAAAAATTTTTAATTAATTTTAAAAATAAATAAATAAATTATTCTCGGTAGCTATTAAGGCATTTATATCTTCTGCCCAATGACTTACTATAACTTACCAACTTAGGAAACTCATCTAACCCCCATCTACTCAGTTTCATTTCTAGTAATTAATCCCTCCTTTAATTTAGTTTTCTCTGAGTAAGAATTACTTGAGCATTACTTGCTGCCCCTGGGGTTATATTAGCTTTGTTTTTTTACTTATAAGTGATTTTGCTCTTTTTGTTGTACAGGCAAAGGGGACTGAAACAATGAAAGTTTAAAACAAGGACTAAAATTAGTGGCAAATTTCTGTATAGGAAGATAGATCTAGGACTTGGAGAAACTACAGGAAGCATCATGTCCAACTTCATCTTACAGATACTTATGATCATGTGGTGGTAAATGAAAGAACGGAGGCATTTCTAGGTCCTCTGCCTTCAGAGCTAGTTTTCCTACTGAAGTCATAAGCCTTTGACACAACTAGAAGGCAAAGATCCCATAATGTAGTGGGAAAAGCACAATGGTAGGACAACTAGATAGTGCAGTACATAGAATACAGGCTGAAGTCAGGAATTCATCTTCCTGAGTTCAAACCCAGTCTCAGATACCGTGTGACCCTGAGCAAGTCACTTAATCCTATTTACCTCAGTTTCCCCATCCATAAAATGATCTGGGGAAGATTTTAACCAAGAAAAGTACCTTTGCCAGCAAAGCCAAAAATGGTATCATAAGATTGATAAGGATGATTGAAAATGAGAACCAAAATATCTCAGGCTCAGCTTGGTCAATCATGTGACCTGTTAACATCTCTGAGTCTGTTTTTTCCTCTGAAAAATGAAGGAAATAATATTTCTGCTACCTGTCTTATTAAAACATTATGAAATAAGCTCTCTGTAGTGAGTTTTAGTTTTGTCATGTTTACCAATAGATCAATCCAATAAGTAAATATAACATCAGAAAGATATTTTCCCCCTGAAGCAATTGTGGTTAAATAACTTGCCCAGGGTCACACAGCTAGGAAGTGTTATGTGTCTGAGGTCAGATTTGAACCACCTAGCTGCTCCAAGATTTTCTTTTTCAAAAAAAAATAATAATGCAGGTTGATTTTGAAAAATAGGAAAGGGAATGTGATTATAACATCATTTAAAAAGTGGCTTTCAAAGGCTATAGAGTCATCAGGAAAGGTTTGGGGTGAAAATAGTTTAAAAAACAAAGAGAATATCTATCAATAGCAACATTTGTTTAGCATTTATGATGTGCCAGATGTGCTAAGTACTAAGGATTCAAAGAAAATTAAAAAAAAAGATCCCTGCCTTCAAAAAGCTGACATTCTATAAATGTCAACAACAAATAAAGAACAAGGTACATAGAAGATGAATAGAAAGTACAGAGAAGACAATCTGAGAGAAAAGGCATTAGCAGCTCTCTATACTGTGAAGATATAAAATTAATATTTGTCTTCTTAGCTCTGAGCTCACAGTCATAGATCATGTATCAGCAGCTGCCAGGAGAAAGAAAGGCCTCCAAGAGGAAGAAAGATTTTTAGCTAAATTGAAAGAATTTAGAGAAATTAAGAGATGGAAAGTCAGATAATATAGTAGATAGAACATTGGGCCTACCGTCAGGATCTTGTTTGAAGAATTAAGATAATGACATCTGCATTGAATATATTGTATTTAAGACGACTACAATACTCAAGAAAAAAAATCAAGGGAGTTTGGGTGTACCTTATCACACCCCAGATTATGAGGAATAGTATTCATAAAAATAAAGTATCAAGCTTTAGTTGGTAAGAAGGTAGGGGAGAAATTGAGTGAAAGGGAGGGTATGAAGTAGTAGAAAAAAATTCACCCCTGTCAAAAGTTAGGAAGAATGTCACACAGAGGAGGAAAGCTAATAAAAAATAAATTCTCTAGAGAAAAGTACTAGATGCTTTGAAGAAGAAATGGCTTATTGTCTTCCCCTCCATCCCTACTCCCCAAGGAATGTCAAAATAGAGCCTCAGAATCTGTCAGATTAAAAAAATATATATGCATTTAGATTATAGTAGGGCTGGGAGGGTAAGGGGAAAAGAATAGTTTTGATTAGTGAATCAAACTCAAGGGTAATGTAGCAGCTATTTGCAAACCTAATACTGATAATAGAGAAATCCAAGACAGAACACAGAACCTCACACAATCTGTCAAAACGGATAACTTATTAATCACTTCTGGTTAATGTAAACACAGAAATTATACTATTAGAAAGAACCAAAACCATTTTCCAAAGATCTGAGTGATTTGGATAAGAAGATGAAGCTCATATTGGTGCAAGTATTATTCTCCTCTATTGATGTCTATTGCTGTCTATTGATGGCAAGAAATGCAAAAAAAGAAAAGAAAAAAGAAAAATTGCTTTCAGAAGTGAATAATTGATTTTTAAAATGATGTCTTGAAATCAGATTTAGATTTGTTTTGTATCTCCTGGATTAAAATATAAGGATGACAGACTCCTCAGAGGGAACAGAGTGCCTGCTAATGATTATTAAGAATGCTATTTTCCTGGTGTGTTAAAATCTGTTCAGAAGGGATTTAAAATACAAAGGATAGGGGAGGAAGAAAACTGCCTGTGTATAGTAATGATAGAGACTTACTACAATAAGGGAAGGAGGAGGAGGAGGAGGAAGAGGAAGAGGGTGATGAGGAGGAATTATTTAGCAAAATATTTGATAAAGTGTCTCATATTAGTCTTATGAGAAAGATGGAGACAGCTGGATTAACTGATAATTCAATTAGAGAGATTCAGGATTGATTGGATGGTCAGACTCAAAGAACAATTGTCAATAGTTTAGTAACAATGTAGAAGAAGTGTCCAGTGCCATGTCCCAGAGATCTGGATTTAACTTTGTGCAATTTAATATTTTTAACAGTAACTTGGTTAAAAGCATAAATGAGGTGCATAGTTATCAAATTTGAAGGTCACGTGAAGCTGGAGTTATAACTAACATCAGCAATAATAGTTGAGATCCTAAAAAATCTAGACATCATCACTGGATTGAAACTAATAAGATAAAACTCAATAGAAATAAATGTGGAAGTCCTTAAAATATTTGGAAAAAGCTTTTTGTTATTGTAGTTCAGTTGTTTCAGTCATGTTCTGTGATCTCATTTAGAGTTTTCCTGGCAAAGATACTAGAGTGGTTTGCCATTTCCTTCTCCAGTTCATTTTACAGAGAAGGAAACTGAATCAAAAAGGTTAAGTGACATTTGGGTTCACACACCTACTTAGTGTCTCAGACTAGAGTTGAACTCAGAAAGACGTTTTCCTAATTCTCAGCCTAAAGCTCTACTCATTGCACTAGGTAGCAAGCATTTCATTGGAATTACTTAAAATGCCCCTAATAAGTCTCTTCCAGAAACAAATAATACCCAATCCTTCATTGTCTTCTTAATATATTTTTAAAATTCTTTACTATTCCAAAATCTTAGGGAATGCTCCCATTTTTAATACATCTTCTAAAATGTAGCATGTAGATACAAACGTCAAACTTAAAATGTACCTAGCAATTGTAGAATACCATAAGACCATTTTTCTAGACTCTATAATTTTATTTGCACGGTGTAAGGTTGGAGGTTCCCTTTAAAATTGTACTCTGATGAATCAACACATCCTGGAGATACCCTCAGATTCCCAAAACATATATAGAATGCAATTTCTGGCATGTTCTATCAAGCTAAAAAGGCTTATGATACAGACAGTAAAAAGAAAAGAAAAGAAAAGAAAAACCTCTCATGTTATCAGGGAACCAGTATAACTTATGTCAAGAGGCTTGTTATCAAGCTGGCCTAAGGTGATGAATCTTTAAACCACAGCAACTCATGAAAATCAGCTACTAAGTTGAGGAGAGGTTGTGACCTGCATCAGTGGAAGGAGCACCTGCACCAATGAAATCACAAGTCCTTGAAGTATTGAATTATTAAAGAAGAAGATTGAATTAGCTTTTGTGGCTGCTATGTCACCCTGATGACTAATACAGTCAGCAAAACATGTGGACTTTCATTTCAATTCCATCAAGAGAAAATTCTACAATTTTACAAAAGTTAATAGAAAATAGTTATTCAAACTGTAAAGTCACCTAAAACTTGTTGGTCTTTTCTCAACTAAATTGTTATTAAGTTCAACAGAATTCTCAATCTCTGCCTCCTATCTTATTTTGCAGGTGACTTATTTTTAACTTGATGGTATTATTTACTTGTGTTTGTATTAAATTTTATCTTCTTACTTTTGGTCCATTATTCCAGCTGACAAAATCTTTTGAAATTCTTATTGTCATAAATGTATTAACTATATATTGTCTACAACTTTGATAAAGATCTTTTGATTTCTTAATTCATGTTATTAATAAAATATTGAATACTACAGAGCCAAGAATAGAGCTTCATGTATATCAATAGAAAATTTAGTGTCCTTATTGAAGTTTAGCAACATTCCTAGTTATATAACACAGTTGTATCATTTAGTATATTTGTCAACTTTTTCTGTTAGAATGGCATCTAAGAGTCTATCATGTGCTTTAGTGATTTGAGATATATTTTGTCTATGGGATGTCCCTAATTTGTCAATTGAAGAACTATTCAAAAAAAAAAAAAAGGAAGTGAATTTTGTTCAGCATCCCTTGTTTTACAATTCTATGATGACCACGGCTTTCTTATCTAAGGATTACAACTCTACTGTATAATGAACTGTTTTAGAATTTTCTAAAGATTTTCATCAAACTCCTAAATTCAACTTTTTAAATTTTTTTGTAAAGGTAGATAACAGCCTTTTCCAAAATTTTCTGATGCCACTCATGTTATTCATCATCTCTCAAATGTCAGTGATAATGTTTGCGTAATTAAATATACAAATTTTTTCAGTACTGTAAGAAAGAAGTCATCTGGTTCTAGAGACTTGAATGCATTAAAACATCTGAACATTCCTTTCCATTTGCTTGCAAATCTTAAGCTTTGATTCCCTTGTTCTTCAAATTGAAATCTTTCTTGATCTTTCTGACTGTTAATGCCTACTTTTTAAATTTTTCTGTATTTTGTTTATGTTTTGGTATATACTTATGTAATATACTCTCTGAGGTATTCTCTCAATTCTCATTCATACCCAGAAGATGACTGCTCTCTTGGGTTCTAGAAGTACTCCTATTTTTATAGCTCATGAACTTCTACCTATATGTATCCCCTTAGCAATAAAACATAAACTTAATTACTTTTCATCAAAATAATTTGCTAATTACTATCATTATAAGCACTTCCTTCAAAAATCTGGAGTACAATCCAAATGTACACAAAATCTCAGGGAGAGTGGACTCAAACTCAAGAGTAAGATGAGAATGAGACATATGTCTAACATATTCTAGATCTATAACCACATAAAACTATGTAGGAATGGAAAATACAATTAAATATGCATATGTCATATATTTAGTAAAACGTAAACTTCTTGAGGACAGATATTGTTTCATTTTTTTCTTTGCATTGGTAGTACCTAGAACAGTGCTTGGCATAAAGTAGTTCTTTTTTTTCATAATAGCCTTTTATTTTCCAAATACATGCAAACATAGTTTAGAACATTCATTCTTGCTAAACTTTAGTTCCAAATTTTTCTCCCCCCTTCATCCTATTCCCCTCCCCAATACAAGTAATCCAATATAGGTTAAATGTATACAATTCTTCTAAACATATTACCATATTTGTCATGCTGCACAATAAAAATCACATCAAAAAGGAAAAAAATGAGAAAGAAAAAACCAAGCAAACAACAAAAAAGATGAAAATACTATGTTGTGATGCACACTGTCCCCATAGTCCTCTTTTTGGGTGCAAATGGCTCTCTTCATCACAAATCTATTGGAAGTGGCCTGAATCATCTCATTGTTGAAAAGAGCCAAATCTATCACAGTGGATCATCACGAAATCTTGCTGTTGCTATGTACAATTCTCTTTTAGTTCTATTCATTCCACTCAGTATCAGTTCATGGAAGTCTCTCCAGGCTTTTCTGAAATCATCCTGCTAATCATTTTTCATGGAAGAAAATTTTGTATTACATTCATATACCATAACTTCTTCAACCATTCCCCAACTGATGGTCATCCATTTAGTTTCCAGTTCTTTACCTCTACAAAAAGGGATGCTACAAACATTTTTGCATAGGAGATTCTTCTCCCTTTTTTATGATCTCTTTGGGATACAGATCCAGTAGAGATACTGGTGAATTAAAGAGTATGCACATATACATGTCCTTTCTAAAAGTGAGATATCCAAATGTCCCTTAAAAATAACTATTTTCTTAGAAAACTCTTTTTTCTTCATTGAGATGATCTGTAATTTTACTTTAATTTCCCTTTTTAGAGTCTTTCGTCATGTTTCATGAGCTTGTTGATTACTATTGTGAAGACAACTAAAATAGAAATACAATTCATTCTTGTCTTTAAACTGATAATAATCATCCTAATACTTATTCTGAATCACATACCTTATCTCTACTTGTTATACATGACTTTTCTAAAAGTCAAGAATCCAAAATCTCTCTTAGCAGCTACATTAGTTTTTTTAGAACATACCCTTCTTTCTTCCTAGGAAATTTTATGATCATTTTTCTTTAACTTCATTAAAGGAGCATTTCAATTAACCTCATAAGGTCTTCCTCCTTTTAGAATCTCAGATAATAATAATAATTACTTAGAAATATTAACATTTCTATAATGTTTAATATGAACCAGTAACTGAGCTAAGCACCTGACACTTTTTATCTCATTTGATCCTCATAACAACTATGGTAGTTGATGCTGCTAATACCTTCATTTTACATATAAAGAAACTGAGGCAAAAAAAACTGAAGGGACTTGCCCGAGGTCAGACAGCTAGTAAGTGTCTTAGGCCAGATTTGAAATTAGTTCTGACTCCAAATACAATGCCCTATCTAACTAGCTGCCTGCTATTTTTATTTAAACTTTTTTCAAATATTCTTCATTACAGCCTAAGAAAACACCTAATTATAAACTCTAAAATGGCAGAATCAGTTTCTTGCAAGCTCTTCAGTTTCATACTCTTGTGAGTCAGACTTAGTCTTAGAATGTAGTTGTCCCTTCATACTTCTGAGAAACAAATTTATCATCTGATCTATTCAAGAATTGATCCCATGCTCTGATTTTAGCAGAATGAAACTCCTAGATTATATCTAGATTGCTGAACCTTCTCATCTTTATTGTATCTGGTTTCTGTACAAATCTGTAATCTTCATTAGGAAAATATCCATATTTTCCATCTCTCTAGGTAGCAAATAATATATTCACATATTTTTTTCTTTCTTTTAATGCCTATTAAAATACTTTCTACAATATATTATTGAATCACTACTTCATAAAAGGGACCATTTCATTCCTTTGTACAAATTTTACAGATGCAAAATTTTGCTTTATATAAAAACCCAACAAATACAATAAATGTATATAAATATATCTCAATTCATTTGAAAGAAAGATTAATATTGTGTTAATGAATCAATCATCTCAGCTCGTGGAAAGTTACCAAACAGTTGAACTTTTATATAGTGATACAATTAGTGGTTGGGACCAGATGTTGAAAAAACATCTTGTGGTTAGTACATAGTACTTCATACACAGTTAGAATTTATTAGTTTGTTTTTTGATTTTGTTTGTTGAATTTGATTTGAACTAATCATATGGATTTATTTTAGAGCAAAAAAGAAAGTGGTTTAAGACTGATAGTCTGTTGGAAAGAATCAGAGATAATTTCAGTTTCCCAAATACATGGGGAATTCTAAGAATTTTCATAAAACATTAAAATCAGCATAATATTATGTAAAATATAAACTGAAAGACAAGCCAAGGAAAATGTTTAGGGACATTCTGGCTTCAATTTGGGGATTTTTAGAAGATTTCATAGTTTTCATGAATTGTAACAAGAATCATGTGGTGAAATGTTTAAGCATTGTAACAATTAAGTCTATGAATATGCTTTAGGTGGGTTTATTAGATTAAAGGATAAAATTTCATCTTATCTGACTTTTGAAAGGCAATATGTTGGACAGAATTTGTATTTTAGGCCCTAACCCACATAAGAATATTTTGTATATAAACAATCTAATTTAGAAATCCCAAACTTTTAATTACTATTAGTTTTGTGACAAGAAAGAAGAATCTATGTTACATTCAAGAGATATTAAGTACTGACTATACAAGGAGCTGCACTAAGCACTAGGGATAAATATGAAACTCCTAGATTATATCTAGATTGCTGAACCTTCTCATCTTTATTGTATCTGGTTTCTGTACAAATCTGTAATCTTCATTAGGAAAATATCCATATTTTCCATCTCTCTAGGTAGCAAATAATATATTCACATATTTTTTTCTTTCTTTTAATGCCTATTAAAATACTTTCTACAATATATTATTGTATATTGTAGAATATTTTATTACTATTATTAGTAATACTATTATATTATTATTATACTATTATACTATTACATATTATTAGTAATAAAATATAATATATAAAGAAAATATAGAATGTTATTATAATATAAAATATTATAATTATAATATTAATTACATTTATAATGAATTATATGTGAAATTATGTTTGCATGTGTCTACATAATAAATATAATGTTTATATAGTATATTCATCCATTCTGTTTAGCACACTGAATTTACAAATTATAATTACATAGTCGTAAGTAATAGTTTAATATATTATGCAAGTAATATAGTTACATAGTAGACCAACTAGGTAACATGGTGGATAGAGTACTGGGCTGGGAATCAGAAAGATTTATTTTCATGAGTTCATATCTAGCCTCAGATATCTACTAGCTATAGATATCTACTAGCTGACCCTAGGCAAGTCACTTAACCATATTTGCTTATTGCAAAATGAGCTGGAGAAAGAAATGGCACACCATTCCAATATTTTTGCCAAGAAAACTCCAAACAGGGTCATTAAGAGTAGAACATGACTAAAATGATGAAACAAAATAGTAATATAATACTATAAATAATAAGATACTATAATAATGCCATAATAATAATTGTAAATATTTTCCTCAAAAACCTAATATTGTACACAGGAATGAGTGGGCTCCAACTTAGAGAACAAGGAACATGAGACACATGTGTAACTTATGGTGGGCTCTGCTATCACTCCAGGAGTGAGTTTTCTCACCAGTAAAAAATTAAGTGGTTTGAACGAGATGATATCTAAGATTCATTCCAGCACTAAATATGTAAATCAAACTACAAATCACAATTCATATTTTAATTTTTGTGATTTTAAATCATCTCTTTCAATCTCGAAAAAATTTCTAAGAAAAAAATTTAAAAGTATAACATTTCTCAAAAGTCAGTGCAATTTTAAGTCTTAGTATCTTAAAGTACTAGCTTTAGTAAGTAGCTCAGGCATTAGTAGCTTAAAAATGCATTAAGACTTTTTCATCCAATTTATATTACTAATCTGCCACAAAAGAGGAAATCGAGTCTAGAGAGAATAGTTATCTGACCAGGTTTAGCATAATGACATTTATTTATAATCCCTACTAGTAAAAAGGGATTAACTACTAGATTAACAAATCTCTTATTCTGGAGTTCTGAAGTTCAATGGATTAAGCCAATTAGTCATATACATATACAAGTTTTCAGCAATGAGGGACCACTAGGCTACCTGAGGAGGGGCAAACCAGGACAGGTCAAAGATCCCATAAATTGTTGCATATAATTATGATGGAACACTATTGTGCTCTAAGAAATGAGCAAGATGCTCTTAGAAAAACTTTCAAAGACTTCATGAACTAATGAAAAATGGAATATACTATGCACAATGTAACAGCAGTATTGTGATCAGCTGTGAATAACATAACTATTTTCAGCAATACAATGATCCAAGACAACTTTGAATAACTTATGACTTAAAATGCTATTCATACCCAAAGAAAGAACTGGTCTGAATGGAAATTGAAGCATATTTTTTAAAACTTTTTTTTCTTCTTTGTCTTTAAGAGTCTTTTTCTGTTTATTTGTTTTTGTTTTTGTTTTGTTTTGTTTTGGTCTGTTTTATTTCACAACAGGTTATGGAAATGTTTTTCCTGACTACATAGGTGTAATCTACATTGAATTGTTGTCTAAGCATTGCTGGTCGAGGTTGAGGGGAAGGAAGGAAAAGAATCTGGAACTCATAGTTTTAAAAATGAATACTAAAATTGTTTTTATATATAACTGGTGGAAAATAAAATTATTTTTAAAAAGATGCCTTGCCAATCAATAGTAGATCTGGATCTGAGTGACTAATGCATTTTTACCCTGAGCTATATAGAGAGACCAAGTCTCTAAAAGAAAAGTAATGCAAAAAAAAGATATAAACATATGCACAATATATTTAATATATTATTTTATATCCATATATGCTATGATTTAATATATGTGATATAAATACATAAATAAATGAATTGATTAATAAATTAACCTATCCAGAATGCAAATTTGTTTCTTTTGAATCAAAGCACTAGGATTTAGCTAATATATTGTTCCAACTTTTTTTTGATAGATAGCAAAGTTCTTGTCTAAATATCCTTGCTTTGATTATTAGACTAGGCAACAGTAACAAGAAAATTAAAAAGAAAACAGTGATGGTAGTAATCAGGAATCATAATTTATAGGTAGAAAAGACCTTAAAACGCATTAATTTTAACCCTCTCATTTTACAGCTGAGGAAATTGAAGCACAAACAAAATAAGTAGACTTACTCGAATTCATGTGGCTCCAAAGTGTCTGAGGTAGGATTTGAACTTGGATCTTCCAGCAATTTATCCACTATACCTCCTGGCTGCCTCTCAAAAAAAGAGCAATATTGTAACTAATCACCAAAAAATGTTATATTTTCTCCAAAAATAAAATTATCACTAGGAAACATAAAATGTCATGTTATAATGAAAATGAATGCTATACAGTTTTGACTAAGACCTGTGATTTCAGCATCTTACAGGCTTATAGAGTTATCCCAGAGTTCTGAAAGGTTTTGACTATTTGCCCATGGTTGCACAGCTAGCATGTGTCAGAGTTAGTCCTTGAACTCTGATTTTCCTGACTGCGTGGTCACTTCATCATACTGTGTCAGGCAAATCTTAAGTAGGTAACAGTAAAGTTTTAAATAATTTAATATGAAAATTGATCTTTTTTAAGCAAAAAAGCAAGATTATATCAAATACAATAAGTCTTATATGATAGTTGGACAGAAATGGGAGGGAGAAATGGAGAACATCTGGTAACCCAACCCCTGACAAACCAATGTTTCCCAAAGATGTCTTTTTCCTAGATAATTTTCTTCTTCTCAGACCTAATTCATCATGGACAAGACTTCTTTCTATGCCAAGAGCAGTAATTAATTACAATTCCCTTATCTGTAATAGTTTTGCATTTTGGTGCCATCAGCAAATCTCTATGCCAGCCTTGCTAGTAAATCCAGAAAAACTTAACAGGACACATAGGGATTGGAATGTACATGTTCCCAGGCTGCCCTTCTTCCAAAAGGTATAGGAAGTTAAACATGTGAAAGCATTATCATTTCCTGACTTATCAAATATAGAAATTACATTTTGCCTAAAGCAAGCATATATTTTCAAAATGGAAGATTTGAGTCAACAGTTACATGGCACCTACTATGAGCACCTACTACTTACCCTGCTAAATGTTTTGCAAATATTATCTTATTTGATCCTCATAATAATCCTAGAAAATAGGTATTATAATTATTTCCATTTTACAATTAAAGAAGTTGAGGTAAATAAAAGGTAAGTTATATCCCTAGAGTCATGTAGTTCATAAGCATCTGACATCAGATTTGTACCCAGAGCTCTATCAATACCAGCCACAGCAGCACATAGCTGCTTTACAATTGACTTCTACCTGGAAGATACATAATTTTCAGCAGCAATCTTTCAAAGGTCATTTTTACTCCTTAAAAACCATAACTCTCAACTGTGATGGAATTGAATCTTCTCAAAAATATGATGATTCAAAGCAATTCCAATAGTCTTAGGATGGAAAATGCCCTCTGTACTCAGAGGGAGAACTATGGAGACTAAATATAGATTGAAGCATGGCATTTTCACCTTTTTTTTTTTTTGGTTTGTTGTTTTCGTTCCTATTTTCTTTCCCCCATTTGGTCTGATTTTTATTGTATATCATGACAAATGTGGACAAATGTTTTTTTAAAATTACACATATTTAACTTTTATCAGATTACTTGTTCTTTTGGGGAGGGAAAACATAAGGGAAGGAGAGAGAAAAGTTTGGATCACAAAGTTTTACAAAAATGAATGTCAAAAACTATCTTTACATAAATTGGAAATTACACACACACACATGGATATATATACATATATATACACATATATATACTTATTAATAATGATATTTCAGTAAGAGCTCGTAGATCTCTTGCCACAAATTATCTAAAACAACAGAAACTGGCAACACATACAAATAGAAACAGAAAGGTCTTCTTGAAGGGAAAAGATCAATAGTCAAAAAAAAAAAATTAAGCACATTTATAGAAAAGACATCAGAGAAAAATAGCAGAAAAATAAGTAGAGACAGGAATTCATTAAGAAGGAAAAATGAATATTTGAAGAAAGAACCAAATCAATGAATAATTTTTTAACAAGAAAATTGAGTCAAGATTCTTCAAGGCACTCTCAGACAAGAATGGAAAATCCCCAATAATCTGTTACTATTACTCAGTTCTTTTGGTCACATCCAATTCTTCAAAATCTATTTTGGAGTTTTCTTGGTGATGATACTGAAGTTATTTTTCATTTCTTTTTCCAACTCATTTTTACAGATAAGGAAGTGAAGGAAAGAAGGTTAAGGGATTTGCCCAGGGTCACAAAACTGAGACCAGATCTGACTATAATAACCTGCAGGATTATTCAAAAAGAAATGCCATAAGAATTAATTGGAAAATAAAATATAAACAAAAAGAAGAAATCAGCAAAAATAATAAGGAAGAAGAGGGTTTGAAAATTAAGAGATTCACTAGAAAATCTTTTCCTTTTTTGTTTCTCTTTATTGCCAGTTTCCTTTTCTTTTAGATAATTTTGGTAAGAGATCTATATTTTATAAGGGGTGAAAATGCCATTTGAGAGAAAGTTATTAGGAAATAGGCAAGACTACTATATTTAAACCTGTTTTTTTTATACATGACAGATACTGTTTTCTTATAGTCATGGGAAAGAGTTTCTAAAAATTACTTCCTTCAGGCCCCAGACTTGCCTGGGTTGACAAGTCATGAAAGGGTTGATTACTGAAGATTAACCTAGTGAAGCCTTTGTACTTGGGCCTCTTTTCTACCTTTCTTTTACCATTTCTGGTGGTTGTTTTGAAAAAAGAACAGAAAGAAGCAGAAGAAAAAGCAGAAGAAACAGAAGGAGAAGCAGAAAGAGGAGAAGAAGGAGAAGCGGAAGGAGAAGAAGGAGAAGCGGAAGGAGGAGGAGGAAGAGAAGGAGAAGGAGGAGGAGGAGGAGAAAGAGGAAGAGGAGAAGGAGGAGAGGAGGAGGAGGGGAAGAAGGAGGAGGAGGAAGAGGAGGAGGAGGAGAAGGAGGAGGAGGAGGAGGAGGAGAAGGAGGAGGAGAGGAGGAGGAGGAGGAGGAGGAGGAGGAGGAGGAGGAGGGGAAGAGGAGGAGGAGGAGAGGAGGAGGAGGAGGAGGAGGGGAAGAGGAGGAGAAGGAGGAGGAGGAGGAGGAGGAGGAGGGGAAGAGGAGGAGGAGGAGGAGGAGGAGGAGAAGGAGGAGGAGGAGGAAGAGGAAGAGGAGAAGGAGGAGAAGGAGGAGGAGGAGGAGAAGGAGAAGGAGAAGGAGGAGGAGAATTTTATTATTTTTTATTATTTAAAGTTGTAATTCTAAATTTTGGTATGCTTTTTTTGGCTAGTTAAGGTTGAAGTTCCTTTTCATTAATGCTAATCAATTAACAAAGTATTCATAGAATTAAATGAAACAATATTGAAGTCATTTGATAGAATAACAGTTCTAAACTCTCAAGGAAAATTATGAGATAAAGTGTAAATAAAGGAGTTAGCCATTACTATACCTCAAAATATATTATAAAGTAGTAATTGTCAAAATTATTGTGTTACTTGTTTGAAAACAGAAATATAGATCTATGGAACCAACTAAATAAACAAAAAGAAAATAGATGTAATTAAAATCAACAGTTGAATTTTTGATAAACAGTGAAGCAAAAATTACTTAAATTATTTTTGTACTGGAAAAACTAAAACCATTGTCAGAAATCATTTAGAAAAATATTAGAAATATGTCAGAAATTCACAATCATAAACTATATGCCATGATATACAATTATTATATAAAGTTGTGTTTCAAAAATGAAAAGAAAACAAGATTAGGTACTTTTCATAATTCTGGCTGGAAGTATATTTTAGAACAAATAAAGACTAGAGACCACAAGATAAAATATACTATTTCAATTAAATACAATTAAAAATCTTTGGAGTTAAATCAAAAAAATCAAGATAGCTCCCATGGTGGAAAAAAAATTTTCATCAAATGTCACCTTAAAATTATATTTAATACATAGGGAATATAACACCAAGTCATTCTTCAATATATGTGGTTAAAATATATGAATAGTTTTAATTTCTTTTTGAAAAAATTCAACATTACTTTTTTCAGTTCTAAATTCTACCTCTTTCTCTTCTCTCCCATTCATTCAGAAAGACAAGAAAAACAAAACTCATTACAAACATATATAGTCATACAAATCCATATTAATGAAAAAAAGAGAAAGACAGAATGAAGAAAGGAAAGCTAGAAGGAAGGAAGGAAAATTTGGTTCAGTTTATATACTGAGTTCATCCACCTCTGCTGGAGGTAGATAGCATGTTTCATCATAAATTCGTTGGAGTTATGGTAAGTCATTCATTGTATTGATCAGTTAGTGAGATTTTCATATTTTATTTACAATATTGTTGTTATTGCATAAATCTAGTTCTAGATTCTTTGCATTAATTCCTTCAAGTTTTGTGGATTTTCCTAAACCCGAATATTTCATCACTTCTTAGAGCACAATAGTATTACATCATATCCTTATGCCATAATTTGTTTACCCATTCCCCAACCGATGAACATCCTCTTAATTTCCAATTTTTTGCCACCATAAAAAAATAGCTACTAGCATAAATATATTTGTACATAAGTCTTTTCCCCTCTGTCTTTGGATTTTGGCATTTCTTTAGGTTATGGAGTTAGTAGTGGGTCAAAGTGTATTAAGAGTTTAATAAATTTGGCACAGTTCCAAATTGTTTTCGCAAGGGATTTAACTAACTCACAGCTTCATCAACAATGCATCAATGTTTACATTTTCACACAGCAACTCCATAATTTATGAATTAATTTTTTCTTTTGTCATCTTAGTGTGAGGTGGTTCCTCAAAGATGTTTTGATTTTCATTTCTCTATTTGTAATTTAGGCCTTTTTCCATAAAGTTATTGATAGTTTTAATTTCTTTCTCTAAAAACTTCCTATTTAGATATCTTGACAATTTATCAGTCAGGAATGGCTCTAATGATATGAACAGTTTTCAAAAGAAAAAATGATAAACTATAAATAACTATTTGAACATATACTTTAAATTACTTTTAAAATTTGTAAAAGAAATATAAAGTAAACCACAATTCTGAGGCTTTACCTCATATCTTGCAAAAGAATATAAACAAGAAAACGTAATGTTGAAGGGGCTATAGGAAGATGGAAAGGGAATGTTGTGAATCTTTGACTTGGTTCAACAATTATTATAAATTTGAAATTACTCAAGTAAACTGACTCAATCGTTTATAACCTTTAATCCAACTATCCCATTAATATACATGTATTCACCATACATCAAGAAAAACATCAAACATCAAATATTTATCAAATTATTCATAATTGCATTCATTGTGATAGCAAAGAACTAGAAACAAAGTGAATACCTCAATTTTGGGCATGGGAGGATTATAGTGATATGATGGAATTCTAATGTGTACCAAAAAAATAATGAAGAAGAGGACTTCTGATAAACATGACAGAAAGCTGTGTGTGGATTGATACAGAATAAAATAAGGAGAACTGAAAAAATAATGTAACAATGACTTTAACAATAAAAAGTATCCCTAAAAGTAAGTCAGTGTAAATTAAAAGATCAGTTAAAGGATTAAATAAAAATACAAAGATGCAACTAGAGCACTAGCTTTGGAGTCAGATATATACTATCATACATACATACATACTGTATGACTCTGAGCAAGTCACTTTACTGTGTTTGCCTTAATTCCTCTTCTGTAAAATGAGGTGAAGAAGGAAATAATGGACCACTCCAGGATTTTTGCTAAGAAAACTCCAAACAGGGTCAAAGAGCCAGACACAACTGAAATGACTCAATAACCACTTAGTTCCCCTCGCACAGCAGTGAAGTGAGACTACTACGGCAAAAGATTGTGTGAAATGGAAAATGCATTGATTTTTTTTTCTTTTGTGCAATTTTGATCAAAAAATGATGAAAAAACATTTTTTCAGAAATGATTGCTATAAAGGTAGAAAACAAAGAATTTATTAAAACAAAATTTCTAGATTTCACTTTTTCTGGTCTCAGTGTCACAAGATTATCAACAAACCATATTTTTCTTTTTTTTTTAATTAAAGATTTTTATTTACAAAACATATGCATAGGTAATTTTTCAACATTGACCCTTGCAAAATCTTCTGTTCCATAATATCCCCTCCTTTCCCCCATCCCTTCCCCTAAATGGCAGATAGTCAAATAAATGTTAAATATATTAAAATATAAGTTAAATCCAATATATGTATACATATTTATACAGTTATCTTACTGTACAAGAAAAATCAGATCAAGAAGAGAAAAATAAGAAAGAAAACAAAATGCAAGCAAACAACAAAAAGAGTGAAATGCTATGTTGTGGTCTACCCTCAATTCCCACAGTCCTCTCTCTGGATGTAGGTCGCTTTCTTTATCATTGAATAATGGGAATTGGTTTGAATCATCTCATTGTTGAAGAGAGCCATGTCTATCAGAACTGATCATCATATAGCCTTGTTGTTGAAGTATATAATGATCTGGTTCTGCTCATTTCACTTAGCATCACTTCATCCAAGTCTCTTCAGGCCTTTCTGAAATCATCCTGCTGGTTTTTTCTTATGGAACAATAATATTCCATAACATTCATATACCATAATTTATTCAGCCACTCTCCAATTGAATATCTATTCAGTTTCCAGTTTATTGCCACTTCAAAAACTGCTGCCACAAACATTTTTTCACATGTGGGTTTCTTTCACTCCTTTAAGATCAATGTTCTTTATTCAATGTACTATCCATTATACCAGCAAGCCAGAAAATTCAAGTAACCTCAATAATCCCATTCCCTAAATTGTAGTGTTAATGGAACAATTTGGTGATTATAGGAACATATCTGCTATCTAATTCCTAGAGGCAACTAGATGAAACAGTGAATAAAGCATTGAGCCTGGAGTCAGAAAGATCTGAATTCAAATTCATCTTCAAGCTTTAACTAACTCTGTGACACTGAACAAGCCACTTAACCTCTGTCTGCCTCTGTTTCTTCAACTATAAAATTGGGATAATAATAGCAACTATATTTCAGGATTATTGTAAGGATCAAGTGAGATAATATTTGTAAAGCACTCAGCATGGTACCTGACACATAATAGATACTTAATAAATTTTTGTTTTCTTCCTTTTAGAATTAAAATATATCATTTTACTGTCAACTCCAGTCAAACAGACTAAGGACTATAGTTGGTCCAAAAACACAAAATAAAATATTAGCTGGATTCACATTTGTAATACAGAATCAAATTTCAGGGCCAAAATTTGCCCCAGACACATGCCTGGGAAGTCTTTGCAGTTCCTACATACCTAGTCAGGCAGAAAGTACAGATGGGTCATTTTTCCCACCAGTAGCTAGAGGCATTGGCAAACCTTCCTTGACACCAGCAGGACTACCTGAATCCCTGAGAAGGCCCAGTTAATTAAGACATCCACTCCCAAGTATTCCAAGATTATCCATGTAACATAGTACACAATAAAAGGAAAACAAGCATCTGCTCCCAACTTTGTTCTGTATAGCATCCTGCACTGCCTAAAAGTGTCATTGCTCTCACACCAGTTTTGTACAAGGGAGGGTCAATAACAACACTCAGTTGATTATGAAAGAAAGGGAAGAAACTCCAAATGATTATAGAATTCTCATAATATGCACAGTATTATTATGGCATGCTGCCCAGGGCTCATAAAAGATAAATGAGTTTTGAAGGAGGATTTTTTTTCTGTTAAATTTAATAGACATCCCTCCTCCCGTTCTTTTCCCCCATACTGGCAAGGGAATGTGAAAGACATCAAAGCAGTTTTCCTATAAATCTATATGAAAATGAATTTCAGAGTCAACTTTTCTGTTTTTATTACTTATGGTTTTTTTGGAAGCTGAAAGGGAACATAACTCAGTACCTTTCAAATTGCTTTGGAGAAATATAATAAATCCAATATATATGGGGAAAAGTTTATAGGCTTTTTTTCTTGGTTGGGCTAAACATATACAACTCCCAGATCTTTTCTCTGATTTATTAAGATTATTTCTTTAAAAAAAATTGTTCGAGGAGCTATTCATGCATATTTCATCAAACTTCAAAAGACACCCACATTAATTTCTAATTCGGAGGTCCTGTGGCAGGGGACAGGGCTTAGCAGTTTGGTTATATCAGACTTTTATCTTTGTGAAGTTCATACTCCTGAACTTCTCATCCTGTCCTAAAATTCAATGGCTATTTCTTATTTATTTCCTATGGTTCAGATTTTTGAGAAAGGGGGAAAGTATCCATAAATATTGTAGTATCCACCTCTAGATAGCATCCCAAGTGTAATACTATTATATATTTATAATGCTTTTCTGATTTTGTGAGAATCGGCTCAGTAGAAAAACATCATGAGCTGATCCTCAACCAGTGACTTTGTCTCATTGCCCTTTGCTCTTGTAAAGTATTAAAATTCATCAATTTAGAATTTTAAACAAGACTATTGGAATGTAAAAATAACTAGTAAAGGGTCCTCAGGTCCAATTAGAAGTGGACTGTTCTCTTGGTGCTCAAACACTCATCATCAACATGATAGTGCTTCAATGTTTCTAGGATCTATGGTTTCATCTGTTTGGTCACTCTCTCCTCAAACATGGATCATAACTCCTCTCTAGATTAAGAGACTAGCTTTTTAAGATATTATGACTGAAAATATCCATAACCTGTAGAACCCAAAAGCTTTCTTAGTGATGAGCCTCTAAAATGTTATTAGGCTGATCCTCAAATGACAGGCCTCTATCAATCAAAAAAGCAAAAACACCTTTCCCATTTATCCCTCCACCCATGGTTATCTGCATCTAATTCAATGCTTCTTTTCCCCAGTTCCTAATAATCTTTGACATCTCTTCCACTGTACCTCCAAGAATAAATATCCTGTTATTTACCAACTCCTTTTCAACATAGATGCCTTCCTTTAACATTTTTCTTATCTTTTGACACTCACAGAAACCTAGACTTTCTCCAGATTATTTTATCAGTGGCCACCCTCACCAGTTTTTTTTTTTTCTCACAGGGTCACACAATGAGATCCAAAAAGAAACTAGCCTCCTCTACTTTTTAGTACCAATTTCAGACTCAGTCTCTCCTGTAATAATTCTATAAACATTTCTATTTTTCCCAAAACACCCAACAGAGTTTTAATTAATTGTATATATCATTCTTTTCACATTTTTGATATTGTATTTTGCTGACCTCCTGAACAGTTTCACTTATTTATTATGAAAGACAGGCTCAGTATTCTCTCCATTCCATCTCCTACTCCTGCCTGGTGTCCTCTTAAGTATTTTAACTCATTAGACCAATTAATTCTTAAGACCAACATTTTCTCACTGCTTCAGTTACCACAAGGTTATATATTCCTTGGATTTCATCATCATTTCAAATTAACTCATTTCAATGATCTTAAACTCTGAAGTTCCTCATCTGATTATTATCTACAGTCAATTTTTTCTTTTGCTTCACTCCTCTTAAAAACATTTTTCCTCCTCACTCCAACCTCCATTCTCTATCTCCATCCTTGTCCCTCCAGTCCATCATTTCTGTTTTATTTTCATTTTCTTCTTTTCAATCTTGACTCTCTAGTCAACCTGTTCAGACTTTAATCCCTTGATGTACTTCCTACTGCTATTCACATACAACCAATTTTCACTCTTGAATGGCTCTAACCATTTCCATTCCCTATTCCTACTGCTGAGATGATGAGTGATATTAGAAGTAAAGCAGATATCATAACTGGGTCCACATCACATTCCTTCTGTTTGACATTATGTGGGTCCTCATTATTTTAGAAAAATCTTTTTACTCATCAGTAATCACAGATGACTAGCGTGTTTCTACATAGGGGAATACTTGAATATTTCACTTCTCCCTAGTACCCCAGTCAGTACTACACCCACTCCTTGCTCCTTAGCAAATATCACATTTATCTTTACTGAAAGAATCAAGGCCAATCACCATAAGTTTTTTTCTCTGACTCAATTCCTCAAAAGCACTCTAAATATTCACACCTCTCTACATTCTTTGCTACAGTTGCTGAGAAAGAATTAGTCATTTTTTTTAACCTAAGATAAACTCAATCTGTGCCCTTGATCCAATCCCCAATCATTTTCTTTAAGAGGCTGTACTTTTGATCATTTTCAATTTTTTATATCTTTAATTTCTCTATATATAATGGATTTTTCCTTGCTACATACAAATGTTTGTATATTCTGCAAATGCCTAAATTGTATACCTTCAACCATCCTTTTTTTGTTGTATAGTCTCTATTCCTTCAGCATCTCTGACATTATTTTTTTTTCCTTTTTCTCCTCCAGCTAGTCCCCTGCACTGACATATCAACCTACTCAAACTCTTTAAATTTTAATGTTATGTAGACATTTGCTAGACTTTAATAGCAATATATTTAATATTTAATGATAACATATTATATATAATTACATGTAATTGTGCATACATGTGTTTGGGTGTGTGTGTATATAATAGTAATCAGTAAGGAGTCACAATGGATAGAGTACTAAGCCAATAGTTAGAAAGACCTGAATTCAAATCTGGTCTCAAACACTTACTAGCTGTGAGACACTGAACAAATCACTTAACTCGTATTTGTCTAAGTTTTCTCTTCTGTAAAATGAAGTAGAAAAGAAAATGGCAAATTACTACAATATCTTTGACAAGAAAACCCCAAATGGAGTCACAAAGAAACATGACTGAAATGACTGAACAACAGAATATTATACATATATATATATATATATATACATACACACACACACATACATACATACAGAGAGATGTATATATACATATATGTATCTATATACATACATTATTTATCTTATTTATATTCATATTTATATTTAATATATTTAAAGTTATATATTTGGATATATAATTTATATGTTTTATATATTTTATCCTCCCCTTAGTGATCTTAACTGTTCCCATACTGTTCCCATAAGACCAAGTATCTTCTTTACATAAGTGAATTCTACATCTGTATATCTAGTACTCGTCATTTTCTTAAACTCTAGTTCTAGATTGCTCACCGAGTGGGCATTTATACCTTAATGTAACATAAGTATCACAAACTCAATATTTCAAAGTCATCATATTCCATGACTAGCCTCATTTATATACTCCAAATTTCCATATTTATGTTGAAAGTACTATGTAACCAGGTTTAAAATATAAAAGTTACACCTGACTCTTTCCTTTTTTCGCTCCTTCTATCCAACCAGGGCCAAGCTTTGCCAATTTTGCACGTATAACTGGTTCCCTTACCTCTCTCTACTATATAGCTACTATACTAGTTCAAACCCTTGGCAAACTTCACCTGGATTAATTGATCTCCCTATTTCCTTAGTAGCCCTTGTCTAATGCTTCTTAGTTCCCAAATTACAATGCATCTATGATTTCATTAATGTGGACATTGCCTCCAAATAATGCAGATTTCAGCTCATCCCTGCCTTCACATCCTATGCAACTCTCTTTCAGGTCCTATTCATAAATCTCACACTGTGGCCATCCAATATGCTCTGGGTCTTTTCACACTCATTTGACATTGTGGAAATATTAATTAATTTGGGCAGTATCATTCTCACTTTGTAATTGACTCCTATTTTTTCTCTAGACATACATTTTTGATGAAACATGGTACACCACTTCACCAAAGTACCTAGTTTCAGGGCATAACTAAATTTGAGAACTGAATGGAACCTCAGCAAGTATGGTAGCCCAGCACATAAATGAAGGAATCTCCTCAATAAGTGAGAAGTGATCAATCATCCAGGCTCTGCCTAAGATCACCCAGGAGGAAATATGTACCATCTCTCAAGGCAGCTCATTCCATTTTTATATACAGATCTAATTGTTAATATGATTTGCTTGTTTTTCTGAATCAATCCTAAATTGACGTTTTTATACCTTTAACCCATATTTCCTGACTTTTCCCACTGGGGCCAAACAGTACAGATCTAATACTTCTTTCATGTGACAGTCTTTCAAATACTTGAAAATATCTATCATTTCTTTTTGAGTCTTCACTTCTCCAAGCTAAATATTCCATTTCTACAACTTATATTAGACACAAACTCAAAGTCTTCCTTCCGCTAGAAGAAATCACACTCTTCTCTACAAATGCAGAATCTTATCTTCAAAGTCCTTCTTAAATCATAATGCCTAGAACTGAGCATATTATTCTAGATGAAATGTAATAAAGGGAGAATGCAATAGCGCTATCATTTTTCTATTCCTGAGAGCTATGTCTCTCTCAATGCAGTTTAAGTTCACAGTAGAATTTTTTAGGGGCTATCAAATCACATTGATGATTGATTCAGTGCTCTTTGTGATGTATTGTAGCCTGCTCTTGTTGTCTATTATCTAACCCTTCATTATGCTTTAAGTGACCCACAGCTTCACCTTTGAAGAATTCAGTCTTCTTTGACTCATCTGATATTTAATATTACTAGAACTACATGCTTTAAAAAGATAGACTTTAATTGGGAGAGAAGTTGGAGTTATTCAAAAAACTGTCAATTCCCCAAAATAGTCTAATCTGCTCTGCTTCTTCTGTTCCATTCAAGTATGGGTTCACTATCATTCATGTACACTTCTATTATGCTGCCCATTGAATGGCATCTCATATTCTGGATAATAGACATTCTTTATCCACTTGGTTGGGTACAGAAATAGGGAGTCAAAGGTAATGCTAAAGCTATAGGCTTGGAAGATAAGAATAATGGTGATATATTCCACAAAAATATGAATTTTGGTAAAGAGGTGGAGTTTAAAAACAGATAAGGGAGGAAAGACTTGAGGGACATTGAGTTCTCTTTTGGCTATGATGAGTTTGAGATGTTAGCGGAGCATACAGTTTAAAATATGCAATAGGAACTATATGTGTAAAAATATTTATAGCAGACATTGCATGATAGCAAATTATTGGAAACTGAAAGGATATCCATCAATTGGGAGTTGGCCAAACAGGCTGTGGTACTTGAATATATTGGAATACCACTTGAATATATTGGAAAAATGAGGAACAAGAAAATTTCATAAAATCTTGGAAAGATTTGTGCAAACTGATGCTAAATGAAACCAAGAAAACATTGTACACAGTATTAGCAACATTGAATGATGATCACCCATGAATGAGTCAGCTCTTCTCACCAACACAATGATCCAAGATAATACAAAAGACTCATGAAGGAAAATGCTATTCATAGCCAGATAAATAACTGGTGGTCTCTGAATGCAGATTAAAGCATACATTTTTCACTTTATTTTTTTCATGTTTTTTTCCTTTTGATCTGTTCCTTCTTTCACAACTGTGACTAATGTGAAAATATTTTGCATGGTGGTACATGCATAACCTATAGCAAATTGCCTAGCATAAAGAGGAGGGGAGGGAGGGAGGAAGCAAAATTTGGAACTCAAAATCTCAGTAAAAATTAATGCTAAAAATTATTTTGACATGTTAATGGGGATGGAATGAAATCTTAGGAAAAATAATTTTTAAATAAAATAAAATATCCGATAAAGAATTGGTGATATAGAACTAAAGTTCAAAAGAGAGACTAGACTTGGCAGATCTATGAACCATCTGTATAAAGAGAACAAACTTGTAAAGTTCTTACATTAATTTGTGAATGAGTGAGCAAGAATGGGTTTGAAAAATATGAAAAAATTATAGCTAAGGTCCCAATGCAATAATGTCACCTAATGCCTGGAGTTGTTGGTTCTGCTCCTGTTATGATCCAATGACCAAATAAGCCAATTCAAATGATCTTCAAGATCAATCAAGATAAATCTAAACCTGATGTTCTCTTTTTGTAAAATGGAGATGATACAGATTTTCTGAAAGACATGTGATTCACACAAGAATACCAATTTTTTTTTGGCATTTAGATATAGGAGGATAGGTAGGAGAACTTACCAATCTTATCTTATATTGGGCAGACATCTCTGCCCAATATTTCTTCATTAATCCAAAGAATTCTTCTCTGAGGAAGAACAAAACAACACACATAGGTCAGATCATTGTATGAGCTCAAAATTCCAAGTTAAGTACTAAGCCATTAGCACAGCAAGAAAAACATTAAATAGATGTTAGAGAGTTGCAGAAAATAATTTTAAAAATCTTTTTTGAGTCAACCTTTCACAAGCCTGCGGGGCAGAACTGGCAGTAGTTCAAAGGTGCTCGATGCATACATACCATTACAGATTTAAAACAGGTCTGCAAAGATGACTAATGGAACAGCTCTCCAGGGATTCCACCAAACCTCAATTTGTAATTATATAAGACAATTTGGAAATATGCTCATTTAGATCACAACAATACATGTGGTGGTACCATTAGGAAACACATGAAAGAATGTCTTTATGTCAATACATTAAAACCCAGTCATTTTTCTTGTATAACTTAAACTAAATATTATTAGGAAAAGTAACTTGTCAATAGAATGAGCATATGTTAAGTATGACAGAAAGTTCCAAACTTTGACTGCATTTAAAAGAAAGTAAGATACATTGGAACCAGAGACAGACTTGTCTCTGCTACTAACCAACTATGTGACTTTGGGAAGCCACTAATCTTTGAATTTCAATTTTTCCCTCTACAAAATAGAAGCATGATACTTGTTCTAGGAACCAAGAGACCATTGTCCACTGTAACAGCAATGCAGTATAGTGATAAACATGAGTAACTTACTAATTCTCAACAATGAAATGAGCTGAGACAATTGTGAAGGACTTATGATAAAAATGCTATCTACCTCCAGAGAAATAAATGATGAAGTCTAAGTGTAAATCGAATGATACTCTTGTTTAAACTTTATTTTTTTAGGGTTTTTTGGGGGGAGTATCTATTTTTTCTTTTACAACATGGCTAATATGAAACTATGATTTCCATAATTTGATATGTATAATCTACATAAAATTTCTTGCCTTCTCAGGAGAGGGAAGGAAGAAAGAAGGAAAGAGAATTAGGAAATAAAATTTAAAAACAAAAAGAATGTCATTATTATTACATGTAATTAGAATAAATTAAATTTTAAAATTCACTTAAAATAATACTTGCTCTGCTTACCACCAAAAAAAAATTTTTGTTAGCCTCAATAGTCTCATAATTAGGAATTTAAAGTATGTTGTAATGATAACTTATTATATAAATATAGGATATTAGCATTTTTGTAGCAGGAAATTAGAACAAAAGTATTTGCCCAATCAGTCATTCAGTCAACAAGCATTTATTAAACACTTACTATCCACCAGAAACTGAGCTAAGTACTAAAGGTAGAACACAGTCAAAAAGAAATTATCTCAGGATATGAACAATTTCCCAATGAAGAAATCAAAACAATTCATAGTCACATAAAAATTCTCTAAATCATGAATGATTAGAGAAATGCAAACTGAAAAAAGCTTGAGATATCATTTTACTCCTACCAGAGTGGCTAAAATAATTGATGGGGAGAGTTGGAGGGGATGTAGAAAAATAGGGATATTAATTTACTATTTGTAGAACAGTGAACTAATTAAAAAATCTTTTTTTACTATATGAGAATTTTTTAACTACAAAAATTATTTTATGGTTCCCTTAAGACTCTAGTGAATTTACAAGTGATTAGAATTTCATTTTATGCAAATGAAGGTTGCCTACCTGTATTAAATTTAAAATTTTATGGATAATTTTTATTATATTAAGTTAAGAAGGTTTTATACAAACAAAACCAATGCAGACAAGATTAGATGTTATTATTATAACATTCAGAGAAAAATTTACATCCAAACATTCTAATAAAGGCCTTATTTCTAAAACATATAAACAATTGATTCAAATTTATAAGAATTCAAGCCATTCTCCATCTGATAAATGGTCAAAGGATATGAAAAGACAATTTTCAGATGAAGAAATTAAAATCATTTTAAGCCTTTGAAAAAATGCTGTAACTCATTATTGATCAGAAAATTGCAAATTAAGGCAACTCTAAGATACCACTATATACCTCTCAGATTGGCTAAGATGTCATGAAAAGATAATGTTAAATACTGGAAGGGATATGGGATAACTGGGACACTAATACATTTTTGGTGGTATTGTGATCTGATTCAGCCATTCTGGAGAGCAATTTGGAACTATACCCAAAGGGCTATCAAACTCTGCATACTCTTTGATCCAACAGTGTTTCTACTTGGCTTGTATCCCAAAATGATCATTAAAAAGGGAAAAGGACCCACATGTGCAAATAATCTATCATTATTCTGATGGACATGGCTCTTTTCAACAATGAGTTGATTCAGGTCAATTCCAATAGACTTGTGATGAAGAGAGCCATCTGCACTTAGAGGATGGTGGGGAATGAATATGGATCAAAACATAGTATTTCCACCTTTTTGTTGTTGCTTACTTGTTTTTTGTTTTCTTTCTCATCTTTCCCTTTTTGATCTGATTTCTTTTGTGTAGCACGATGATGGGAGAAGAATTGTACATATTTAGCATATATTGAATTACTTTCTGTTTGGGGGGGCGTGAAGGAAGGAAGGTTTTGCAAGAGTGAATGCTGATGTGCTCGCATCATGTCTCTATGTGTGACATTTTGGTAATTCTTATAATATTTTAAACTTTTTCATTATTATTATAGTGGTCTGTGATCAGCAATCTTGAATATTAGTATTGTAATTGTTTTGAATAAGATGGCAAACTTAATTGATAAATGTGTGTTCAAAAAAAAGAGTGAATGCTAAAAATTATCTTTGCATATAGTTTTAAAATAAAAAGCTATTTTTAAAAGAGAATTGCATTTTATTTTCATATTGAAAACTAAATATTTACATTAACATTTTACCTATATATGAATATTTAAAGAAAAGTAATTTTAAAAAATTATCTTGGTACAAAAGTTCCCCACTTTGCATAAATTAATGTTATTCAGGAAGACTTTTTTATTGATAATTTTCACAATTAATTTTGCCCCTTATGCTATATATATGCCTGACAAATCTTTCATCCAGGCAGAAAGAGACTATAACAATGACATTGAAATATTGGAAGATGAGGAAGAGCATTTAACCATTTTCAAATAACTTGAGATTTATAGGTCAAGGTGTGCATGTGGGGTTTTTGTTTGTTTTCTTTTTTTGAAAAGATTGTCAAAGCTTCAGATTTGGGATTTTTGGAAGCTTCATCAGTTTTATATCTGATATTACAGTTATTATCTATGTACAGTGCACAATAACATTGTGTTTGATTTATTTATTTTAGCAAGTGATATTTAATTGCAATCATTCTTCATGCCACATTTTTTTCATCGCAGTACAAATGAATAGTGAATAACCTATAGAATGTTTGAAAACCTATCAATACACTAAACTTTATGAACCTTTGATAGTATTAAAGTGGTATAAAAATGAGATGAGTCTGCCCTCCTGAATTTATTGAGGATGAGAAGTTATTTAGCAGAATTTTGGTTGCTGGTTAGTCAAATGAAATTAATGATAAATTGTTGGTTATAATCAAAAGTTGCATACTTCATTGGATCTTTTGAATACCTTCATTGAGTACCTAATAATCTAAAAATGCATCTGAGTACTGTTTTGGTTACATCCCATCAATTTTGATATGTTCTCTCATTATCATTCTCTTTAATGAAATTATTGATTCTTTCTATGTGTTTTTGACATGTTTATTCTTTGGGATTATATTATTTTTTCAAGTTAATTTTTAATCTACCTTTCTACTGCCCTTTGTTGAATGTAATTTTATTGCATTATTGTCTAAAATTAATACATTTAATATTTCTGCTTTTCTACATTGGATTTTCAGATATTTAAACCCAGTTGCATGTTCAATTTTTTTTGTGTCATGTGCTACTGAGAAAAATGTAGATTCCTTTCTGTTCCCATTCAGTTTTTACCAAAGGTCTGTCATATCTAACTTTTCTAATATTCTGTTTATTTCCTTAATTTCTTTCCTGTTTATTTCTAGTTGGATTTATTGAGTTCTGAAAGGGAATAATTGAAATCTCCCATAGTATGATTTTGCTATTATTTCCTGTAAGTCACTTAACTTTCCATTAATAATGAGGATGCTATACCAATTGGTTCTGACATGTTTAGTATTGATATTGGTTCATTGTCTATGGTACTTTTTAGTAAGACATAATTTTTCTCTTTATTTCTTTTAATTAAGCCTATTTTTGCTTTCACTTTGTCTGAGGTCAGGATTGATACCCCTGCTTTTTTTGTCCTCAAGAGGGCCGAGGCATCTCACCTTTTTTTACATTCAGCTTCTGCTTCAAGTGTGTTTCTTGTAGTATTAGTAGTATTGTAGTTTTCGATTCACTTTGCTATTCACTTCCACTTTATAGGAGAGTTCTTTGCATTCACATTCACAGTTATGGTTATTACCAAATATTTTTCTCCATCCTATTCTTCCTCTTTTATGTCCTCCCTCTCCTTTTAACTTGCCTCTCCTCAGAAATATTTTGCTTCTGTCTACCATCTTCCCTAACATGCCCTCCCTTCTGACAATTCCTATTCCCCCTTTACTTATTCTTCTCCCCTCCTACTTCCCTGTTGGTTAAGATATATTTCTATATTCAACTTATTATATAAACTATCCCTTCTTTGAGCCAATATTAATAAAGTTTCTCATCTTCCCTTCCACTCTAATGTTTTAATGTCTCTTTTGTGAAATAATTTGTACCATTCTGCCTCTTTCATCCTTCTGCAGCCACTGTACTCCTCTTTTTCATACCTTAATTTTTTGTTATTCCCTCAAATTCACCTTATACCCTTACCCTCTGTCTATGTCTATCTCTTCTAACTGTACTATTAGTGACAATTTTTTAAAGAATGAGCAATATCATCTTCCTGTATATAGACATAAACAATTTAGCCTTATTTAATACCTTGTTTTTTCTTTTATCTTTTTTTTATACCTGTTCATGCTTCTATTGGGTATTGAAGATTGGAGATCAAATTTTAATTTAACTTTGGTCTTCTTATGAAAGCTTGAAATTCTTTTATTTCATTGAATGACCCTTTTTTTTCTTTGATGTATTATACTTAATTTTATTGAATAAGTGATTCTTGCTTGTAGTTTTATCTCCTTTGCCTTCTGCAATATCATATTCCATGCTACATCCGTCAAGACCTATTCCTTGGAATTGTTACTTTGATACTTTGGGGTCATAAGCTTTTTTACTGATAAGTCAAAGGATGTGTATAACTTAGTCTTTTTTAATGTAACGTTAAATCATTTTACAGAATAATTGGATCAATCTATCTGTCTAACAATAGTGTATTAGTGTACCTATCTCCTCAAAGTTCTGTCAACATTTATCATTTTTGTCTTTCTTTTTTCTTAATTGAATTGAAAATTCAATGGAATTAAAATAAATTTTTTCTTGTTTAATTTTCATATATTCTACTATTGATGATTTGAAGTATTTTTTTTCCAATTAGTTGTTGATTATTTGTAAATCCTCCTTTGAAATATGTTACATGAATCCTTTGATTTTGGAATATGTCATATTATTACATTTTAAAGTCAATTCTCAGTAGCTTGAATATTGGACTTCCATCAAAGATATTGGGTTTTCTTCCAATTAATTGATCTATTTTTAATTGTAGGGAATTCTTTTGTACAAAAGCTTTTCAATTTTTTGTAATTAAATTGCTCATGTTATCTTCTATGAACACTTTTATTTTTTGTTTAGTTAAAAATTCTTCTTTGAAATACAGTTGTTTTTCCTCCTCTTAATTATCTAATCTTTTATATTTAAGCCATATGTCCATTTGGAGCTCATTGTAATATATAGTATGACAAGTTCAGCTAAACCTAATTTTATACAAATTGCTTTTCAGTTGTTCCCTAAGTTTTTGTTAAATATAAAGGAATTCTTATTCTGGTATTTGGTACTCTTGGATTTATCAAACATTAAGATGTGATGATATTTTATTGCTTCTAATCCTTTCCTATTCTGTTATATCAATAAACTTTTCTATTTTTTTAACCAAGTGCCAAATGGCTTCATGGAGAATATTAAGCACTCTTTAATTCTATTTATTTTAATTAATTCCCTTGGGATTCTTGACCTTTAATTATTTAAAATGAATTCAGTTATTATTGTGTCTAACTCTATAAAATATTCTTTGGACATTTTAATTAATGTCACTAAATCTTTAGATTGTTAACAAATAAGATACTTTTTATTATTTCAATGCAGTCCAATTATGAGCATCTCTCCAATTATTTAATTCTTTCCTTTCCTTGCTAGAATTCTTTCAGTAAAACATTATGTCATTTTGAAAAAGAGATCCTACAAACTGTCTGCTGTCAATTATTCCTATAATTTCTCTTTTTTCCCCATTTCTGCTATAGGTAGCATTTCAAACCAAATCAAATAATCATAGTGACAAGAGCCATTCTTACTTTACTTTACTCTTACTGCAAAGGTTTCTACCTTTTCTGAACTACAAATAATAGCAACTCAATATCATGTTAAGAAATAATCTCCTTATTCCTATGTTTTAAAATATTTTAATATGAATGAATGCTATATTTTGTCAAGAATTTTACATCTATTGATACAAGTATACAATTTTAAATTATATTATTAATGTAATCTATTATTTTTATAGATACCTAATATTATTTTGCATTATTGTTCATAAATCCAACTTGTTATTAATGAATCATCACTTGAAAAATATATTAATAGGCTCATTTGGGGTATTTAATTTTATACATGTGCATTTAGAGTTAATAATGATACCTGTGTATATTTTCTTTCTTTAATTTATCTCTCTTTGGTTGTTTATTAGGACTATTCTTTTTTTTTTTTTTTGAGGATTTGCTAAATGCATTCCATTCATCCATTTTTGTGTTCATTTAAATTTTACTCTTTGTTGTTATCAAGGTATGTATCCACCTAAAGTTCTGAAAATGACTGAAAAAGGCATTATAGATCATGCAATACAATATTATTGTCATTTACATTAAAACATTAAGACTCAGAAATATGAAGTAACCCACTCAAGATCATAGAATTATTTGACTAAAAATCTAATGTGAAATTTCATTAAATGATCATTTTTTTAAAAAATTGTTAGTGCTTTTTCCCTCCTCAGGAAATCTATCTACATGTATGTTGTATCTCCAAATGGAATATCAATTCCTTGGAGTTGGAAATGTTTTCACTTTTGTCTATGTATTCTGAGATCCAGGTCTCATCTGAAATACATACTTGATAAATATTTGTTCAATTTATATTGAGGAGAAGATTGTTGCTCAGATAGATTGGACTAAATAGCTTTGGGGGTATCTTCTAACTCTGAAATATCCCTATTACTAACCAGATGACAAAGTTATAGAATTAATTAATTGTTCTAGCTAAAATTCTTCAAAAATTGAACAAATATATTTTTAAAAATATTCCAATGTGTGAGAAATTAGTCAGAAATGAACAAACACCATGCATAGCTCTGAAAACCAATTAATATGTCAGGTCTAATTCACTGTTAAGCAAATAGTTTGAAATATTTGCAAAAGAAGCTACTTGGGAATTAACTCCCTTCAAGACTTTTGTTGATCTCAGTCAATTCATCTTATTCTTGAGGGAGCTTTCATCAAAAGATAGAGTTGCCTTTTCTGCAACTTATTTAATAGCCTAGGGGGGAAAAGACTACATTGTAAAATGTTCCTATATAGGAAGAATCCAAGCACTAGAAGGTATCTTAAGAGCTTATACTGTGCCCAGGATAACTCATCATGTCAACTTACATATAAACGATTCAAAAGAAATTATAATCTTTCCTATGCTTAAAGATGCCAGAATACAATAATTCCACATCTTTTTGGTATCATATACCAATGATTCCTTAAGCTTATTCACAAGTTCTTCCTTTCAAAGCTTCTGCTATAATTTAAGGCCATTTCCTTATTTCTGTGACTACTGAACAACTAAGAAATATTTTTCTTCCTCTGCATTAATAATAAATTTAGCAAAGTAATAACTATGCAAAAATATTAAACACCTGAAGTAAAAAATAAAAAATAATAATTTCAAGCAACCCAACTTAAAAAAGAAAAATCAAACAAGGTAAAAATAAAATACCAAAGGGAGTAGAGAAAAGCACCCAAATGGATTTATAAGTGAAATCCAGCAAACATTTAAATGGCTATTACCACATTTTGTCATATTTTATAAAATATTCCCTCGTTAATTTGATTATGACACTAAATATATAAATTAATTTAAATAATATCATGGCTATAAAACACATTATTTATGATTCAGAATAGAGATATTTTGAAAATATTTATTTCATTCATAGTTATCATCCAAGACAAGAAAATATATCAGCTAAGAAATAGACAAATATATCTCTATGTGGTAAACAGATTTCTTGATTGGACCATTTTATATAAAATGATTCTCCAAAAATAGACACAGAAGATATTATGCCAATTTTTTGTCATTATAGCAATGTCATCTTAAATCCAAAACATGGATGGATAAGACAAAGAAAAATAATTAAGGATCCATTTCACTAATGAACAAAAATTATTTAAATAAAAACATTATAAATATATATTCAGAAAATAATTCATTAAAATCAAGTTGAATTTATACCAGTGATGAAAGAATTATTCAACATAAGGGAAAATTAGTATAATTAATAATATAAATAACAAAGATATCTAAAAACACATGATTAAATACAGAAAAAAAGGATTTTAATAAAACATTCAATTATATTAGAAAAAAATAGTTTTGAAGGGATATTTTTAACAAAATCAAAAACATAATTTAAAACTAAGAGGTAACATTGTTTGTAATGAAGAAATACTAAAAACCTTCCCAATTAAAAAAAAAGGTAAATCAAGCTACACAATAAAAAGAGAGTAAAATTAAAGATAAAAATACAGACCAAAAGGAGAAAATAATATTCCTACTTGTAAATGTCATGATGGTACTCTTTAAAAGCCTTGAACAGTGAGAAAACTAATCAAGATGATTATAGTAGTAAAACATTGAAAAAATGCACAAAGTAGCAGAACATTGAATAATAACACAAAACATCGACAATTTTATATAATATTAAAGGCAAAGAATGCATAAGATAAATTCTATTCAAAATAACAAGATGCAAATCATCTAGAAGCTCACTCATTAATATATAGACATGGTTTATATAAATATAACTACAAAGCAGGCTTTTTCCAACTTATACAAAACAAATAATTAGAGAGATACTGACTATTCATGGCTAAATCATACCAATATTTTTTAAAAGTATATGTAAGACTCTTTATCTTTATGGTTCTCTACCTGATTTTTAAAGTTTTAATGATGTGTTTTGTTTTTACATTGCAAGCATTTGTGCATTATCTCCATTTCATGAGAGAACTTGTAACAAAAAAAAGATTATAAAAATTAACAATATAGTGTCCTCATCTGAAAGTCAATGCAAAATTCCACATGTGTAGCATCCCCATGATTATTTTTATTTAACTTTGTCTCAACTAAAATTCTGCCTTCACTGAAAGCCTTTCTAAACTCCTTTTTTAACTCAAGTGACCTCTCTTTTTAAATGATTTCCTACTTATTTTATACTTAACTAGCTTGTACATCTTTGTTTGCTTATTTTAGGCTGCATTTGAATGTGTAGAACATGAGAGCAAAGACTGTCTTTTCTCTATTTTAGTGTCCCTGGTGTACTTATTACAATGCTTAGCACATAGCAAGCATTTACTAAATGTTTGATTGACTAACAGAAATATATTTTTCTCTCCATCCCATCTAGCATCCATCTGGCAAGGGTGGGGAGGGAGAGAAAAGAAAAACAAAATCCTTATAACAAATACTAATAGTCAATGAAACAATCTCTTCATTTGCTGCATACATGCACACACACACACACATACTCTCTCTTGCTCTCTTTCTCATATATATATTGAAAATTCTTCAGCCTAAATCTATCATTTCTCTATGGATAGTATATTTTATTATTGTTCCTCTGGAATCATGGTGGTCATTGTAATAGTCATAATTTCTTGAACCTTTAAAAGTTCTTTGTATTTGCAATGTTCTTGTATAATTGTTCTTCTAGTACTACTCATTTCATTTTTCATTAGCTTAAAATATCTCTCAAATAAGCTATTTTATAATATTAATGGTAAAGTATAAATTATTCTCATCTTGATAATTTCATTTTGCACAAAAGCTCATGTGTCTTTATATATTCTTGTTTATTTCTTACAGCACAATATTTCATCAAGTTCATATACAACAATTTGTTTAGCAATTCCTCAAAAAGTGAACATAATCTTAATTTTCAGTTTTTAAGTACACGAAAGAGAGTTGCTATATTTTTATATATAAAAGACCTTTTCTAATTTCTTTGATTTTTTTCTTTGGAGGAAATGAATAATAGGCCTAGCAGTAGTATAATTAAATCAAAGGACATGGAGCATTTTGCAACTTTTTGAGTATTATTCTGAACTGCTTTTCAAAATGATTGTATTCATTCACAGGTTACTCATCAGGACATTAATATTCCTGTTTTCCTGTATTCCTGTACTTCCTCCAACATTAATCATTTTCCTTTCTTTCTTTTTTTTTTTTTGTAATCTTTGCCAATCTGAAAGGTTTGAGGTAGAAACTTAAAATTCTAATTTATATTTCTCTAATTAGTAATGATTTGAAGCATTTTTTTCTTATGACAATAAGTAGCTTGATTACTTCTCTTGAGAATCACATGTTTATATCCTTAGACCACTTCTGAGAAGTTGCTTTTATTTTTGCACATTTGAATGAGATCATTATGCATCTCAGAAATAAAATCTTAGAAATAAAAGAAACTTACTGCAGCTATTTTCCAGTTGTTTCCCTTTTAATTTTACCTAATTTACAAATTAGATTTGTTTGTGGAAAAATCAGTTAATTTTTTGTAATTGAAATTATTCATTTTATCTTCTGTAATTTTCTCTATCCTTTATTTGTGAACTTTTCTTCTATCCATGGATCAATAGGTAAATGTTTTGCCATATTTATCTGATTTGCTTATGATGTGACCTATTATACTTAGAATGTATCTTGGACTTATATTGATATTTTATGAAGAATCAAAAGACACTTTTAAAGAATGAACTGTTTACATACTAATGAAGAAGTGGAAGTGTTAAAAGAGTTTTTTTCTTTAATAAGTAATCCTACTATTACAGGGGTCATAGAAGTAGTCAGCTGAAACTAAAGATCTCTAGTTTTGTTATAGTTTGAAGAGGCTATAAAAAAAAGAAAAAAGAATGAGTTAAAAGATATATTAGTAGAAACTGAAATCTTATTCATTTTAAAGAATATATTAGTTTTACAAGACAATAACAAAAATAACTTGTTTGCATCTCTGTTCCCTTCTGAATATTTAGCTACGCATTTCTATTGTTTTCACCATGCATTCTAATTCTACTTTATCATTGAATTTGTCTACATATCATGCCACATATCTTTGTATTCTTCATATTTTTCACTTATTTTAGTATGATAATATCCCATTACATTAAATTTGAACATTTATATAACACTTAGAGAAATATTTAGCATTTTGGGTCAGAAAATCAGGATACAGAAAGGACCTTGGCAGGCAAAAACGATAAGCCAAACATACTTAAATATATAATCATTAAAAGAAAAATCCTGTATTTGGACTAAACAAATTCATTATCCTAGTATAATATCAATGGCACTTAATCAACTTAAAGCTCAACCATGGATCATAATAGCCAAAAAATCTTTTCCTCATTTATTCCACAGAATGGTGGATTTGTTACACCACATCTGAAACATTGTTTTAAATTTATGATAATACATTTTATGATGTGCATTATCAAATTAGAGAATATCCAGAGATAAGAAATCATGAAATTTTTCCAAGAAAGAATAAATTTAAACTATTGGGATTATATAGATTTAAGAAGATCAGACTTTAGGGGTGGAGTAAAAGTAAGAAGAGAAATTAAAATTAGTTCTGCTTACCCCATTGGGAAGAACAAACATTAAGAAGAATGGAAACAAGGGGCAGCTAGGTGGCACAGTAGATCTAAGTTCAAATCTGACCTCAGACACTTAACACTTACTAGCTGTGTAACCCTGAGCAAGTCATTTAACTCCAATTGCCTCAACAAAAAAAAAAAAAAAAAAAAAAAAAAAGACAAAAATAGAAATTGGAAAAAGGCAAACTTAGGTTCTTTATAAATTGATTGTCCAATTCTCTCCCTAGCTTTCTTTGTCTCTCCTCTTTCCATCTCTTTCTCTTTTCTTCTCTTTTCTCCTCTTCTTTTCTTTCTCTGTCTCTGTCTCTATTTCATTGTCTCTCTCTAATTCTCTCTTTCTCTCTTTGTCTCTCTCCCCTCTTCTTTTATCTTCTCTCCTTTTCTCTTCTCTTTTTTGTCTCTCTGTCTTTCAGTTTCCCTCTTTGTCTCTCTGTTTCTCTCTGTCTCTGTGTCTCTCTTTCTTTGTGTCTGTGTATGTGTGTGTTTCTGTTTGTCTATCTTTTAAAATCTATCCTATTTTCATCATCTTGAGCACAGTAGCTAAATCATTCACAGCTTACAATATTACTGTTACTGTGTACAATGTTCTCTTGGTCTGTTCACTTCATTTTGCATGCATTCATATGTCTTACAAGATTTTTCTGAAACCATCCTGCTTGCCATTTCTTATAGTACAATTGTATTCCATCAGAATCATATAAAACAGTTTGTTCAGTCATTCTCTAATTGATGGGAATGCTCTCCATTTCTAATCGTTTCCCCTCTCAAAAAGATATTATTATAATTTTTGACAAATTATGTTCTTTTCTCTTTACTTTGATCTCTTTGAAATTCAGATCTAGTAGTGGTATTGAAAGATAAAAGGGTATGTACAATATATAGCCTTTTGGATATAGTACCAAGTAGTTCTCCAAAATGGTTGGAACAATTCACAACTCTACCACCAATGCATTACTATTCAAATTTTTCCACATTTGTAATTTTCTTTTTCTTTTTTTTTTTTTTTTTTTTTTTTTTGTTTTTTTGTTTTTTTATTTTTTTTTTTATTTTTTTTATTTTTTATTTTTTTATTTTTTTATTTTTTTATTTTTTTTTTTATTTTTTTATTTAATAATTACATTATATTTACACTCATTTCTGTTCCGATTTTTTTTTTCCCCTCCCTCCCTCCACCCCCTCCCCTAGATGGCAAGCAGTCCTTTATATGTTGGATATGTTGCAGTATATCCTAGATACAATACATGTTTGCAGAACCGAACAGTTCTCTTGTTGCATAGGGAGAATTGGATTCAGAAGGTATAAATAATCCGGGAAGAGAAACAAAAATGCAGATAGTTCACATTCGTTTCCCAGTGTTCTTTCTTTGGGTGTAGCTGCTTTTGTCCGTCATTTATCAATTGAAACTCAGGTCTCTTTGTCAAAGAAGTCCACTTCCATCAAAATATGTCCTCATACAATATCGTTGTCGAAGTGTATAATGATCTCCTGGTTCTGCTCATTTCACTTAGCATCAGTTCATGTAGGTCTCTCCAAGCCTCTCTGTATTCATCCTGCTGGTCATTTCTTACAGAACAATAATATTCCATAACATTCATATACCACAATTTACCCAGCCATTCTCCAATTGATGGGCATCCATTCATTTTCCAGTTTCTAGCCACTACAAACAGGGCTGCTACAAACATTTTGGCACATACAGGTCCCTTTCCCTTCTTTAGTATTTCTTTGGGATATAAGCCCAATAGAAACACTGCTGGATCAAAGGATATGCACATTTTGATAATTTTTTGGGCATAATTCCAGATTGCTCTCCAGAATGGTTGGATTCGTTCACAACTCCACCAACAATGCATTAGTGTCCCAGTTTTCCCGCATCCCCTCCAACATTCATCATTATTTTTTCCTGTCATCTTAGCCAATCTGACAGGTGTGTAGTGGTATCTCAGAGTTGTCTTAATTTGCATTTCTCTGATCAATAATGATTTGGAACACTCTTTCATATGAGTGGTAATAGTTTCAATCTCATCCTCTGAAAATTGTCTGTTCATATCCTTTGACCATTTATCAATTGGAGAATGGCTTGATTTCTTATAAATTTGAGTCAGTTCTCTATATATTTTGGAAATGAGGCCTTTATCAGAACCTTTAACTGTGAAAATGTTTTCCCAGTTTGTCGCTTCCCTTCTAATCTTGTTTGCATTAGTTTTATTTGTACAAAGGCTTTTTAATTTGATGTAATCGAAATTTTCTATTCTGTGATCAGTAATGGTCTCTAGTTCCTCTTTGGTCACAAATTTCTTTCTCCTCCACAAGTCTGAGAGATAAACTATTCTATGTTCCTCTAATTTATTTATAGTCTCGTTCTTTATGCCTAGGTCATAGACCCATTTTGATCTTATCTTGGTATATGGTGTTAAGTGTGGGTCCATGCCTAATTTCTGCCATACTAATTTCCAATTATCCCAGCAGTTTTTATCAAATAATGAATTCTTTTCCCAGAAGTTAGGGGCTTTGGGTTTGTCAAACACTAGATTGCTATAGTTGACTATTCTGTCTTGTGAGCCTAGCCTTTTCCACTGATCCACTAATCTATTTCTTAACCAATACCAAATGGTTTTGGTGACTGCTGCTTTATAATATAATTTTAGATCAGGTACAGCTAGGCCACCTTCATTTGATTTTTTTTTCATTAATTCCCTTGAGATTCTCGACTTTTTATTGTTCCATATGAATTTTGTTGTTATTTTTTCTAGATCAATAAAATATTTTCTTGGAAGTCTGATTGGTATAGCACTAAATAAATAGATTAGTTTAGGGAGTATTGTCATCTTTATTATGTTCGCTTGGCCGATCCAAGAGCACTTAATATTTTTCCAATTATTTAAGTCTGACTTTATTTGTGTGGAGACTTTTTTATAATTTTGCTCATATAATTCCTGACTTTCCTTTGGTAGATAGATTCCCAAATATTTTATGGTATCAACAGTTATTCTGAATGGAATTTCTCTTTGTATCTCTTGCTGTTGGGTTTTGTTGGTGATGTATAAAAATGCTGAGGATTTATGGGGATTTATTTTGTAGCCAGCTACTTTGCTAAAATTATGAATTATTTCCAATAGCTTTTTGGTAGAATCTCTGGGGTTCTCTAGGTATACCATCATATCATCTGCAAAGAGTGATAGTTTGGTTTCCTCATTGCCTACTCTAATTCCTTTTATATCTTTCTCGACTCTTATTGCCGAGGCTAGTGTTTCTAATACGATATTAAATAATAATGGTGATAGTGGGCAACCTTGCTTCACTCCAGATCTTACTGGGAAAGGTTCCAGTTTTTCCCCATTGCATATGATGCTTACTGATGGTTTTAAATATATGCTCCTGACTATTTTAAGGAAAAGTCCATTTATTCCTATGCTCTCAAGTGTTTTTATTAGGAATGGATGTTGGATTTTATCAAATGCTTTTTCTGCATCTATTGAGATGATCATGTGGTTTTTGTTTGTTTGGTTATTGATATAGTCAATTATGTTAATAGTTTTCCTAATATTGAACCAGCCCTGCATTCCTGGTATAAATCCTACTTGGTCATAGTGTATTATCCTGGTGACAATTTTCTGTAATCTTTTTGCTAATATTTTATTTAAGATTTTAGCATCAATATTCATTAGGGAGATTGGTCTATAATTTTCTTTCTCTGTTTTCAGCCTACCTGGTTTAGGTATCAGTACCATATCTGTGTCATAAAAGGAGTTTGGTAGGACTCCTTCAATCCCTATTTTTTCAAATAGTTTATATAACATTGGAGTTAATTGTTCTTTAAATGTTTGGTAGAATTCACATGTAAATCCATCTGGTCCTGGGGATTTTTTCTTAGGGAGTTGATTGATAGTTTGTTCTATTTCTTTTTCTGAGATGGGACTGTTTAGGATATTTACTTCTTCCTCTGTTAGTTTGGGCAAGCTGTATTTTTGGAGGTATTTTTCTATTTCATTTAAGTTGTCGAATTTATTGGCATAAAGTTGGGCAAAGTAACTCCTAATTATTGCTCTAATTTCCTCTTCGTTAGTGGTGAGTTCTCCCTTTTCATTTTTAAGACTAACAATTTGATTTTCCTCTTTCCTTTTTTTAATCAGATTTACTAAGGGTTTGTCTATTTTGTTGGTTTTTTCATAGAACCAACTCTTAGTTTTATTAATCAATTCAATAGTTTTTTTACTTTCAATTTTATTGATCTCACCTTTTACTTTTAGAATTTCAAGTTTAGTGTTTGACTGGGGGTTTTTAATTTGTTCCTTTTCTAGCATTTTTAATTGCAAACCCAATTCATTGACCTTCTCTTTCTCTATTTTATACAAATAGGCCTCTAGAGATATGAAATTTCCCCTTATTACCGCTTTGGCTGCATCCCATACATTTTGGTATGATGTCTCATTATTATCGTTTTCTTGGGTGAAGTTATTAATTATGTCTATGATTTGCTGTTTCACCCAATCATTCTTTAGTATGAGATTATTTAGTTTCCAATTATTTTTTGGTCTACTTCCCCCTGCTTTTTTGTTGAATGTAATTTTCATTGCATCGTGGTCTGAAAAGGATGCATTTACTATTTCTGCCTTACTACATTTGAGTTTGAGGTTTTTATGTCCTAATATATGGTCAATTTTTGTATAGGTTCCATGAACTGCTGAAAAGAAAGTGTATTCCTTTCTGTCTCCATTACATTTTCTCCAGAGATCTATCATATCTAGCTTTTCTAGTATTCTGTTTACCTCTTTGACTTCTTTCTTATTTATTTTCTGGTTTGATTTATCTAATTCTGAGAGTGCAAGGTTAAGATCTCCCACTATTATAGTTTTACTGTCTATTTCTTCTTGCAGCTCTCTTAGTTTCTCTTTTAAGAATTTAGATGCTACCCCACTTGGTGCATATATGTTTAATATAGATAGTGCTTCATTATCCATGCTACCCTTTAGCAAGATATAGTGTCCTTCCTTATCTCTTTTAATTAGGTCAATTTTTGCTTTAGCTTGATCTGAGATCAGGATGGCTACCCCTGCTTTTTTGACTTCACCTGAAGCATAGTAGATTTTGCTCCAACCTTTTACCTTTAACCTGCATGTATCTCCCCGCTTCAGGTGTGTTTCCTGTAAACAACATATTGTAGGATTCTGGCTTTTAATCCATTCTGCTAACCGCTTTCTCTTTATGGGGGAGTTTACCCCGTTCACGTTTATGGTTAGAATGACCAATTCTGTATTACTTGCCATCTTGTTAACCCGGTTTATGCTTTCCTCCCTTCTTTCCCCTTTCCCCCCCTTCCAAGTATTAAGCTTGTGAGCACCCCTTGCTTCTCACAGCCCTCCCTTTTTAGTATCCCTCCCCCCTCCTTAGAGTTCCTCCCCCTATCTTACCCCTTTCCCTCCCAGTTCCCGTATTCCCTTCCCTTTAGCTTATTCCTTCCCTTTTCACTTTTCCCTTCTCACTTTTCAATGAGATGGGAGAAGTTTCACCATAGATTGAATATGTCTTAAGATTTTTCACTTAAAGCCAATTCTGAAGGCAGTAAGATACCCACTATATTCATCCCCCTCCATTCTTTCTCTCAGATATAATAGGTTTCCTATGCCTCTTCATGAGATGTACTACCCCCACTTTACCCTTTTTCTGGTACAATGTCCTTTCCACATCAATTTCTAGAACAAGGTATACATGTATTCTTTATACATCTATATAGTCAAAATATAGTTCCCAAGATTAATCTTTACCTTTTTAGATTTCTCTTGAGTTCTATATTTGTAGATCAAACTTTTTGTTAAGTTCTGGTTTTTTCATCAGAAATAGATGAAATTCGCTTACTTCGTTGAATGTCCATCTTCTTCCTGGAAAAAGATGCTCATTCTCGCTGGGTAAGTTATTTTTGGTTGCATACCAAGTTCCTTAGCCTTTCGGAATATCATATTCCAGGCCCTTCGATCTTTTAATGTGGATGCTGCCAGATCCTGGGTGATCCTTATTGTGGCTCCTTGATACTTGAATTGGGTTTTTCTAGCCGCTTGCAATATTTTTTCTTTCACCTGAGGGTTCTGGCATTTGGCCACTATATTCCTTGGTGTTTTGATTTTAGGATCCCTTTCAGTGGGTGATCGATGAATCCTTTCAATGTTTATTTTTTCCTCTGTTCCTATGACTTCTGGGCAGTTCTCTTTGATAATTTCCTGGAAGACAGTGTCCAGGCTCTTTTTTTCATCATGTTTTTCTGGGAGTCCAATGATTCTCAGATTGTCTCTCCTGGATCTGTTTTCCAGGTCTGTTGTCTTCCCCAGAAGGTATTTCACATTTTTCTCCATTGTTTGATTTTTTTGGATTTGCTTGACTGATTCTTCTTGTCTCCTCGAGTCATTCAATTCCACTTGTTCAATTCTGATTTTCAGTGAAGTATTCTCTTCACTCACTTTTTTAAAATCTTTCTCTAATTGTCCAATTGAGTTCTTTTGTTCTGTGGAATTTTTTTCCATTTCGCCAATTTTGTTTTTTAGAGAGCTGTTTTCTGTTTCCAGTTCACTAATCCTATTTTTCAAGGATTTTACTTCTTTATCCACTCTCTCTTTAACTTTCTCCAGGCTCTTTTCCCATTTTTCTTCTAGCTCCCTTGTGAGAGCCTTTTTAATCACTTCTATGAGGTTCATCTGTGCTGAGGAACAGATGATTTCCTCCTTTGGGGAATCACCTGGGGACTGCCTGTTTTTAGTCTCCTCAGGATTTAGAGTCTGCTCTCTATCTGTATAGAAGCTGTCAAGGGTTAAAGTCCTCTTCAGCTTCTTGCTCATTCTGTCTATTAATCAGAGATAAACTACCAAAGAAAAACAGAAAAAACTGGAGTCTTTCTTTGGGGGGGGGGCTGGGTGTGTTATCGAGCTTCCTCTACAGACTGCAGGTGGCAGCAGTGAGGCACTAGCAGGACTGTGCTGCGCCTGCGCTCTGAGATCCCAAAGCGTGCTGAGTCACTGAGGGGGGGGAAGGGGGGGGGGGGCAGGTCCTGAGAGACTCCAGCTATTTGCGGTTGTATTCTTCAGCCCCGGTGTTTTTAGCTTCTCTGCTGGGCTGTTGACTTGCTGCCGGAGGAAATTATCCAAACCTGTAGCGAAGCTCTCCCCGCAGAAACGGCTACGATCACTCTCCACCCCCTCTCCAGTCTGCTCCCGTGCTCTCACTGCTGCTGCCCGCCGCCTGCGCCCGATCTAAAACCGCCCCAGCCCTCCAGTAAAGACAGACCTTTCTTGGCGGATCTCAAGGATGGCTTCTCTTGGTAACTATTTGTGGGTTTTTTTCAGTCAAGCATTGATTCAGAGGCTTGTAATGAAGTGGATAATGAGAGAAAGCGCGGAGCTTATGCAACTGTGAGCCTCCTCTCCGCCATCTTAACCGGAAGTCTGTAATTTTCTTTTTCTCTAACATTAGCCAATCTAACAGGTGTGAGATGTTATCCCAGAGTTGTTTTAGTTTTTATTTCTCTAATCAATAGTGACTTGGAGCATTTTTTTCAAGTGACTATTGATAGAGTTGATTTTTTCTTCTGAAGACTAACTATTCATGTTCTTAGATCATTTATCAATTGGGGAATGACTCAAATTTATATAAATTTGCCTCAGTTACTCAAATATTTGAGAAATGAGGCTCTTATCAGAGAAATTTTCTGTAATTTTTCCCAGTTTCCTGATTTCCTTCGAATTTTAACTATATTATTTTTGTTTATGCAAAATCATTTTACATTCATATAATCAAAATTAGCCATTTGATTTTTACCATGATCCTCTCTATCTCTTGTTTGGTCATAAACTTTTCCCTTATCCATAAATCAAATGCTTACATTTTTCCCATGCTCCCCTAATTTATTTATATTACCTTTAATACCGAAGTCACTGATCTATTTTGACCTTATCTTGGATGTGAGATACTGTTCTCTGCCGAGTTTCTGCCCAAGTACTTCCTAGTTTTCCTAGCAATTTTTACCAAATGGTGAACTTGAATATTTAGTTTTATCAAACATAGGATTACAATGGTTATTTACTCCTGTGGTTTGTGTACCTAATCTAATCCACTAATGCACTTCTCTATTTCTTAGCTAATACTAGATTGCTTTCATGATTGCCATTTTGTAAATTTGAAACCTAATACTGCTACACTGCCTTCCTTCACACCCTCTCCCATTGATTCCCTTGTTAACCCAGATCTTCCAAATGAATTTTGCTGCTATTTCTTCTGCCTCTATAAAATAAGTCTTTGGTAGTTTGATATGGCACTGATTAATTAAATTAACAGATAAAATTAAAATTCTATTATATTACTTCAGCCAACCCATGAACAATTAATATTTCTCCAATTATATAGATATTCATTTGTGAAAACATATGTGAAAAGTGTTTTGTAATTATATTCATATAATTCCTGGGCCTGTCTTGGCAGATAAACATACAAATATTGTTTACTGCCTATAGTTATTTTAAATATAATTTTTCTTTCTAGCTCTTTCTACTGTTTTATTAGTAGTATGAATGGGAAGGTGATGTTGTCCCTTTGTCAAAGTTATAGTATTTCTGCCTTCTCTTCCTACTTGAGGTATCAGTAATGATTAATCTTTTGCATATATTTCTTATTCATCCATCAATCTTTAAAACTTTTCCCTTTGTACTCTAAAATATTCACAAAAATTACTCATCATTTGAAATTTCTCTCTGAGAATATTATTACTCATTTTCAATTTAACCAGTGACAGAAATGGCAGCGCCACTATAATGGTCACAGATTCGGAAAGGCCTGGATTCAAGTACTGTCTTTCATACATACAGGCCTAGCAATATCAAGGACAACTCTCTAAGATTATAAATTTCTGAGATGATGATTTGCACTGGTAGTGGGAGCATCTTTATCCAGAAATGTCCAAAACCCATGGGAACTATTCTCATACCTTTATCTATTCCCTTATATCTATTCCTTAAAACTTAAAACATAAAAGATATGAATCCCCAGGTGATAGTACCTTTCAATTTATTCTTCCTAACTTTTTGCTGTACCACACCAAGAAAAATCTTATCTGAGTCAGAGAGAATTTTTTTTCTTCTTCCAAACCCAAATCTAAATGTCCTTCAGCTTCATAGAAATGCTAGGTTTTCTTTTTGTCATTTTTTTCCAATGCTTTTACTTGAACTGATTTAATTATCTTTTCCTTTCTCTGTGCTTAAAGAAAAAAAATCACTAGTAAGGACAAATCCTTAAAAATAATAATAATTTTAAAAGATGCATACAAAGACCTTCCACAGACATCCTGCTGATGCTTCAAGTAAATCTGACAGAAGTGTTCTATTTAGGGATAGTTCTGCTGATTTAGACTGTATTTTCTCATTTTTCCCTACCCCTTTTTTCAAGATCAGAGACATTTGCATGGAAACAAAGTCTGTTTCTTGAAGGATTCAAATTGTTCTGTCTCCTTATTCCCCACCTGAAGTAATAATCTTCCCATTGAGGCATTATAATATTGTTCACAGAAACCTATTTCTCCATTGAAATAGAAATCATAGATTTTTAAAACTGAAAAAACTTTAGAAACTAACTCAGTGTCTTCATGTTTCAGAAGTAGAAACTGAGTTTCAGGGAGATACCTGATTTGCATCAGACAACACAGCTAACTAACTAACTTACTAGGGCTAGGATTAGAACTCAAGTTTCCTGATATTCTTTTCAGTGTTATATGTATTATATACTACTGCCTATCTCATTTCTCCCAGTTACAGAAAATACTGACTACTTCACTGTAAGAAACACAAAAACATCTTCACCAGGTTAAAGTGAGAAATCCCAGGATGCTCAAACCCTCTAGGTCATTCATTCTGTCCAATAGGATGAGCAATAACATTCAGAAGTCCAATAGAATAGTTTTACTATCAACATACTCAAGTATCTCATCTCCACATAAGTCAGCATCAGTGCTCTTTTTTCAATACCTGGTCCTGCTCATTCATAAGAATCCTAAAAATACCCAGAAAAATTAATTTATTTATGCACCCAATTTTACCTAGGGCTCCATCAGAGTTCACATTCCCATTGGACTTGTTTCTATCTTTCCAAACTATCCTTTTGCTGTGAGTCTGTCCCCTCAACAGTCTCCTTAACTTGCCTTTTCTATTTCATTATATGTTCCACATTTTCTATCCTGAATTTTATTATATATAACCTGACTAAACCAGTATTAGACATCCATCAACACTCTCACTGTTGGTCCCAGAACTGGAAACATCATATAGCATAGCTAAAAGTGATTCTCTCACCTAGAAACATTTCATGGGCTAAAATTTTCATGTAGAGCTGACTTGGGCACATAACCTAGAAAATCAATGAAGCCTGCCTCAAATAGGCTATTAAGATTTTCAAGGACAAGGAGTTTCCATAAGAAATAAAATACTCCCAGTTCTTTGAAGTTCAACTCCCAAATTCAACATTTGTGCATCAGCAGGTAATCACTTTTCTCTAGAAGGATGAAGCAAAAACATAACCAAAAATGTAGAATACATATCTACAACTGTATTGCAAGAGTCATTAGAGGCTATGGCAGGACAAATTTGATTCAATTAATCTTTATTAAGCACCAGTTTTATAGAAGGGAATGTGCTAAACATTGGGATACATTTTTTACATTTAAAATAATTTAATGTCCTTGTCCTGAAAGAGCTGGCATTCTACCAAGAACATACAGGATGTATAAATAACTATGATGGAGTACAGATGACTTTATTCCTGGAACCAACCTCTGAGAAGATGCTATTTCTCCTCATTTCATCACTGAGACCATGGTTCATACATCTTAGCATCTTCAATTCATTCAGACCTTCATCAGGAGTCAGAGATAGGCAAACCCTGAAAATGGTTAATGAAGGCAGGCACTAGAAATGCAATGAAAAAGAGGAAGGTAAAACTAATTTTTGGTGTCATTTTGAATTTCTTGGTATCATTGTCTATACTCTCATCCCTACTATAAAATTCAGCCCTACTTCTCAAACAAGGGACATTAATTTCATTGTCCATTTACCAGAAGTAAAATTAGTTTATTTATTTGGTTTACAAATTTAGATATAAAATGACTTATTTGAATAATTTAGAGAACTCCTGCCTCTTAGTTATAGTTTAATTTGTCTTGTAATTGACGTTATTCTTTTTCTGGTTTACCCTGTCTCAGATCACAAAAACCTGCCAATGCATCTCAGAATTCCTCATTCCTCTTATATGCCATATATTCTTCAACTATTCTTCAATCAATAGGCAACCATTATTTTGCTACCACAAATAAGTTCTGCCATTAATATTTTTTTAGATGTTGGACTTTTATTTCTGCCTCTGTCCTTTCCATGGCATATGTCTATTAGTAGAATCCTTAAATCAAAGAATATAAGCAGCTTTTTGATTTTTTCTTGAAAAAATTTTACTTGTTATACAAAATGATTGAATTAAATCATAGGTCTACCAGGTAGGTAACGATATGCCTATATTCCCAAAGAACTTTCTACATTGTGTCTACTTCATGTCATCATTGCCAATTTTCAGGGTATAAAGATGAAGTTTAAAATTGTTTTCATTTGCATTTGTTCTATTAGTAATTTGGAGTATGTTTTGAAGTGATTATTAATAACTTTCTTTTCTTAAGGACTTCATCCTCAATTCTTTCTTCTTATAATTGTCTATTGCCCACAGAAATTTAAATTTCTACTGGTGATGGCTTTTTTGTTAAATATTCTGTTAAATTTAGGTTTGATTGAAACAAAGTTCTGAAAATCTGCAAGTTTATTGATGTTGATTTTCTTTTGCTCAATATTATGGCAAGTTTTGCTGATATAATATGTTTGGCTACAGGCCTAGTTATTTTGATTGTTTATATAAATTATTTCAGGCCCTGAGTTCTTTTCTTGGAGCTTCTGATAAATCCTGTACAATTTTAATTGTAGGTCTAGTGTATTTTGGTTTTTGTTGTATGTTTGTTTGTTTCTTGTAAGATTTTCTCTTTGATCTGAAAGCTTGGAAATTGGACCTCTTTGAAGTGGTGATCTATGAATTTTTTTTTCTATTTCTACTTTCCCCTCATGTTTATCACTCCAATAAAATTTTTTTGAATTGTTTCCTGTAATATTGTGTTAAGATTCTTTTTTAATCACAGCTTTCAGATAGTACATTATTCTTGGATTTTCTGTTCTTAATCTGTTCTCCAGATCTATTGTTTTTCTTATAAGATCTTTCACATTTTATTCTATTTGTTTCATTCTTTTTGTTTGTTTGTTTTATTTCTTGGTTTCTTATAGCTTCAATGACTTTCTTTTGCCCAATTATAATTTTCAAATAAATATTTTCTTTTTTAAGAGTGTGTATGAAGGTACACACTCTAGTTGGTTTCAAGTTGGTCAAATTTTTTTCATAATCTTCTTGTTTTTCTTGGATGGTTCTCATATTTATCTCATAATCTTAATTCTTGTCTTAATCATGACCAGAAATTAAGCCTGAGACTATTAGCTTCATCATTCCAGCTTTCAATTGAATTTGCCTCAGCCATTGGAACTATAGCTATGATTATGAATACAATACAAATTGGAATATGATCAGACTAAGAAAAGATCCAGAAAATAAAAGTTATAATAGCTAACATTTGTATCATACTCTAAAGTTTAAAAAATACTTCATATATGTGTATGCATATACCCTTCAAAATTTATAAAGAAATAAGAGGTGGAAGGAATAGGATAAGGCATGGTATAGAAGGGTATGTAGATTAACAGGAGTAAAATAAAGTAAGTAGATTGTTGGAAACGGGATTAAGAGAGAGGGAAAGGTTGGGGGAAAAGATTTGGAGGGATTCCTGGGGCAGAAGTAGGGTGGGGAGAGATTAAGCAATAGTAAGGCAAGGTGGTGGGTAGAAGAAAAATAGAAGAGTTACCAGGGATAGGAAATAAAAAATAACACATGTCTATGTATGAGAGATGTATGTATGTATATGTGTGTGTGTGTGTGTGTGTGTGTGTGTGTGTGTGTGTGTGTAGATCTCTGTGTGTGTATAAACATAAATATCTCTGTGCTTAAGTGCAGCCTGGTTTGGAGGAGGTGAAGGGAAGAAAGGAGTAAAAAAAGATTAAAGTAAAAAGTGCATAGAAGAAAATAAAAGAAAACATATAGGAAGGAAAGAAAAGATGAACAGTTCTGAATACAATGTGTTCTATTATTTTGAAGTGGAAATTTATTGTTACATATTTTGAATTCTCTTTTGTTCTGAAGTGCATATAACAATGTTTTTTTTCAGTTTTCCTGTTTTCTATTTTAATTTTTTTTAATTAAAAAGAAAAGCACTTTACATGTTATCTAATTTATCTTAACTCACTCTTTCCCATCCCTCAAGTCTTTTCTTCTTTTCAACTCCCAATTTCCTAACTTTTGCTGTCAAGGACACTACCATTCTCCCAGTCACCCATAGCCTTATCCTCTCTGACCTTTCCAGTCTTCTTACATCCTACTTTCCTTCAAATACTTTGTGATTAAGTGACATTGGCTTCTTTACTGCTCCATCCCTAAGAAAATACATCTTTTCACTTGTTAACTTCTCTGGCTATCCTGAGAGTAATATAAAGTCCTCTCGTGGGAAAGACCTTAACTTAAAAGAAAGAAAGAAAGAAAGAGAGAGAGAGAGAGAGAAAGAGAGAGAGAGAGAAAAGCAAGGTCTCCCACTGCATCCAGGGATATAGCCAGTCATCTTCACCTACATCTTGCCATTGGACTCCAATAACTGGAAGATGAAATAAAACTGATGACTTTTGCTTAACGGTGTCTCTCTTAAATTCAATTCATTTGCAAGTTAAAACATCATCACCCTTCTGTTGTCATTGATCATCTTTGAGAAAGAAGGACAAAAAACAATCTAGGAATAGTAGTAACTGCCTCCTGGGAAGCCAACTGATTAGTTCTAGTTGGGCAATGATGTTATTTCATCTTCTTCCTCTTGTCCTCTTCTTCTCCTCCTCTTCCTTTTCTTTTTTTCTATTCACATGAATAGTCATACCCTTACATGTGGGTGCTCTGTTCAAATGAATATAAATTTTGACCTTTTACACTTCATAAATTTTCTTGGGATTTGGGGAGTAGATTATTTTTTTCTTCCCAGTTTATTCTATCACTAAAAAACATGGGACAAGATTCTTTTGTGTCATGCAGTTTTCATTTATGTTTTCTTGAAATATAACCCTGAAAAACCTGGCTTTGATAAAGTCCATCATGATTCAAATGGAGCTAGTGGATCATGCCTTTAAACCCAAATTACTCTGGATTTCACTGATTGGCCAATAATAGGTTCCAGCTCAAGCCTCACTTGGTCAATGTTTGGGTTTTGATGGTTCAGAGTGAGTGTAAATATCACTTATTTCTATTCTGGCCAGAAACTCTGAGAGTCTTCCTTACTAATGGATTTTTTTTAAAGCAAACTAAAGCTTTAATTCTTCCCTACCCTTTAATTACTGAGGCAACTTCAGATAAACTGAGACTAGCAAAAGATCTTTGGAATGTTCATTCTTAGTTCCTAAAGAGTACTAATGGTCAAGGCCTCCCACTGCATGCAGGGTCATTGCCAGTCATTTTGACCTGTCTCTTGCCACTGTACTTCAATGCCTCTGGAGGAGAGAATAAGGCTGACTTTGCACAGCTCTGCTTCACTTAACTATAATTCACTTGTAAATCGAGATCACTCTCCGAATGCCATCAGTCCTCTTTGAGAACAACAGAGGAACAACAACAACAATACAGTCCTCTATATCTCTAAAAATAGAATTCTGGGGACCTTAGAGCACAACATTCTGTGGTACTCCAATCTAATCACTGCCATCGCTAGCACTTCAATTTGTTTCTAAGATTCCCATTATGGACTTCCAAATGCCCTGGTTGCTTTTCTTATAGACTTTCACTCTTGCTGCCTCTAAAGACAGAACCCTAAGTACACATGTCTTTGCTCCAAATGGGATTCTACTGGTTTCTCTATGTTAGTGCCATTTTTACTGAGGTACTCTTTCCTATGGGTTCTGGATGCTATGAGCTGCTGGATGTCTCGTTGTGCAGTTGTAGATAAAAGAAGATATTTAATTTTGTCACCGAATTTTTTGTTCATTATTCAGCATGAATTGCAATTTTTAGGTTTAGCTGCAGTAGGTGTGGTAAACTTACCTGCCCTACTTTCAGGGAGCCATTTTGTCTAGAAGTTTTTATGTTCAGCTGTTGGCAATATATTTTAAGAAAGGAACTTTTGTGTTTTGTCTATAGGACAGCAACAGATTCTTGGACACTTTTAAGATGATGTTATGTGAAGACAGACATATTTTGCCTGTTTAAAAAAAAACTCAGGAATAACATGATAACTGCACTCAAATATTTCAGGATCTATAAATATGGAAGAGATTAGATGTGCTCTATAAAATCCAAAAGGGCAGCAGTGAGTATAAATTTCAAAGAAAAAAAATAGGGATTTCATTTAAGAAAACATTTTCTAAACATAAGAGCTGTCCAGCAATTAAATGAGTTCTAAGGCAATGGTTCCCTGTCTTAACAGAGTTGAATCTGGATGACCAACTCTTGCCTCAATTCTTCCTTAGCTTTTAATTATTGAATAAGTTTTGTCTCAGAAAAAGTGAGATCAAAGAAAGACTTCGGCTTAAAAAGGCCAAGATTTCCCATGCATCTAGTGCTAGTGCCAGTTGTTGTGACCTATGTCTTGTCACAGAGTTCAGTGACTCTGGAGGACAGAATGAGATTGATGGTTTTGCTTAGTGCAGCCTCATTTAAATCCAATCCACTTGCAATCCTCCATAGTCGAATTTTACAATATCAAAAATAAGTTCATCTGGGGAGATTATGGGATGATTACAGAATTAGTTAGAAAATTCCAACTTCTTAGATTTTCCCCATAAACAAGAGAAAATACCACCTCAGGGCAAATATAGAAAATTAAAAACAAATAAGAATTGGGGTAGTACAGTAGTTCTTCTAGAACAATCAGAAAATATTCTCTGTCCCCCCCAAAAAAAGATACCAGAATGGAGGTTTAACCCACATGAAGTGCAAACATTTGCAGGGTAGTTCCACTGAAATAGCAAGTGACAAACACTAGGGCTGAGTGAGTTGGGAGGTAACCAGGACACTAGCCATAGGAATCTTTACCTCCCAGACAACATGGGAAGTCAGGCATCTGAATCAGGGAAGATTAAGAGAAGTTCTGTTGAAAAGGAATGCTAGGCCCAGCTGTGCTACTGAGAAGCAAACCTAGATAAGATGGAACAAGTCCACAACTATTTTTCTAGTAAGTGAAAAAGCAGAAGGGTAGAAAGGATGCTGACTGTAGGCACTTATAGAAAGAAGTAGTTTTTGGTTTGGGTTTCCAAGGCCAAGGGGAGAATTGAAGAAGAACCATGGTTAGAAGCATGGCTAGAACCATGGTTAGAACCATCACCACACTACCCCAGGCCTGGAAGTGATCACACAAATCATCTACTGTGAATATGAAAAGAAAAAGAAAGGAAGGAAAGAGAAAAGGAAAGGAAAGGGAGGAAAGGAAAAAAAGAAAAGAGAAGAGAAGAGAGGAGAAGGAAAGGAGAGGGAAAGGAAAAGAAAAGGAAAGGAAAAGGAAAGGAAAGGGAGTTTTCTATATCACAGGAGGATATTGAAGTTTTTTTTTTAAAAGACCTCTTCTCAGGAAGAAATTTGTGACCAAAGATGAACTAGAGACAATTATTGATTACAAAATAGAAAAATTTGATTACATCAAATTAAAAAGCCTTTGTACAAACAAAACTAATGCAAACAAGATTAGAAGGGAAGCAACAAACTGGGAAACCATCTTCACAGTTAAAGATTCTGATAAAGGCCTCATTTCGAAAATATATAGAGAATTAACTCTAATTTATAAGAAATCAAGCCATTCTCCAATTCATAAATGGTCAAAGGGTATGAACAGACTATTTTCAGATGATGAAATTGCAACTATTACCACTCATATGAAAGAGTGTTTCAAATCACTATTGATCAGAGAAATGCAAATTAAGACAACTCTGAGATACCACTACACACCTGTCAGATTGGCTAAGATGATAGGAAAAAATAATGATGAATGTTGGAGGGAATGCGGGAAAACTGGGACACTGATGCTTTGGTGGAGTTGTGAACGAATCTAACCATTCTGGAGAGCAATCTGGAATTATGCCCAAAAAGTTATCATACTGTGCATACCTTTTGATCCAGCAGTGTTTCTACTGGGCTTATATCCCAAAAAGATACTAAAAAAGGGAAAGGGACCTGTATGTGCCAAAATGTTTGTGGCAGCCCTATTTGTAGTGGCTAGAAGCTGGAAAATGAATGGATGCCCACCAATTAGAGAAAGGTTGGGTAAATTGTGATATATGAATGTTATGGAATATTATTGTTCTATAAGAAATAACCAGCAGGATGACTACAGAGAGGCTTGGAGAGACTTACATGAACTGATGCTAAGTGAAATGAGCAGAACCAGGAGATCATTATATACTTCAACAACGATACTGTATGAGGATGTATTCTGATGGAAGTAGATTTCTTCGACAAAGAGAAGATCTAACTCAGTTTCAATTGATCAATGATGGACAGAAGCAGCTACAACCAAAGAAAAAACACTGGGAAATGAATGTAAACTGTTTGCATTTTTGTTTTTCTTCCTGAGTTATTTCTACCTTCTGTATCTAGAATATACTATGACATATTTAACATATATAGGAGTGCTTGCCATCTGGGGGAGGGGGTGGAGGGAAGGAGGGGAAAAATCAGAACAGAAGTGAGTGCAAGAGATAATGTTGTAAAAAATTACCCTGGCATGGGTTCTGTCAATAAAAAGTTTTTTTTTTTTTAAAAAAAAGGCCTCTTCTCCCGCAAAGAACAATTTTAAATAGCTACTGCCCCTCAAAAAATCATCGAAGAATGTTTAAAAGACTTTTAAAATGAAATGAGAGAAATTGAGGAAAAACTAAAACAGAAAAAGAACTCCTAAGAAAAACAAGATAATGAAAACAAAATCAAGCAACTAGAAAAGGAGCTCCAGAATTTTAAGGAAGAGAATGACTCCTTGAAAACCAGATTTGGGCAAGCAGAAGCCAGCAAAATTGTAAGAGACCAAGAGATAATAAAATAAAATATAAAGTATGAAAAAAATACAAGAAAATGTGACATCTCATTAAAAAATACCAACTGATCTGGAGAATAAATCAAGAAGAGAAAATATAAAAATAAGTGAACTAACTAAAAGTTGCAATTTAAAAAAAGTAATCTTGACATAGTAGTACAAGAAATTATTAAAGAAAATTGTCCTGAAGTGTTAGAGCAAGAGGGGAAAGTGGAAACAGAAAAAAGGTTTCGAAGCAAGATTTTATGAGGAAAACTTACAGGAATATCATAGCCAAATTCTGAAAACTCTAAGCCTAAAAGTAGATATTATGAACAAAAAGAAAAAAAATTAAATATGGCTCTCACATTTAAAATTATAAAATATCTAGCAGTGGTTGCATTAAGAGACTATAGGTCTTAGAACACTATAGATGGCATTTTGGTACTAGTTACTAATTGGTATCCTTCCTATCCAATTCCAGCTGTGTAAAAACAAGCTAGACCAGATCAGACCAGCTGGGCTTCTCCCTTCTTGACCTTGGGGGATTGAGTAGATATGGAGATGTAAGCTATAGTCCCTCACTCTCTACTGTCCAGGACTGAGCTAAGACTTGCCAAGGATCCTTTGTCCACCACCACTGCTATGGTAGCTGTCATTCCTATCTTGACTCACATTGATTCTTCTGCTTTCAGCATCTCTGCAACTCCTTTTCATGTGCTTTCTCCTGCTGAGTACACTAGTCACTCCGTTGAAATTTTTTTCTTATAGAAATGTATTGAAAGAGTTTTGAAGCAGACAAGTGCTAAGGTACCATGTACATTGAAGAGTAAAAGAACTAAGGTTAGCTGAAAATATCATATCCAGCAGCTATTCATAATCCTGAAAAAAAAATAATGGCTATTCAATGAATTGCCAGGCTTTCAAGATTTTGTTGCAAAGAGAACTAAACCTTGACATATAAGATCTAAGAGAAATACCATGTAAAGATCGATTACTAATTTCAGGAAACAATAAAAGCAAACTATATTTTATATTTGGAAATGTAAACCACGTCTAAGATTGTTGTTAGTAATTGGATAGTTTGAAAAAAAAAGATTGGGTTAGAGCTGAGTACAATGTGATTGTAAAAAGAAAAACTGCTTAAAAAGGGTTTTTTAAAAAATGATTATGTTATATAAATGAGGTATGAGAGCAATAACTAACACAGTTTTTATATATGTTCCCTGAACTGCCAAGAAGAAAGTATACTCCTTTCTGTCTCCATTCAATTATCTCCCAAGATCTATTATATCTAGCTTTTCTAGTATTCTATTTACCTCTTTAACTTCTTTCTTATTTATTTTGTGATTTGATTTATCTAGTTCTGAGAGAGGAAGGTTGAGATCTCCCACTATTATAATTTTGCTATCTCTTTCTTTTTGCAACTCTCTTAACTTCTCCTTTAGGAATTTAGATGCTACACCACTTGGTGCATATAGTTTAATATTGATATTGCTTCATTATCTACCGAGTCCAATGGCTGAATCAAACACCATTGCAGACTCTCTTCTTCTAGGTACTCTCCAAAAAGTTCAGCTTGCACATGCACATTTACATCTCTCAGCAAAATCACTTTGCTGCCTCTTTCACCATAAGAGAGCAAGCTCCACAGATAGTGAAAAGCTGTCTTGCTTGTTGGCCATTTTCTCCCTCCAGTCTCCCTTCCTCTTTTAACCCTTGTTAATATTGTTTTAGACTATTTGAAATAACGAGAAAGTACACTAATGCATTGTTGGTGAAGTTGTGAAATGATCCAACCATTCTGGAGAGCAATTTGGAACTATATATAAAGGGCTATAAAACTGTGCATGTCCTTTGACCCAGCGGTGGCACTACTGGGTCTATATCCCAAGGAAAGCATAAAGGAGGGGAAAGGACCCACATGTGCAAGCAGGTTTGCAGCAACTCTTTTTGTGGCAGTAAAGAATTGGAAAATGAGTAGATGCCCATTAATTGCGGAATGGCTGAAGAAACGGTGGTATATAAAGGTAATGGAAAATTATTGTTCTGTTAAAAAAAATGAACAAACTGATTTTAGAAAGGCCTGGAAAGATTTACATGAAGTGATTAATGAGTGAAACAAATAGAACCAGGAATATATTGTACACAATAACAACAAGAATGTGCAATGATCAACTATGAAAAACTTGGTTCATCTCAGTAGTTCAGTGATCCAAGGCAATCCCATTACACTTTGGATGGGGAATGCCATCTGCATCCAGAAAAAAGAACTATGGAGATTGAATATAAATCAACACATGCTATGTTCACTTATTTTTTCTGTTTGTTTTTTTTTTCCTTTTCTCTCCCATGTTTTTTTTCCCTTTTTTTCTGACTTTTCTCTCCCAATATGATTCAGAAAGCAATGTGTATCAAAGATCAATAATAAAATAAAATAACTAGACAATATAAGATTGGGAAATTGCTGTGGTATAGGAAATAATAAAAATATGGAAAGATTTGGACTTTATGAAGAATAATATTATTCACTTTTAGAGAAACAGAGCAAACAAGTATAGTACAGTCTTACAGATATATATATATATATATGAATGTATATATGTATATGTGTGTATGATTATAGATTACTATGTATACATATGTGTTTATGCATGTATATATGTATATATATATACATATATATATGTATATGTATATATATATATATACATGTGTGTATATACACACACAATTGTAGCTTTCTTGGGAGAGGCGGAGGAGGAGGCAAAATGAGAAAAAAATAAAATGAAAACATTAAGAAAATAAAGATTTTGTTTTTAAAGTATACTTTTGTGGTGAGCTTTTTCTTCTCAAAACACAGCCAGGTGATAAAAGTTCAGATCTTTTATTATTCCAATATAGCCCGGTTAGCTTAGAGGCCTATCTCTCTGCTTGGTTCCAAGAGCTCTCTCCAAATGTCTTTAAATCCAAAGGTCTGGTCCTTCAGCCTCTGCCTCTACTTTCTTCAGCCTCCAGCCAGCTCCAGTCTTCATGCCAGTCCGGTGAAAATCTCGACTTGTAGCGTCTTCCTCTCCAGAACTCTCCGACTGGCCCATTGGCCTATTTATGCTCCTTCCAGAGAGAGGGATTATGGGTAGTTCTACTTAGTACCTTGTTTCAGGTTCTGCCCAAAACATCTTTTTGTAAGATTAGATCAACTCTAACTACTTAGCAGTTAGTAAGGATTCCAACATCTCCCCCTTTCTTTTGTTTTAAAACATAGGGGGTTCCTGAGGGGGTACACATAAATCCATCAATATGGGCCAGAATTTTGTAACAGATATACATGGTATACATAAATCCATCAATATGGGAGGCATTATACATAATTTACAAAAGCACACAGCAATATAACACAGGCTAGTGGTAATGTAACAAATAACATGAATCAACATGAAAATTTAACTACTGCAAAAGTCTCATCAACAATCTTTCATCTCAAGAAATCCAATGATTCTTGCAATTGCTTAAAATACATAAGCACATAGTAATATAACACAGGCTAGTAGTAATGTAACAACATAAATCGACCTGAAAATTTACAAATGTCCATAAGTCCTAGAAATAGTCCATAAGGAATCCATTGTTCATTAGTTCATGCGCCAGGAATCTAATAATTCCTGTAAGCTCTGAAGTACTGCAAAAAGTCTCATCAACAATTTTTCATCTCAGGGAATCCAGTGATTCTTGCTGGTTTTTCAGGAACTGAAAGCTGAAGATTTTAAAGTTCTTTTGACAGTCTCATTGTTAGCCATCTGATTCCTTTTCCACCTGTGGAAATATAAGCAGATCCTCTTCCCCAAGCAGTTAACCTATCTAATTCTCTTCTGTTTACCACTTTTGGGATTTCTCCTCATCATCTGGTAATTACATTGGAGTCGTTTGCATTGGATATTGTCTTGTTGTCTTAAAAGGCCTGTATTCTTCCCAACTGTAATCCTGATTGCTTTTCTGTTGGTTGATGACATCAGAATCCTGAATTTCTAAAGTCTCTCTGGGTGTAACCTCAGCTGCTATCATGCCCCACCTGTCCTTTGATTGATACTTTAGAGCTGGGCCCTGCCTCTCATTCCTCTGGGTCAATATACATTTAGAGACCCAGTGAAAGCCTCCGTTACATTTTGGACATGGGGTTTTGGGTTTTCTCTCACCCTGTCTTCTCATTGTATCTCTGTATCTACATTGGGCTCTTAGATGTCCAATTTTTCCACAATGAAAACATCGACGAGTTTCTCTAGAATTCCTCTGCCAAGAAGGACCTTGTCTTTCCATGTTCATCATAGTCTGGGCATAATAAGCATTTGGGCCCACTGTGGCACAGCGTCTTATGATTTCCTCTAAAGGAGAATCTTTGTCTAGCCCCCATATAATTCTTTTGCAAACCTCATTGGCATTTTCCTTAGCCAAATGTTTAGTCATTATTTCTGTTGCTGCATTGTCTCCAATGGTTCTTATTACAGCTGTTTGTAAACGTCCCATAAAATCTGCAAAAGTTTCATTGGGACCTTGCTCTATTTTTGTGAAAGCATTATTTCCATCTTTCTGTCCAGGGAGAGAATTCCAAGCTTTTATTGCAGCCTTAGAAATTTGCTCATACACTGTTATGGGATAATAAATCTGTTCTGAACTCTCTGCATACTGACCTTCACCAGCTAGTTGGTCAAAAGTGATTTGTACAACAGCTCCTTTTTGCCTATTGCGTTGGGCTTGAATCCTACATAATTCATGAAACTCCGAAAGCCACAATAAATTTTGTCCGGTTCTAGACAAGTTTTCGTTATGGATTTCCAGTCATTCGGGGTTAGGATTTCATTAGACAAATTATCCAGTAACATCTTCACATAAGATGATGTAGCCCCATAAAGAGTGCAACTCTTTTTCAAATCTTTAATTTTTTCCAAATTAAAAGGAGTGTATTTTCTCTCTTTTTGACCTGAGGAGTTGAGCTCTTCAATCACAGGATATGCATTTATAAAATCAGATATATCTTCTCCTTCATTTTTTGCCTTAATTAATGCTTTTTCTAATCTTGTTAAATTCTGCTTTACAGGAGAAGCTGACTGTGTTTCTGTCTCTCTCCCTCCCCCTTGTTCCACCCATGAAGGGTTAATTGCGGGGGGAGGGTCATGAGATGTAGAATCACCTAATTCCTCCTGCTGTGAAGTATCATACTCAGAATTGTAATTAACTCCATTCTCATCTGATTCGTCCTCCTTTTCACCTAGTAAAGTTGGCAATTCTTCCTCCTGTACTTTCCTTTTCATCATTCTATCACTTAAATAACTTCTTATAGCCAATTGTATTACATTATATGTATTAATTATTGAGTTAGGCCCATTTTTATCATAGAATTGACAAAGATCCTCTCCAACCAATTTCCATTCATTTAGATCTAATTCCTTATCAAGAGAGAAACAAGGACATATGTCCTTTACAGTTTGTAAAAGTTCAGTGATTTGCTGTAAACTTATAATTAAACCTTGGCTTTCCATAATTTTGACAATGCTCTCTAAACATTTTCCTTGAACAGAAACAGGCTGTTTTCTAAATATCTGTCCCATCTTAGATGAAATTATACTTTAACTCTTTTAACAAAATTTCTTTGTTGTACTCACTCTAATTTCTGGGTTGAAGAGTCTTTTCCACTGGATCAGGATCAGAGGCTTTTCCACTTGAATCAGGATCGGAGCTTTTCCACTGAAATCCACTGAGGGGTCTGTTTGCCCCACGTTCAGGGCGCCAAAATGTGGTGAGCTTTTTCTTCTCAAAACACAGCCAGGTGATAAAAGTTCAGATCTTTTATTATTCCAATATAGCCCGGTTAGCTTAGAGGCCTATCTCTCTGCTTGGTTCCAAGAGCTCTCTCCAAATGTCTTTAAATCCAAAGGTCTGGTCCTTCAGCCTCTGCCTCTACTTTCTTCAGCCTCCAGCCAGCTCCAGTCTTCATGCCAGTCCGGTGAAAATCTCGACTTGTAGCGTCTTCCTCTCCAGAACTCTCCGACTGGCCCATTGGCCTATTTATGCTCCTTCCAGAGAGAGGGATTATGGGTAGTTCTACTTAGTACCTTGTTTCAGGTTCTGCCCAAAACATCTTTTTGTAAGATTAGATCAACTCTAACTACTTAGCAGTTAGTAAGGATTCCAACATACTTTGATTTGTATTCAAACTCTGTCAATCCTTTCTCTCCAAGTGGATAACATTTTTCATCATGAATCTTTTAGTCTTGTCTTAGATTATTGTGTTGCTGTTTTTCACAATTGCTCAGTATACAATATTGTTGCTACTATGTAGAATGTTCTCCTGATTCTGCTTATTTCACTTTGCTTCAATTCATAATAAGTCTTTCCAGATTTTTCTGAAATCATCCTGAAGCAGGAGTTCTTTATTTTTTTGCATGAGAATAATGTTTTAAATTGAAATAAAATGTATAGGATTCCAAAGGAAACCAATTAGACTGAAATATTTATCAAAATAGTCTAAATAAGTCCATAGATCCCAAATTAAGAATCCTTGCTTAGAAAGGTTCTTTAGTCACCCACTCTGAGTCACCAATATGATTTTAAAAAGAATATTAAACTTGAAATAAGCAGATATGAGTTCAAATCTTGTCTCCAAAAAGTGATAACTTCTCTGACTCAGAACATCTTCATCTATAAGTTGGAGTTTATAATGTTCATGATAATTTTTCAGAGACTTAACAAGGAAAGCCTTAAAAAATACATATGTAGTCCGTGTTCCATTTGCCTCTGTATTCACTAAAAAGTCTATTTAATGGAAAGGAAAACTGATAGCAATTATACTTTTTTGGAATTGAATGTCCATCTTAATTCATCTAGTGACCCCTATGATCACCTAAATTTAATATGCATTGTGATTAACTGATAAAATAAATAATTTGCATTTTGAAAGCAAAACATTTAATTATGACCAAAATAATTGGCTATACATAATCCAACAAATGGAATATCATTCTGAAGTGAACAAGACAGAAAATAACTCACTCTAAGACTCAATAGGGAATCAGAATGAACCAGGTGCAACTTTCATTGAAGGCAAAATTGTTTGAAGATAGCATCAAATAATAGTATCAAACTATTCCTGTTTGCATCTCTGTTCTTGACATTTTCTCCTTACTCTATGACATTTCCTTATTATCCTAAGACCTTTTGAAACTCTAAACACTATCGCTCAGACTATCCAAACTGTTTTTTGTTCTTCAGCACCTTTCCCACTTTAAAAAAAAACCTCACCTCATAGCACAATCATCCTTCATCTCAAGCACACAACCATATGGAAAATGGAGTCCTGATCATTCCACGAGGCTCATCCTTAAGACCCAAAACTTCATAAGAAATATTTTGTTCCTTTTCAAAATATTCCTATTTGTATATGAATGTGTGTGTATATGAGTGTGTCAGCATGCATGTATGTATGGATATTTCTATGTGTTTATGAGCTATTATTGGCAGAACCAAAACTACTGTACAACTATAAAAATCTTGTAATTTAAGCTATCTATAAATAGAATAAATTACAAGTAGATGTTCTTGATGCCTAAACTAGTTAGAGGCAATTATTAATCAAAGATATATTACATCATTGTTCTAAGTTTTACTTACAGATTGGACATATCTTGATTACAATCGATTAGGAAAACATGGTTCTTTCTTCAAACAACTGGTTGTTCTGTGATACTTCTTCCACCTTTTCCAATTAAAATTTATTTTAGGTGCTGAAATATTATAGACTATTGAAAAGATGAGAAAAATGACATAGTTATGTCAGTGCTTAAACTTGAACCAATTAAGAAATTCCTGATAAGTAAGGGTCTCCCACACATCCACAGTGTTTATGAACATTGAAGTTTTCTTGCTCTGTTTGGCTTGAAAATCTTTTGCTTCCTCTCTTTTAAAAATTCTGTTTCTTGGTTCAAAAACTGCTTATTTATTTATAGTTACTCAAACTTCATGTCAATGACAACAGTTCTATTTCCATCTATATTCTTCCTAGTTCATCTATATCAATTATATTTTTCTCATTTTATGTTTAGACTAGGTCTTATACCTCACATTGTTTATCTAACAATCTATACTAGTTTATTTCAAAATATTTTATTTCTCTTCCTATCTCCATGTTTATATGTTCTCACTTTGGTGACTCCTGAGCTTTTATCTTTCTTGTCAATAATCTTTTTCTTGAAGTATCAAACATCCAAGTCTTCCAATTTTCTATTTTAGGATATAACACTTTTACTGCTTCATCTCTCCATGTTTCCTCCTTATTCAATTCTCTCATCATTAATTTTTTATCTTTTCTGTGTTCTCCCAGCTTAGTTTTCCAACTATAATCTGGCCAATCATGTGATAACTCCTCCAAGCCAACTATCCACCTCACAAGATCTCTCAACCCAGAAACTGCATTCTCTCTTAAATCTATGCTCTTCAACTTCCCTTCTACTTGGGAAGGTATACAAAAGAAAGGGCATGCTTTCCCAAGTTCTTTCTTTCTTTTTAAAAGTTATCAAGGATAAGTGATTTGCCTGAGGTCATACAGCTAGTAAAAGTCTAAATCCAGGTTGGAACTCAGGTCTTCCTGATTTTAGGGCCATTGCTCTATCCACAACATTTCTTTCCAAAAGAGTCACTACTACATAGTCTTTCCTAGTTAAAGTAAACAAACAAACAAAAACCATTCAGTCCCTGAAATCTTCACCAAACGCATATATACAAGTGGAATATATATATATATAAGCTATGTAGATGTGGATTATGTTATACATTAAGTCATTAAACATTATACAACATTATATATAAAATATACATTATACAGCATTATATATGGATCTAACCATTCTGGAGAGCAGTTTGGAACTTTGCTTAAAAAGTTATCAAACTGTGCATATCCTTTGATCCAGCAGTGTTTCTACTGAGCTTATATCCCAAAGAGATCTTAAAGAAGGGAAAGGGACCCACATGTGCAAAAATGTTTGTGGCAGCCCTTTTTGTAGTGGCAAAAAATGGGAAACTGAGTGGATGCCCATCAGTTGGGGAATGGCTTAAGAAACTATGGTATATGAATGCTATTGTTCTGTAAGAAATGACCAACAGGATGACTTCTAAGAGACTTGGAGAGACTTACATGAACTGATGCTAAGTGAAATGAGCAGAACCAGGAGATCATTATACATGGCAACAAGAAGACTATATGATGATCAATTGTGACAGACGTGGATCTCTTCAACAATGAGATGATTCAAACCAGTTCTACTTGTGCAGTGTGTGTTTTACTTGGGGACAATATAGACAGTTGCTTTAAAAAATATATAAGGATTTTTGTGGATTGTAAAATCAATATATCAACATGTGATAGAGAAGCTCAAAAACTGTTGAAATGTCCAACTTCATAAAGCAAGATAATTTCCAGAATGAGGGCAGTTAATTAGTCCTGCTACATTCTCCCTGGTCAGACAAAATCAGCAATTATGTTCTGTTTTTGACATTTTAGAAAAGATATTAACAAAATGCAGTATGTACCAATGAGGGAAATACACATAGTGAAGGTACTAGAGACCAAGTCACTTGAAGATCAGTGAAAAGAAATGATAATTTTCCATCTGGAGAAGACTTGTGGGGATACTGAAAATTGTCATCAAATAGATTGTCTTTGTTAGACAAGAACTGTTTAAATTGTTCTGCTACACTCTCCAGGGCAGAATTTAAAGCAATGGATGGATTTTGTTGCAATGCACATTTCTACTTTATGGTAAGGAAATATCTCACTAATAATTAGAAGTATTCAAAAGTGGAACTGTCTGCTTTCTGGAGAAGGTATAGTGGGTTCATCACTTTTCATCATTAAAAATCTTCAAGTGGAAATTGAAAGCTCATTTGTCACAAATGTCCTATTACAATTTGAACCCCTTAAGGGTTGAAGTCCCTTAAGGGGACTGTCTTTTGCTTTTCTTTGCATCCTAGAACTTAACACAAACCTAGCACATAATTGGTTTTTAATAAAATGTTCACTGACTGATAGGCATGTGTTTTAGAGGAGAGTTCTATTCAGATAGACTATATATATATATACAATCAGAAGTCCCTTCAAATTCAAAATTCCATGATTTTGAGAAATTGTGGACTATTCTTAGCTTTTACTAAGTTTCTATTCTACATTCTAGCAAATAGTGCCCAACTATGATCTCACAAATCTTAACTTTCCCCCATCCTCCTGTTTCTCTAGTTCCCAATCCATTTGTTTTTCCTTAAAAGCACAACACATCCAACCTCCCAAAGAAAATGAGAACATCTATAAAGTAAGCTATGGAGACTTATATTCAGCTGCTTCTGACCAATGTCATATTTCTTCTCTCTGGAAAGAACTGGCTTCAAATACTAATTTTGACCCCCATCACCACAGGGAGAATAATGCTTTCCAACGGAATCAACAATCACAAGATAGACACTTGTTTGTTCTGGGGGCAAAGACATTACTCTATTTTTATAGCTGTTTAGGCTAAGAGAGAATGAATTTTCCCAAAATTCCCCTCAGGAATTAATTTGTTCACCTGATACTATTTGGAGAAAAAATGTTTCTTAGTTATAACCCCCATGCCACTCATTTGGAAGTTCCAGAATCTGACAGTGAGTTTAAAAGTAAATATTTCTATAGGAATATTGATTGTTGAAATAATTGTTGCAATATAGTCAGCTTTAAATATACCAGCAAATTTCAGAGTTTCTGGCAGGTAATGTTTTCCTGGATAATCTGTATCACATCAGTGGAACTGAATTGGCTAAAATAAAATAAAAAAACCATTCTTAGAATCATATCCATAAATAAATCATAACTTGCCAGGGATAGTGAGAAATTTTGCTTATGCTAACTTTAGCCAGGTTACAACACAGCTAGTTCTAAGAAAGTCCAATCTTTTTATTGCATTCTCCTTATGTCCCAGATTGTATTTGCAGCCTTTTAGATTTCTGTACAAACCTTTCAGCCAAACCTAATTGGAAGTGCTATTCACATAGCCAGGAGCATTTCAGAAAAACAGAGCAGTGGATTAACACCATTTTTAAAAGTCAGGAAGTCTTTTCTCCTCCCAAAGGAGAGTTTTTCAGGCATTAGCTTTGACTGTCAAAGATTATAAAGAGTTTCACTCTCTTTTTTCTCCTCCCCCACCTTCATTCCCCCTTCAACTCCCTCCAGATTGTTCTCCCCTAACACATACATGCACACAAATTGTCCATAGACGTGAATGATTGTTTTCATGTTAACCAATATCATAAGTGGAAGTGACCTGACTTACTAGTTAATCTCTAGGTTTTTCTGATGAGTTAAAAGGAGTCTGAAGATTTTTTAGTGGTCCTTGGTCCCTATAAAGAAATGTTTCAGAAATATGACTAACGATTCAGTAAATAAACTGTTAGGACTGCATTTTCTATACAAGAAAAGAAATTATTTTCAGTTCTTTTTCTTGACTGTCTCTCTCTTCTTATCTTGGTAAACAGTTTGATTTTTCAGTGAATTTAAATAATCTAAATAACTGGTGTCTGGATATTGCAATTTTTAAGAGCCTCTTCTCCTCTGACCTTTTTCCCAGATAAAATAATTATTTTGCCTATCTGTTTTTAGATAGATAGATAGATAATATATACATGTATAAATATGATTATATATATGAGAATAATCTCCTCTTCTACTGCACAAGAAGTCATCCTTCCAGCTTTAACCTTCCTTCCTTTTCTCCCTTCCCTAGCCCTGCCAAATCAGAATCATTACAATTTGCCTCACAGAAAAGAGAAAAAGCAAGAAAAAAGTTAGGAGGCACTGGGGCAGAGGAGAAAAAATCCTCAACATGAGTAGAATTCATCCATAAAATGAGAGATTATGCTCTGGGGCATTGTGTTTCTCATTCACGATATTTGCATTGTGTGCAAGGGATTTGCAAAGTAGAAACCAGAATATTTTGATTAATCTCCCAAAGTCTAGGGGAAGGCAAGGGGAAGCAGAGATTCCAGAGGAGGCCTGCCTATACAAAACATTCAAAATGTGGCAAAGGGGAGAAGAATCCCAAATATCGATGTACCTTCAATATTCTTAGATTTTGAATGAATGTTTTTATTTTCTCATCAGTGCTTCAGGATTTTCACTCCTCCTGTTAAGCAAAGAGAAGGAATCATACCAACTGGGATAACACTTTAGTTTAAGGTTGAAGGCATGAAATAAGCACCAAGAAGACAATTGTACACCTGTTTTCAAGAGTAAAAAGGCATCTCAAATCTGCTTTGCTTTTGAAAATTTGGCCAAGGAGTGTATTTCAAAGGCCCAATAGCCCATAACATTATTCCCAGGGCTCTGTGCTCTGTGCTTAATTGGGCTTCTACACATTTACATAAGCATGATGCTTCATGGTTAATGCATAAAACCCAGCATGAAGCTCCTGTACCAATTCATCTATAAAGCCTCCTCCCATCCCCACTGTAAACAATCATTGCACCTAAATCCATCATATTTGTAGGTATGACTGTGTTATCAGGTATCTGACTGTAGATATTTCATTATAAAGAGCTCTGCTGAATTACAAGGCTCTGTTGTCTGGGGAAGATGTTGATATTAGGATGCCCCTGGCATTGTGTCGCTAAATTGTACTTCAAGTAGAAATAGTTTTAACCTTAAAATGCCATGTCAAAGCCACAGTTTTATTCTCAAATAGGTCTGGAGTGTTAAAAGAAAAAAAGAGAAATAATTATGCAATTTACCACATCACTGTTACTTTAATAGGCCCTTGTGGGAATCACTGACTTTATTTTCAATACAATCAAAACCTGCAACAATATGTTACGATTCAGTCAAGAATATTAGGAAAAAGTTGTCATTGATTGACTATATCTAATAGATCTTGGATTAACACAGGTTTTATGCTTTTATCCCTAACAGATTCTGAAATCTATCATATAGTGTCACATGTTCCTTATCCACTGACTATGGCATCAGTCAACTGACCTGCAGGTAGAAGAGATGCATGGAAACTAGGATGGCCTCTAACCATTAAAGACACTTGGTATCATTGAATGATCACTGGATTTGGAGTATTCATTGGTCTGAATAATAACTCTGCTACTTGTTACCTGTGTGGTTTGGGAAAAGTCACTTTATGTCTCTGAACCATCTCCTCTTCAAAATGAGAAATTTGAACTAGTTGATCTGGAATTTTTCTTCCAAGTTCAGCATACCAAGATTCTTCTCTAAATATTTTTTCTACTTTGAAAAATCACTAGGCTTTTATATATAAATGTTTTTTGTAGCCCAGATTTTTAATCAAATCCTTCAAAAAGCAGATTCAAATCAATAAGGATTTTCAGTGAAAACATCAAGGGAAATTAAGAATAAGACCTAAGTAATTTGCATGTTTCCAATTCAGAAAAATCACACTTAAAAAATAGATGAGAGATAGATAGATAGATAGAACCCACTCCTCAAATCTTAAAATCAAGTAACCAGATGAACAATTAAATCTCTTAGAGTCAGCAAATAATTGATTGTTAGAGCTAGTTATAAGAAACTTTAGTTATCTTCTAGTTCAATCACCTCATTTAAAATTATGGCCTAGAGATGTGAGGGAATTCATTTGTGATTGTACAGCCTAATAAATACCAAAAGTGATACTGAATCTTAAGTCTTTTGCTATTGATTCTGGGTTAGGAAAAGAAGCCAGGGGAAGGACTCAGTCCAAGAAACAAGATTGGCAACTCTATCTCTGTGCTTCCCATCATGAAGAAATATTTCAATTCCTTTCCCAAAGAACAAGAACAATCACTTTCCAACATGCGTTCCCAGTGACACAGCACTTGTCACCCAGAATAAACTATGATTTTTTTCCCAAGTTATTAATTACAACTGTCATTTCTGAGCCCAGTGCTGGAGGCAGCCATCATGCTGAACACAGTACTGCTTCTGACACTAAGAATCTGGGAACCTGGGAAAGAACCTATAAACCAAGTCTGTAAACCATACCTGCTTTTTCATTTTAATTTTCCTATTGGATAAACATTCAGAAGAGAAACTTGAGTATATTACACATGAAACTTAAATGTTTGGAACAACCAGGAACCTCCTTTTTAAATTGCATAGAGAATTCTTTCTCTTTTTTTTTTTAAGGAGGCCAATTTCCATTAACCATAATCAGAATAATAAAATGTCATTGTTATTGATGGTGATAAAAAAATTCCTATTTATTCACTTCTTCATAGCTTAAAATCAGCATAACTAAGTAACATCCTTGTGAGGAAGATAATACATCTATGATCTCCCCTAGTTCTAATTTAAGTGGCAGCACCAATACTCCAACCCAAACCTCCAGATTAACAATACAATGCATTTTTTATTGTACTTCTGAAGCATGAAAACAAAAATTTGAAGCCAACAACATCTTATTGGACATTAGAATCTTGAAATAACAATGGGATGTCTTCTTACCACTTGTCTGTAAGAAAAATCTTAATATGAGATAGCTCAATTTTTCAGCAGCAATCACTTAAAGCTTTCAATAACAAATACCATAATTGAACATGTGATGATATTACATTCTATTCTTTCATAGTGACCAACTCTTTTTTGTAAGAGAAATTCATTTTTAAGAAGTAATTAGTGGGAAAATATAATAATAAAAATAAATAATTAATAATAGCTCTTATGTAATGACTTTGGACTTGTAAAATGTTTTGTAAATACTATTTTATTTTATTCTCACAACAATCCTGGGAAATAGCTACTATTATCATTCTCATTTTAGAGTTGAGGAAATTGAATTGAGCAAAGGTTAAGTGACATTCCTAGCTAGGGAATTTCTAAGGCTGACTCTGAACTCAGGTCCTCCTGACTTCAGACCTAATACATTCTATCTGCTGAGCTACCCAACTATGGCAAGAAGCAATTAGATGTTTTTATTAGTAATAGGACACCAAATGGAAAAACACTGGCCTTTAAGAGACCCAGTGTTTGCCATATCGAGGCCATATTTCTTGCAAGAAACATGCCCCAAGACTGGGCTCTGATGAATTGAGGTAAGTTGAAGCACACTATCTTGTATTGCCTGTTTTTTTTTTTTTTGTTTTTGTTTTTGTTTTGTTTTTGTTTTTTTTTGTTTTTTGCTTGCAGGAAGAGTAGTTCAGGAGGCTAAACAAAGTGAAACCTAATCAGACATCCTGAAAACAAATTGGCACCAGTGGAGAAAGAAAGAGGAAGATTGGAAAGAGAAAGACATCCATTCATTGAATACTGCAGATGTCTTGACTCTTTTCCAGCATCATGCAGGCACATTGAATAGAGTGCCAGGTCTGGAATCAGGGAGATATGAGTTCAAATCTAATCTCAGACTCATACTAGTTATATAACCATAAGCAAGTCATTTAATCCTCTTTGTCTCATTTTCTTTATCCATAAAACAAGTTAATGAAGGAAATGGCAAATCACTCTAGTATTTTTGTCAAGAAAACCTCAAATATACAATAAGGAGAGATGGACAATGTCAATAAGATTTAAATTCAGATGCATGAAATGATCTGGGCCATATACATTTTGCATCCATCTGATTTTTCCTGTGTGACTAGTCTCTTCTAGGAGATTTCACAATGTTTGGAATTGTGAAAAAAAGTAACCTCTTAATACTTCCCCCAGAGTAGATTCCACTATTTCTGCCTTTTCAGTCAATCAACAATTCAACAATTCCAAATTTTTTTTAGTGAATACTATGTCCCAGAATTATCCTAATACTTGGGTGTGTGTGTGTGTGTGTGTGTGTGTGTGTGTGTGTGTGTGTATGTGTGTGTGGAGAGAGAGAGAGAGAGAGTGACAGTCAGAGACAGAGAGAAACAGAGATAGAAGAAAGAGAGAGAGGAAAAGAGAGAAGGAGGAAGGAAGGAAGGAAGGAAGGAAGGAAGGAAGGAAGGAAGGAAGGAAGGAAGGAAGGAAGAAAGAAAGGGAGGGAGGAAGGAAGAAAGAAAGGAAGGGAGGAAGGAAGGAAGAAAGGAAGGAAGAAAGGAAGGAAGGAAGGAAGAAAAAAGAAATGAAGAGAAGAAAAGAAAATAATTCCTGTTTGCATGGAGCTCATTTAAGGGATTCAGTATATAAATAACTAGATACATAAATACAAGATCTTTACAGAATAAATGAAAGGTAATTCCAAAGAGGAAGCACTAGGAACTGAGGGCAAAGATTTATTTTTTTAAAAGGTTAGATTTCATGAAAAATCTGATTCATGAAAAATATAGGGTAGGCAAGAAACAAAGGTAATGAGGAAGAGCATATCAAAAATGAAGGGAATCCAATAAAAAGACAAAAAGTGAAAAGACAGATTGTTATGTGTAAAGAGTGGAAAGTAAGCCAGTGTAGCCAAATCATAGAATACTCTGGAGAAACAAAGTATGATAAAACTAGAAAGGTAAGAGGGAAGCAGGTTTCAAAGGATTTTGTATGTCAAATAGAATATTTTCTATTTGATCATGGAAGGAATAGAGAGCCACTAGAATTTCCTGAACAAAAGGGGATTGGGTCAGATCTGTTCTTTAAGAAATATGTTTGGAAACTGAAAAGAACAATTGAACTTTATAAGGCTTAAAGAAGGAAAGTTGTTGTTTGCCCAGTAGTCACCAAGAGGACCATGACATCAGGAAAGTGATATCATGATTTGCAAATGAATTGAATTTAAGTGAGGGAGGTCTGTGCAAAGTCACCAGCCTCAGACTTTGCTCTGGAGCCATCTGTGTCCAGTGGACAAGATAAAGATCACAATGATTAGAGATGGCCAGATGTAGTGAGAGGGCTTTGCCTTTTTAAGCTAAGGTCTGGTTCTAAGATTATGCCTTAAATCCAAATAACTCTACCTCTCATTGAATGTCCAATGATAGGCCCCAGGGTCATTGTTTGGGCCCTGATTGCTCAAAATGAATTTGTTTAGCAATTGGTTCTGTTTTTGCCAGAAACCCTAAAGGTCTTTCCCTCCCCCCAAAATTTTTTTTGGCCATTCTCTGTTTCATTTCTTTCTAGCCTTAATTGCTAAATAGGCATTCTCTCAACCAAAGAGAAAATCATAGTACTACTACAAGTGTGAGGTGATAACCGTTTGCAACAAAGTATTATCTATGTAAATTGCAAGAAAGAGATGCATGCAAGAAATGTTGTGTTGTGCTATGAGATATGATGAACCCTACACCAAGATAAGATCAAAATAGATTTATGACTTAGACATAAAGGACAATACAATGAATAATCTTGGAGACCAAGGAATAGTTTATCCGAACAGATCTTTGGAGAAGAGAGGAATTTATGACCAAGTAGGATATAAAGAATATTAAGAAATGCAAAATATATAATTTTAATTACATTAAATGTAAAAGGTTTTGCACAAATAAAACCAATGCATCCAAGATTAGAAGGAAAATAGAAGTCTGGGAGGAAATTTTACAACCAGTGTTTCTGATAAAAATCTTATTTCTAAAATATATAGAGAACCGAGTCAACTGTGTAAAATTGCAAGTCAGTCCTCAATAGATATATGAGCAAAAGCTATGAATAAACGATTTTCACATTAAGAAATTCAAGCCATTTATAGTCAAATGAAAAAAATGCTCTAAATCACCATTGATTAGATAAATATAAATTAAAACAACTCTGAGACACCACCTCATAGTTATCAGATTGACTAAGATGATAGGAAAAGATAATGTTAAAAGTTGAAAGGGATATAGGAAAAGTGGTGGAATTTGGGGCTGATTCAGTCATTCTGTAGAACAATGTGGAATTATGCCCAAAGGGCTATAAAACTGTATATAAAACTCCTTTGATCCAGGAGTGTTGCTACTGAATCTCTATCCCAAAGAGATCATAAAAGAAGGAAAAGGACTCACATGTACAAAGATATTTATGGCAACTTCTTTGTGGTGGCAAAAAAAAAAGAAAAAGAAAATTGTGTGAAAGTACATTGGGGAATGAATAAATATAGTATATGAATGTAATAGAATGCTATTTTTCTATAAGAAATGGCAAATAGGTTGAATTCAGAAAAGCCTCAAAAGATTTAAATGAACTAATGCTGAGTGAAGCAAGCAGAACCAGTAAAACATTGTACACAAAAACAGCAAGATTGTATGATCCTCTTCTCAGCAATACAGACATAACAATTCTAGACTTGGAATGGAAAATGACATCCACATCCAGAGAAAGAGTTATGGAGACTGAATGCAGATTGAAGCATACTATTTTCATTTTTGTTGTTGTTTTCTTTCTTATAGTTTTTCCTTTGACAAATGATAGTGACAATGCATCTCACTCCTTTATGTTTTACCTAATGGTTAGGATCTGAGAGGCAGGGAATAAGGTGGTTTCTAATACTATATCTTTTTAACGATCTTTAAGTGATTTTGATGAATTAATATAAGACACATTCTTGACTTAAAGTGATATTTAGTTTCATCAAATTTATTTTATTTTTCATAATCAATAAGCAATAGAGAAGAATCTTGCATTCTCTATATCTTTTAGTGAATCTTAAGATGGAAAAGAATTAACTTATTGTAGAATACTACTTTTAAAAAGCTTTCTTGATCCCTATTCTTAACCCCATTATAAATATTCTCAATGTACATAGAAATAATTCTGTTAGTAAATTGGAAGGTAAATGTACATGTAATTAATCATTAATGTTTTCTAAGTTGCTCTTATGGGGGTATTAGTAATAAGATTTGAGATTTTTCTATTGATCTCTCACTGTTCATCTCCCTTCAAAACCTGTCAGTATCTTATTTTGGAATGGAAGCAACTGTGAAATCTTTGAGTTTATTTAACATTGTGATATGCTTTGTTTGCTTTTGAATGTTGTAAAACTAATCCATTCCATTGATCAGCTTCTTTATTTTTTAACAAGTTCCAAATTATTTTGATGATTACTGTCTTTCAAAATAGATTATGGCCACAATGAGCCCTTTAGACTATTCATTAATTTTTGGAGAGGTCTTAATTATCATTGATAGAGGGAGCTAAAATTACAGATAATTGAAGTGATGAAACTGTAAAGGGCCACAGATAGTGGGAACCCTGGGCAAGATATAAGGTATATTTAGTCCAGTAAAAGGAACCCTGCTGACAGTGTCTGATTTGCCTCCCCATCCCTCCCTAAGAGCATCTCTGCCTTTCTGAGAAGTCAGGAGGCATGACAACTGGTGTGATACTTGAAGCGGAATTATGCTAGCATGGCAAGGAAACATCTGCACACAATAGCGAATTGTTTATGTGGTCCCACATGCACAGTATCCTATAGTTATGTAAGTATATTACATAAACATAAGGTATTACATAAACATAAGGTATATTTGGGGAATAAATGGACTTCTGTTTGACCATCCTCCTGAGTTCCACCTCATCACTCCTCACCCATGATCAGGATTCAGACTAGTACTGAACTCCTCCCATGAGCAGGTCTGGACAAAAAACAGCCATAAATGATGAGTTATATGTTGTCTTATAGCAAAAGTGAGAGACAAGAGTGATCCATAAACATCTGTTGCTCTACATAGGTCACAAATGAATCAAATCTCCAGGACATTGAGTTCATTATATATAAAGCTTTTATACAAAGACATGGACAGAAAATTCAAAGTAGACCTATAGAAATTATGACCTATATTGATGGAGAAATCTTCTCACAAGAAAACTATAGAAAGACTTTGCTAGAGTGAAAGTAAGAACATTTAGATTTCCAAGTGACCCCAGATGACAGAAACAAATGTTACCCAATAATTTTCCATCCTTATCTCTAAGTTGAGACTGAAATTCTCAAGAAATAAATCAATGAATGAATATTTTTACATGCTTACTAAATACAAGGCAACATATTAAGAACTATGGGGGGTTGGGGAGATTCATCCAAAAATAATGAAAGTCTTCTACTCTCAGGGACTTCATAATCTAGTTTCAGGACAAGACAATAAATACTAAAAACTGAACAAAAAATATAAATAGGAAAAAAGAGGAATAAAAAAATAAATTTGAGGTTGTGACTGGGAGGAAAAGTATTAATTAATTAATTTAATTTATTTAATTAGTAATTAATTAATAAAACTAAGGGAATGTTTTGTATATAGGTCCTCAAATATTTCTTGAAATAATAAATACTGAATTTTGAAATCAGCAAGAAGATTCATATTTGTGGAGAAGATGATGAGTTTGGTTTCAGACATTTTCAGTTTGAAGTGATAATGGAACATCCAAATGGGAATGAATGAACATTTAGTTGTCTGCTAAGGAAAGATTATAAAAGGTCTGACCTGTGGCTATAGGTACTAGAAATCTTTGTGGTTTTGTCAAAGTATAGATTTCCTAGTGAATTTTCTTTGTAGCAAATGGCAAGCAATCTATGATTTAGTAAGCTAAGCCCTAAGAAATTGCCTGAAGTACATAGAGAGGTTAAATGATTTGTCAAGGATTATATGAATAGTATATGAAAAAAGTAGCATTTTTAAAAATTAAAATGTTGATAGATGTAGCATCCTGGCTAAAGCCAAGTTCAAGAACTTTAACAAGTGATTATATAACTTTTTGGGAGATTTCTGAGACATATTTGGGTTAAAGTGACTTGCCAAAGACAATATAACTAGAATGTGTTCACGGCTAGATTTGAACCTGAGCCTCCTAGAATCCAAACCCACAACTAATCCACTATTCCAGACTGAATTCAAACCTATAGAAATAGATTTCAAAGAGCCAATTTATTCCCTAGTCTCTTTTTTATCCTTGTCCTTTCCCTTCTAATCTCTTAGGCTTATAACAGCATGACTATTCTAAATTTGATTACAAGTAAGTGATATTCTGCATTTTCAACCTGCTTCCTCATTGTTTTCTTCTCTATTTGTTTTCCTAATAGCCTTGTAGTTTATATAGCTATTATTATTGAGTCTGCTTTCCAAATGAGGACCCTTAGATCCATGTGACATAATTATGCCAGACAACAATTGGATGATCCATTGAGTCTGACTTCCTATAAATGAACCCCAATGCTCATCAGTATACCTCACACTACCTTTATTCAGCTCAATACCTTTTTTTGGCAGATCAAGCTAGAGGTAAAATTATGGATCAAGGAAAAGCAATTGTATTTTGCCTAAATGTATGCCCTTTCTAACCCTCCTTTCTCCCCTCCAGGTTTCCCATGCTCCAATATAAATGCATATTTCTTGTTTTTCATTGTCAAATAATCCTATTTCAAGTGGCAGATGGCTTAAAATTGTTATTCCTTCTAAGGATAATTTTAATTTTAATAAGGGACTCAAGGGGTAGCTAGGTGGTACATTGGATAGAGTTCTGGGCCTGAAGCCAGGAAAACTTATCTTCCTGAGTTCAAATATGTTCTCAGACACTTACCAGCAGTGTAACCCTTGGCAAGTCAGTTAGCCCTCTTTGCCTCAATTCCTCATTTGTAAAATGAGCTAAAGAAGGAAATAACAAACCATTCAGTATCTTTGTCAAGAAAACCCTAAAGGGAATCACAAAGAATTAGAGATGATTGAACAATAGAACAACAGCAAGAAATTCAAACTCATGGGGAAAAAAACTTAATAATCAAAGGAATAGATTTAAAATGGTAGGACTTCTGATCATCTCTAACAGGATATGTGGAAAATTGTGGTGGGAGGATGGATATGGGGAAAGGTTGATGGAGGATGGGAACTTGTTAGGTTTTTTGTTTTGTTTTATTTTTTAGGATGAGAACTTCTCAAAGTTTCTCAAAACATACCACAGAAACATCTTCTTGCTCAAAAAAACCATTGTTCCATAACAAGATCTGATGTTACTAAACACTTTATTTATTAAAGCCACTGATCAGAAGACTCTGAAGTTGGTCAGGGAATTCAGGAAATTTTAATATAAGTCTGAAAATCCATTATACCTAAAGATCATATTTTCTTGTCTTTAAGGAATTAAGTAATCATTGTTATTGATTTTGTACACCAATTCAGAGCAGTAATTAGTATAAGGTGGCTGGGGCTTTGCTACAGGATTTTGGAATTTAAAGGGTAAAATAGTTTTTAGACTCTTTAATATAATATTCTTCAACTCAAAATAGAACAATGCTTGGCAAGAATAATTCCTTAAAATGGAAAGATACTAGATGGTGTACATTGCTTTCTAAATACCTAGGTGAGCTCTACACCAAGTGTAGTTTCATAAATCTGATGTATTTACCCCTGAGGACTGGTGCCCCCAAGATCCCTGTTTTCCTGCCATAAATTGGTGTCCTGGAATCTCCCCCCACAGAACTAAAAATCCCTTCTTTTTCTTCTTCTTTTTTTTAAATAAAGCTTTTTATTTTCGAAACATATGTACAGATAATTTGACAACACTGACCCTTGCATAGCCTTGTATTTCAGATTTTCTCCTCCTTCCCCCTACTCCCTCCCTTAGATGGCAATCAGTTCAATACATGTTAAACATATTAAAATATATTAAATCCAATATGTATTAACATATTTATACAATTCTCTTGCTTCACAAGAGAAATCAGATCAAAAAAAAAAAGAAAGTAAATGATTAAGAAAATAAAATTCAAGTGAACAACAAAAAGAGTGGGAATGTTATGTTGTGATCCACATTCAGTTCCCATAGTTCTCTCTCTGGGTGCAGATGGCTCTCTTCATCACAAGATCATTGGAACTGGCATCAATCATCTCATCATTGGAAAAAGTCACATTCATCAGAATTGATTGTCACATAATATTGATATTCTTGTGTACAATGATCTCCTGGTTCTGCTCATTTCACTCAGCATCAGTTCATGTTAGTCTCTTCAGGCCTTTCTAAAATCATCCTCCTGATTATTTCTTATACAACAATAACATTCCATAACATTCATATACCATAATTTATTCAGTCATTCTCCAAATGATGGGCATCCTCTCAGTTGCCAGTTTCTAGTCACTACAAAGAGGGCTGCCTCAAACATTTGTACATATGTGGATTTCTTTCCTTCCTTTAAGATCTCTTTGGGATATAAGCCCAGTAGAAACAATGGTAGGTCAAAGGGTATGCACAGTTTGATAACTTTTTGAGCATAGTTCCAAATTGCTCTCCAGAATGGCTGGATCCATTCACAACTCCACCAATAATGTATTAATGTCCAGTTTTCCCACATCCCTTCCAATATTTGTCCTTGCCTTTTCCTATCATCTTAGCCACTCTGACAGGTGTGTAGTAGTATCTCAGAGTTGTCTTAATTTGCATTTCTCTGATCAATAGTAAAAATCCCTTGTGACTGCAAGGGAGCAAAGACTTTACCTGAATAAAGACCAAATTCCAAAACAAGAGAGCAGAGAACACATCTACTCCAAATCATATCACATTAGAAGGACTGAAAACATTTTTAAAAAGTACTAATATCAAAAATGGCATGGCAAAAAAAGCCTGAAGCAGGAACAGTCTACTCCCTCCCTCTGGATGATCAGCACCCAAGTTTAACATAAAGTTCAAAGGAGAGAAATAAGCTTGAAAATAAGCAAAAAAAACAAAAAACAAAACAAAAAAAAAAAAAACCCTAATCAGAAAAGATTAAGAGAATGGAAGAAAAACTCAAGACACAAATTCAATAGAAGACAATGATTTTTTTTTTTAAAACTACAAATAAAACCTCAAAGAAAAATGCAAATTGGATAAAGCCCAACAAGAATTACTGGGGGAAAAAAAACTTTAAAAAGGCTGTTAACGAAAAAAGTGATTTTAAAAGTCAATTGAGCAACAGAGGGGAGAAATGGAAACGAAATGAGAGAATTTTTAAAGAAAAATTAGTAGCTTGGTAAAAAGGACCAAAAAATATAGAAAATATCACCTCAAAGGTAGAATTGACTGTGGCAACTAGATGGCACAGTGGATAGAATATCAACTATGGAGCAAGGAAAACCTGAGTTGAAATATGATCACTTACTAACTATGTGACCCTAGATAAGTCACTCAACCCCAAATGCTACAAAAATGAAAAAAACAAAAACAAAACAAAATTTGCCTATGGCTTGCAAAACATTTTTGAAGAAAAGAACTCTATAAAAAGCAAAATTGGCCAAATAGAAAAAGAACAAAATCTCACTGAAGAAAATAATGCCTCAAAAATTAAAACTGGGCAAATAGAAACTAAATGATAGATAGTTTCCTGGAGAAAACTGAATGAGAATAGAAATGAATATATCTATTTTTAGTGATATTTGGTAATTACACAAAAGTTGATCATGTATCACAACATAAAAATTTCACAAACTGATGCAAAAAAGAAGAAATTGGTTTTGTGACTGAAAAAGAAAAACAGAAGAAAATACATAAGCTATTGGTTAATTTGATTAGGAAAAAAAAAAAAAGGGCGAAAACCAAATTGCCAATATCAAAATGAAAAGGATGAAATCACTATTAATGAAGGAAAAATTAAAGTAATAATTAGGAATTATTTTGCCCAACTTTGTGCCAATAAATCTGACAATCTAATTGAAATGGATGAATATTTCTGAAAATATAAATTGCCCAGATTAAGAGAAGAGGAAATAAGATACTTAAATAACCCCATTTTTGAAAACGAACTATAACAAGTGATCAATGAACTCTCTAAGAAAATATCTTCAGGGCCAGATTGATATACAAGTGAATTTTACCAAACCTTTAAAGAACAATTAATTACACTATTCCATAAACTATTTGGAAAAATAAAAGAAAGAATTGCACCAAATTCTTTTTATGATACAAATATGGTACTGATATTTAAACTAGAAATAGCCAAAATAGAGAGAAAAATTTTCCCTAATGAATATTGATGCAAAAATTTTAAATAAAATATTAGCAAAGAGATTACAGCAATTCATCACCAGCATAATATACTATGAACAGATGAGATTTATACCAGAAATGCAGGGCTAATTCAATATTAGGAAAACTATCAGCATAATTGATCATATCAATAACAAAAATAATAGAAATTATATTATTATTTTAATGAATGCCAAAAAAGCTTTTGACAATATAAAGCACTTATTAAAAACACTGGAGAATAAAGAAATAAATGAAATTTTCTTTAAAATGTTGTGCAGTATCTATCTAAAACTATTAATAACCATAAAAATGAGGATAGTCTAAAAGCACTCCCAATATAAAATTGGGGTGAAAAGTGATGTCCATTATCACTATTAATCAACATTGTATTAAAAATATTAGGCTTAGCAACAGAAGAAGAAAAAGAAATTGAAGAAATTAGACTAGGCAATGAGGAAACAAAACTATCATTCTTTGCATATGATAAGATAATAAATTTTAAAATCCTAAAGAATTAACTAATAAGCTACTTGAAATAATTAACCACTTTAGCAAAAAATCCAAAATATAAAACAAACAAACATATATATAATATGACCTACAAAGCCCAGAGCAGCAAGAGATATAAAGCAAAATTACATTTAAAATAACTATAAAAAAATAAAATGTTTGGGAATCTACCTGTCAAGACATAACCAGGAACTATATAAACTCAATTACAAAACATTTTTTACACATTGTCAGATCTAAACAATTGGAAAAATGTTAATTGCTCATGGGTAGGCAGAGCTTATAATAAAAACGACAATTCCACCTAAAATTAATCTATTTGATGCCAAATCAATCATTATCCATAATAACAGCAATATTATAATGATATTAACTGTAAAAGACTGAGCTACTCTGATCAAGACAATGATCCAAGATAATTCCAAAGCAGTTATAATGAAAAATGTGATACATTTACAGAGAGCGAACTAATCAACTCAGAGTGTAGACTGAAACATTTTTTAAATTTTTATTTCCTTTTCTTTTGCAACATGGTTAATTTGGAAATAAGTTTTGTGTGAGTTCACAGAATAATAGTATTATGTTATTTGCATTCTTAATGGGAGTAGAGGGGCTTGTCAAAGAGAGAAAGTAATTTTTTTAAATGAATGTTTAAAAATCTGAACTTAAACACCAAAAAAAAAAAAAAAAAATGCTAACATCCAAAACAAGAAATATTTCATATGAAACTGTGAATCTCAATTTCATACTGCTTTTTAAAAAACATGTAATAAATTTAACACACTGCTTTCAAAGACAAAAGAAAAAAAATTGTTTTCCTCAGAAAACCTAGAATCACCTCTCTAGTCTGATGAGTAGAATTCCAGGGGAAGTTATATGCAGCCCTTTTAGAAAACTGTTTCACTGTGACTATTAGTAGCACAAGAAGGCAGAATAAACTCTGTGCTTGATATGGCACCAGTGGAATATAGAATTATCCACCCTGTCTATTGTATAGGTTACAGGATGAATTTTTATAATTTATATGCTTCAGGCACAACTGAGATACTGCTTGGTCTCCATTTCAATGTAACCTTTCCTGGTTTCTCATGCCATAAGGAAAAGGGATAAGAAGTAGAAGGTGGTTTGTATTAGTCCCTACTGAATATCAAAAAGCTCTCAAGGAATGTGTTGGAACAAGATAGGGTGTGTCTTATGAACAATAGGAATAGATACTCTCCTCTGCCAAGACTCCAAAATAAGTAGTAGCAGTGATGGGAGCCAAAAGACAGTCAGCAATTATAAAGAGAAAGGGAAATGATTCTATGTTACTCCAAGGTGAAAAGAGGGCAAAGGAGTCTGTGCTAGTGTGAGGCACATACACATATTTCATTCTTTCAAGTAATATTTATTTGAGCAGTGGCTATGTACAAGACATTTTCTTAGTTCTGCCTAATAGCATAATTTTCCACCTAGTCACATATACTCAAAGCTTCAGATTATTATTATTTTTTTAATTTCCCCTTCCTTTCTTGTATTTTGAAACAGACAACTTTACTTTTTCCCTTTTCTTTCAGAGCTCTCGTAATATCGGTGAAACTGAGGCAGGATAGAGATTAGAGAACAATTTAATAATTTATTTAAAAGGGAGAGATTTACTGGGACCAAATGGATGCATGGTTTGGTCCCAAGGCTGAATGAGACTGCCGTCTAAAAGAATCCAGCAGTGAATGTCAGATACAAGAATCTTTTATAGGGTAACAAGAACAATGACATAATGGGGGAGGTACCTGGATGGGGATGGTCTAATTGGGGGAGGCACTTAGGGTGACTTAATGAGAAGTATTGGAGAGGCTCCTGATATGCTAATGACATCTAAAATGATTAAAGACCTGTATCCCATCAAACATTAAGAGGGAATAATTATAGCTTGAGGTCTAAGGTACAAGACTTTTATCCTATCAAACATTAAGAGGGAATGGTTATAACCTGAGGCAGGGTAACTGAAAAGGACAATTAGGGAAACTGGGTCAGGACATTAAAAGGGAACTGTGGCACAACACTCTGACTCTCTATTGCCTCTTTTTCTCTCCCTATGAAGGCATCTAAGATATGTAACATTCTCAGAGCCCTTAGCTTCTTTATCCCATTGAAGGTCTTCCTCTAGGAAGTATCTCAGTTCTGGATTGCTCTCTAGCTCCAACCTTTCCTTCTATCATAATATACCACTATATATCCAATTTGGAAGGAATCTACTGCATCTGTCACATGGAAAATTATCTGTTAAATCAATCAACAAATATTTTTAAGTGCCTACTATGGAACACCAATTGTTCAAGATTCTATCAACACAAACGCAAAAACAATAAACCAAAAAATCTAAAACCATTTAGGTTGGAAGAGACTTTAGAAATCATCTTTTCTGAACTCTTCATTTTACAGATGAGATTCAGAGATGTTAAGTGAAGCAATAATGATAATAGTAATAACAGCTAACATTTATCTTGTGCTTTAAATTTTGCAAAGTTTCACACACACACACACACACACACAAATTCATTTTATTATCATGACAATCCTCTAAGGAAGGTATTATTATACAATTTTTCAAAACACCAAAGGACACTGAGTTTTCTCTATCTGACAAGTGCTCTCACAGACAGTAAATGCTTAAAATAAGATTTGAAACCAATTTCTCTCTTCTATTGAATAAATAATGGTTCCTTGCATTGTCTTGCCCAAGCAAGGTAACAATAGCTGCATTTTAACTATCTGATATAGTGGAAAGAAAAATGTAAGTCTGGAAAATCTGAGTTCAAATCTGGCTTCAGACACTTTTAAACTATGTAACCCTGGACAAATCTCACCTTACCTGAGTTTACTCATTTGTAAAATGGATATAACAATAACCTATACCCCAAAGTTGTTGTGAAGATCAAATGAGATAATTGTAAAGCTCTTAGAATATTTTCTGATATATAATAAATGTCGTATAAATGTTAGATATCTTCATCATCATTATCATTAATGTTTACTGTTAAAATCAGAGAGTCTGAATACAAATTCTGTTTCCAACATTAACTTTTCTTTGGGATATCATTGTACCTCAATTTCTTTTCTGGTTAGAGGCATATAATACATCTATATTACCAATCTCACAAATTACACTCTTGTGCTTCTTACCAATAAAAATATACTTAAAATTTTCACATTTTCCCAATATGGTCAAGAAGAATAGAAATTTGGTCATGCTCAAAATATTACCTAGACTAGAATCATAGGAATTTGTTCATATCCAGCCTGATCTGTGAAGGTTATCAAGCCCTGTTTCTCACCTTTAGTTTTTATGGTCATGGGAATGCCAAGGGAAAAAAAATGAAACATAGTTATGCAAGAGGCTATGGCTTTAATTTTCTAGATTGTAACTTTGTTCGGCATGAAATTCTCTATGGAAAGTCAATTTTAGAACCTTCCAAACTTAATTAGATCTTGCAGTTTTTTGATCTTCATTATAATTATCAGATACTGAAGCGCTAATAAAGGATCAACCTCTGGGCTGCAGAATAACCCAATCTATTCATAATAAGTGACATACTGTATAAGAAAAGGGACTGATTAACTTTGGTGAACCAACCAATCAACCATTGTCTGCAAATTGCAGAGTCCTGATCAGTACAGATAAATACATGATGTTAAAAATAATCCAATAAACTTTATCAATAATACATAGGCACTTTGGATGATATATGTGCTAATGTAGCCACTCTGATAATAAGTACTTTTATGCTAAATCACAAACCTATGTCACCTCTCTATTGCATAATATGATTATTCTCCTTTTTTGTTCTTATAGAACAGTGATTGAGTTCTTTCTCATTAAGAGTCCCCTACTTTTTTCTTTTTAATAACTGCTGGTTATAGCCAGATACTATGCATCAGTCTTTCATTTTTCCCAAGGATATTGGGCTATGTAGGAATTACTTCAGGAAAGACAATTTTCCAAATGCAGATAAGGGTAGAGATAAAGTTAGAAGTTCAAGACCTCTGACATTCTAAAGGAGGCTTTTGAAGATTGCTGCCAAAACTCTTCAAGATGCATTTCTTTAACCTTTCCAGACTAACAGGATCATGGAGGCAAATTCTAGCAGAGTAAGGTTGACACTTTTAGAAAACTGCATTAACTCTTTCAGATCCTTAGGGCAACACAAATGTTCTCTCAAGCACCTAAGTAATAATTAACAAGGCACTTGAAGATAGATTGTTATACAAAGAGTTAATGCAGAATTTAAGCTGGAAGAATTTCCAATTTCAATGATCCCAAGCTGGATTTTGCAGCCAGTGTTGTATAAGAATCATGAATAAGTTCAAAAAAAGAAGTGGAGATTCAGTAACCTATTAAGCCAAATAACATTGACCCAGGGTCAGTGCCTCACTTAGCTCCAACTCCACATTTTAGTTAAAATGCTTATCAGAAAAGGAAGCTTCCATTCACTTCAAAGAATTTCCTCCCCTCATCTCTGGGGGGACTGCACAATAGTTAGTTACTTTGCTTGATTCAGCCAAATTGATCAACCCAATGAATCTGCCTTGAGCTTTCCTGCCCCTAGATTTTATTAATTTTACTCCACTACCTTTCTTTCCTTTAAGGTCTGACATAAATTCTACCTTTTCTATGAATGCTCCCTAAACATCTGAGCCCATTTTCTATTTTCTTTAAAATTTTGAACAATTATTTCTATTCTGTTCACTGTCCACTTATTTAATCATATTTTAAGTTATCTTTTTTTATATGTAGATTGATGACACTGTAAGTTAATTGAGGGCAGAAAATATATCTTATGCTTCCAAAAAATCTTACCCCAAAGCCCTTCAACTAGTAAGTGTTCAATAAATATTTGATTGGTCTGGTTCCTACAAATTGCTTATCAAATATTATGCAGTAAAATAGTGAAAGAATGTCACTTTTAAGATGAAAAGAAAGGGATAAAGTACTTGACCATAACTCAGCACAAATATTACTCCCTTGTGCTATGCAATAATTTCAGTTGTATCTGACTCATGTCCCCATTCAGGTTTTTCTTGGCCAAAATACTAGAGTAGTTTTCCATTTCCTCTTCCAGCTCATTTTACAGATGAAGAAACTGAGCATACAGGGTTAAGTGATTTGCGCAGGGTCACACAGCCAGTAAGTTCCTGCAGCCAATTGCACTACATTACTCCCTACATGAAGTATTTCCTCAGTAGTTAGTGTCTTTCTCAACTGAAAAAAAAAAATGTATTTATCTTGTGTAAATTTTATAAACTTGTATATGTTCATTTTGTCCTCCTCAAAGAAAGCTTCTTAAAGGCAGGGACTATTTGATCTTTGTCTTTGTATAACCAGAGACTAGCATATCGTGCCTGACACATGGTAGGCTCTTACTAGCAAATACAGCTCACTTAAATCTTTTCTCTTTAGATTAAAAATCTATAGTTCCTTTAACTGATCTTTTCAAAGTATGGTTTCTAGTCCCTTCAATCTTCTGTTCATTTGTTCTCTACTGAGAAGAATCCAGTTTTATAGTGTGCGTTCTAAACTATGATACCAGAATTGAACACAATACATTAGATCCTATCTAACAGATCACAGTATTGCAGGATTTGACCTTTCTTCTGCACACTATTGCTCCCTTAATTCAGCTTAAGACCATGGTAGGGTTTTTAACTGCCATTCCTGTCTGCTGAGCTCTCAGTTCTTCAGATCATCTTATACTTACTTATCTGTGTACTTGTCACATCCCTGTTAATAATATACAAGATACTTAAAGGTAAGAAGTATTGAAGATTTTTCTTTATATTCCCTTTGACTAGCTCATTGTTTAATAAATGCAAGTGTCAGCTGCTTTGACTGCCAAAGAAGGAGGACAAATGACTTTTTTCCCCCTCCATACTCTTCAAAATGGTTTGGAAAAGAAATAAGAAATGAGTAGCCACCTAGGCAAATGAAAAGTGGCTTGTCTGTTCTAGAAAAAGAGGGGTAAAAGAAACATCCCTGGACTGAACTTCAACAACTCCCTGGCCTCATGATCTGTGTATTTTTCCAGTTCTACTATCCCCGATTATTTTAGTACCTTGGCTATTGTAGTTGGTCCTAAGCTTGAAGCACTTGAATTACCATTCTTACAATTTTTTCATTTATTTTCCAGAGATCTACAGACCATCCACTTCTGCCATCATCCTCAGTGCTCTTCCCCCTGAAATCTTAAATTCCACCCCTGAGTTTCTGAACTCAAATATATGTTTTACTATATTTTGTCCAGAAATAATTCTCTACAAAACTTCCTAGCATATCAATGCCTCCTTGTCCCATTCTTTTCTAGATAACTTTCATATATTGTCTTTCTGAACAAGAATGTACACCTCTTGAGGACAATAATTGTCTTGTTGCTTGATTGTATTAGTATCTGGCATGTAGTGAGCACGTATTAAGTAATCTGCTTCTCCATGTATAGCCTAATAATTTTTATCTATACTTTGTATTCTGTGGATTATTCTCCTTGGTAGAGGAAAGAGATGGAAATTAAGAATTAAGTAGTTCTTTTTTCTATGTCATCTATTATCATTCTTATGAATTATAATAATTATCATTATTATTTCATAGGGTTGTGAAGCTCAATTGAGATAATAATTATAAATCATTTCTCACAGTGCCTGCAATACAGTAAAGCCCTTTATACATGTTAGCTCTTATTATTATTTCTTTTCATGTATTCATTTATTTCTAGGCCTAGAAATAGTAATATTTGCTTCACTTATAACACCACATATTCATCTACTTCTCCCTGAACTCTTATCAACATTCTGCTCAGCCAAGTGTCCAAGCAGATTTATCCTTTCTGTAAAATTTAAAGTAACCAAAAAGTAAATATCTCCCTCAGGTTTTAAACTAAAAACTATGGAATTAAATAAATAATCCTTGTCTTTAATAAGTGTCTACATATAAAGTAGGTAATGGTTTTCTTTACTGCATTGGAACAAATGTATTTAAAATTATTCAGATACATATTGAAATATTATATCTAAGTTATAAGGATTAAATTTACTGTTAATTGCCTTATAAAACTAATAAAATATGAAAGCTTCTTATATAAGGAATAAGTATGCATTGAAAAGAAATAAAAAGATGAGATGATTTTCAACCAAGTCATTACTATTCATATATAATATTATAGTAATGAAAAGGAAAGTTTTAGATGAGAGAAAATTTAATTTGGTTTACCAACACAAAATTATTTCTTTTCAACTAACTATTCAATATCAATTGTCTAACATAAATGCTGCTTTCTGCATGAAATCTTCCCTGAACCATTCTCATTGGTAAAAATCTCCTCTTAAACTTTATATGGATTTTGTTGTGCAACTTTCTGATGAAATTTTCATTTATCTTATATTATGGTTTTATGTGTGTATGTGTTTCAATACTTCCCTATTAGAGTGTTAGCGCCATAAACCTGGGGACAATTACTTTCAACTTTGTATTTCTTTTGTATTCTAGCTCAACATTTTGAATATAATACACACTTATGAAGAATAAGTTCTGACCTCAATATTGGGCCCTATCCATTCAAGTAAATCTTGAAATGTCAGGATATACTCATAATAAATAAAGTTCCAGGAATAGACTCTAATTTCACTTTCTGGTCCATCCTCACTTTGTCCAGTAAAGAAAATTTCAGGATCACAAATTTTGAGCTGAAAACGCTATAAGAGCTCATCTAATCCAGCACTTTAATTTTATAGATGAGGAAAATGAGTTTAAGAGTGATTAAGTTGTACAAAATCACACAGGTAGAAAGTAAATGGCAGAAAAAGGATTTTAACTTTAATTTTCTCACTCCAAATCTAATGTTCTTTTTTGTTATGCTATTCTGTCTTCCCAAGCAATTATATGACTTAAAAAATATAGAGAATGAAAATAAATGAAGCATTTCCAGTTTTACATGTTATTTATCAGATGCAAGCAAAAAAGTTGCCAAGTACTTATTTCCCCTTCAAGTCATTTATGTAAGGCTAACACAATAGTGTTGGCCACCTTCAGTTGCTATAATTTCAGTCTACTTAACTATGTGAAGCTTGCAGTAAGGTCAATTGCAGACTCAAAAACATGGATTAAATCAGGAAGTTCCCTATGAAATCTATGCTAATTTCTCATGGTTCAAACAATAATATAACTTTATAATTTACAGGGTTTAAGGGCAAGCCATGTGAAGAAAATAAGTAAGGTTAGTATTCCTGGATTGAACAAATAACATAAAGTGAAGCAGGATACTTGACCCTTCTTTCATCAACTAAAGAAATTCTGTAAGGCAGCCATTTTTTTATATTTATGTTTGCATAAACAAAGATAATATACAAATTGGAAGAAGAGTTACTAAGATATATGAGCAAAGTCACACTTAACAAAAGAAAAGGAAGGTAAATTTTAAAAGTTATTAAAGAAAAATGCATAATATATGCTCTAAAACTACCATTTTACATGTAGATATAAAATAGAAATGATGCCAAAACCAAGAATTATATCAATAACTAAAAAAATCTAAAAATTAATGGGCCTTTAACAAATTGAGAATTTTCTTTTTGTGGAATGTAGGGGAGAACATGGACAAAAATTGTATAAGAATCTATGTAGAATGTATACATGAAAGATTAATCATAATAATTTTAATAATAATTAATATAGTGTCTTAAGGCTTGCAAAGTACTTGACATAAATAAATTTAACAACTCTCTTAGATACTATTATTATCTTAATTTTATAGATTAGGAAACTGAGAAGAGTTAGATGGCTTTCCCAATATTACATATACTGAGAATTTGAGGCAGGATTTGAACTCACTTCTTCCTGACAAGATCAGAAATGCCTCATTGTAGAAATTATTTTAGAATAACTCACATTAAGATTATAGATCGCTTGAAGTGATATTCCAGTACTGATGTGTGAGTGCAGTCGTGCATGGTATAATCCAGTTTTGTGAAGAAAACTGCCCAATATCTACAAATTATTTTTTCAAGCCCCCATTACTTAGGTATGTACTTTTGCATTATACTTCCTTTCCCTGGCAAAAACATCTGTACTTACAGAAGCCTACTCTATCCCCTGCTCTACCTTTCAAAGACCTTTGTGAAGCAGTCCTTGAGTGTGATAAATCACCCCTGCTGCCTCAGGGGAAGAGAGGCTAAAGTGCGAGAAGTAGGAAGAGATCACTTAGACTATAACAAACTCCTAGATCTATGGTTATGGATAGTAGGCAAGGCGAGTGGGACACGAGGCTGAGTTGCTAGGGGAGAAAGAAGGTAAACATCTTTAATTTCATAGTGACCATTAGGCACTCTGGTTAGCAGACTATAGAGTATGGGGTTACAGACACAATTGAGAAGTACAAGAAAAGAATGATTTTCCCAGTAATTCCCCAGGAGAGGATTGGATTTCAGGCACAACAGAAAAATAAAAGTAAGGCTGACAGTAACAGAGGTATGGCTTGTTTTAGCTGGTGTTTGGGGCTATCATCATGAAAAATATCTATAATAGGATCATATTTATGACAGTGAGGTCTTTTGAATGTTCTTATGCTGACAGAATCAAACCCCAAAATATTGTAGTCTTCTAAATAAAATCCATGAAGCTAAAGGATACCTAGGGCCACATTTTCTGTTTTCATCTCCAGGGGTATATGATACTTACTCAGAATTTCCTCATGAGACACACATAAAAAGTTAAATATTGTCAAATTCTTTTTCTGCATCTATTTATGTAATCATTTCCTTCTTGTTGTTTTTGTTATTGATGTGGTCAACTATGTTGATAGTTTTCTTTATATTGAACCAAAAGATATATGATATATGAATATATCTTTTCTTTGTTTTTATTAGGATCAAATATTTTTAAAAGAGTGGATTGAAACTGTTAATTTGTTTGCTTTTGTATTCTCAATACCTATTATAATGCCTGGCATGCTGTAGCAATTTAATAAATGCTTGTTCACTGATTGATTGTAAATAGAGATGAGCTAGACAGTTATTATCATGTCTATATGTATATGTATGTGCATTAGAAGATCAATACATTATTTAAAAATTCAAACTATTTTACATAATTTCATTAAATAGCTGCCAATTACATGTAAAATAAATTAGCGATTTTTAAACATTTGAATTCCAATTTCTCTTTCTGCTATTCCACCCCTTCCTTGAAAAAGTAAGCAATTTGATAGTAATTATGCATGTGATGTCATACAGAACATATTTCTATATTATCCATGCTGCAAAAGGAAACACAAATAAAAAAAAAGGAATAAAAATAAAGTTTAAAAAGTCTGCTTTGATCTTTATTCAGAATTCAGCAGTTCTTTCTCTAGAAGTAGAGAGCCTTTTTCAGCCTGGGTCTTTTGAAATTGTTTTAGATCATTGTCTTGATCAGATTAGTTAAGTGATTGACAGTCAGTCATACTTAAAGTATTGTTGTTGTTGTGTTCAATGTTCCTGTGGTTCTACTTTTCATTTTTTATGAGTTCATACAAGTCTTTCCAACTTTTTTCCTAATAATCCTGCCTACCATTTCTTTTTAGCAACAGTAATTTGCTATTACTGTTGTTCATTTGTGTCTAGCACTTTATGGTTTTCTTGTTTGTGGTTTTCTTGGCAAAGATACTACAATTGGTTTGCTATTTCCTTTTCCAGATTATTTTACAGATAAAGATTAAGTGACTAATCCAGAGTCATAGAATTTATGAGTATCTGAGGTCAAATTTGAACTCATAAAGAAGAATCTTCTTGATTCCAGGTCTGATACTCTATACTCTACACCACCTAGCTGCCCCACGATACATTAGTATTCCATTAGTCATATATCACACCTTCTTCAGCCATTCCCCAAGTGATAGGAATTTTCTCATTTTCCAATTTTTTGTCATCATAAAAAGAGTTGTTATGCTTTTTGTACAAATAGATCCTTTTCCTTTTTCTTTGATTTCTTTGTGAAAGAGACTTTGTAATAATATTGCTGCTTCAAAGGATAAATCCAGTTTTATAGCCTTTGGGGCAAAATTCCCAATTGTTCTCCTGAATAGCCTGACCAGTTACTCCACCTACAATTGCTGGTGTCCTGATTTTTCCACATCCCCTTCAGCATTTGTCATTTTCCTTTTCTATCTTATTAGCCAATCTAATATGTATTTCAAAGATGTTTTGATTTGCATTTTTCTAATCAAAAATGATTTAGAGTATTTTTTTATGTGACTATTGATAGTTTTGATTTATTCTTCTGAAAAATGTTCATTTTATTTTACCAGTTATCAACTGGCAATAGCTCTTGTTTTTATAAATTTAGTTTCCTCATATACTTTAACATATTTAACATGTACTGGGGAGTGGGGAGGAAAGAGGGGGAAAATTGGAACAAAAGGTTTGGCAATTGTCAATGGTGAAAAAAAATGACCCATGCATATATCTTGTAAATAAAAAGCTATATATATATATATATATATATATATATGCACATATATATATATAAAAGAAACGAATATGCTGAATTCAAGCCATAAAAATAAATAAATAAATAAATTTAGTTTCCTATGTATTTGAAAAATAAGGCATTTAAAAGAAAAACCTCCGATAAACGTTTTCCATTTCCTTTTTCCCTTCTACTTGTGGCTGCATTAGTTCTATTTGTACAAAATCTTTTCAATTCCATATAATCAAAATTACACATTTTAATCATGTAATATTCTCTAACTTTAGTTTAATCATAAACTCTTCCCTTACCCATAAATATGATGAATAAATTTTTCCATGATACTCTGATTTACTTATGATATCACTCTTTATGTCAAAATCATTTATACATTTTTGACCATATCTTGTAATATGGAGTGAGATGTTGGTCTACCCAGTTTGTGCCAAACTAATTTTTAATTTTCCCTACAATTTTTGTCAAATGATGAATTTTCATCTCAAAAGTCTGGCTCTTAATGGATTGAATACTAAATTACTATGTTCATATGTTCACATGTATATATGTTCAACAGTGTTCCTAATTCATTCCATTGATTCACCAATCCATTTTTTAGCCAGTACCAGATTCTTTTCATGATCACTATTATGTAATATAGTTTAAAATTTAGTAGTACTAATCTTAGTTTCCTTATATTTCTTTTTCATTGTTTCTCTTGATATTCTTGATCTCTTCTTCCAGATAAATGCTGTTATTATTATCATAGTTCTATAAAATAATTATTTGATACTTTAACTGATAAGGCATTAAATATGTAAAGGAAGTTAGATAGAATTTTCATTTTTATTATATTGGTTCAGTCTACAATGTTTCTGCAAATATTTAAGTGTATCTTTATTTCTGTGAAAAATGTTTTGCAATTGTATTGTATAATCCCTATGTTAGTCTTGGCAGATAGACTCCCAAATATTTTATATTTTCTCTTGTTATTTAAAATGGAGTTTTCTTTTCTATCTCTTCCTGCTGGGTTTTGCTGATAGTATATCAAAATACTGATGACTTATGTGGGTTTGTGTTGTATCTACAACCTTACTGAAATTGTTAATTTAAAAAAATCTAGTTTTTTTTGTTAATTTTCTAAAGTTATCTAATATCACAGCTACAAAGAGTGATAATTTTGTTTCCTCATTGTCTTCTTTAGTTTCTTCTAATTATTTTTCTTGTCTTATTGCTATAACTAAATTTTCTAATATGACTCAGTAATAATAGTGGGGTTGAGATATCTTTACTTCACTTCTGTTTGGATATAGCTAATGCTTGCTTTTGGTTTTACATAGGCACTCTTATCATTTTAAGAAAACTTCCATTGATTCTTATGCATTATAATAGTTTTAATAAGAATAGTTAAAAATTGTCAAATTCCTTTTCTGCATCTATTTGTGTAATCATTTTCTTCTTGTTGTTTTTGTTATTGATGTGGTCAATTATGTTGATAGTTTTCTTTATATTGAAGCAGCCTTGAATTCCTGATATAAAGCCCAGATGGTTAGAATGTAAAATCTTTATGATATATTGCTGTAATCTTCTTGCTAGCACTTTATTTAAAATTATGCATCAATATTCATTAAAGAAATTGGCTTATGTTTTCTTTCTCTGTTTTTGCTTTCCCTGATTTCAGTATCTAAACTATATTTGTGTCATGAAAGAAATTTGGTGAGAGTTCTTAAACTATTTTTTTCAAATAGTTTATATAGTATTAGAATTGCTTATTTCTTAATGTTTACTAGAATTCAGTTGCAAATTGAGCTGTTCTGGGTTTTTTCCTTAGGTAGCTTATTAATGTCTTCTTCAATTTCTTTTTTCTAAGATAGCTTTATTTAAGTATTCTATTTCCTCTTCTGTTTTTTCTGGGCATTTATATTTTCTGTAAATATTTATGCATTTCATTTAGATTATTAGTTTTATCATCAAATAATTGGGCAAAATAGCTAACTTGTTTATTTTCATTTTTGTTCATGGTGCATTCACTCTTTTTCATTTTTGATACTGAAAATTTGGTTTTCTTCTTTCCTTTTTTAAAGTCAAATTAACCAATGTTTTATATATATTTTCATGAAGCCAGCTCTTATTTCTATTTATGGCTCAATGGCAATTTTTGTGCCTCTTTTACTAACTTGTTCATTGTCTTTTCATAATTTTCTTCCTTTGCTTTCGTTGCTTTGCCTAATTTTTCTTTTATCACTCATTTCATTTTTAAATTTTTTTAGAAATAATTCTTTCAAGAATTATTTTTAGGCTGAGACCAGTTCAGTTTATTTTTCTTTGATTTTTCACTTTTGGTTATTTTTACTTCATTGTCTTCTTTTGAGTTTGTGTCTTGATCTTCCTTGTCACCACAACAGATTCTTATGGGGAAGTTATTTTTTTATTGTTGTTTCCTCATTTTCCACCTTATTTCTTGATTTATAACTTTATGTTGATGTTTAGTTCTTTTCCTAGCCTATGGAGGAAGGAGCTTGTTTTAAGCTTCTGCTGCTTTTGTTGCTACTGCTTAGTTTCATCATTGGCCATTCATCCACATGGATTATGAGTCAGCCTCCTTTTCTATAATACAAATCTCTCTAACTTCTCTTGTCTAGGGCTGGAAGATTATTTCACTCTAATCTTTTGTTGGCTCTGCTACTCCAGAATTTTATTGAGACATTATTTTGAAGTTGTATGGAAAGGAATGTTGGAAGGGCTCAGCTGAGAGCTTCTTCTACTCCATCATTTTGGCTCTGCTCTCCCCCCCCAACTAATAAACTTGTAAAATAACTATTATTACTTGCTTCCTTGCAAGAATTTGCTTGTTTAATTCATTTATTCTTGAAATGTTCTTCCCTCCTTCCACTTGCCTACACCATATCCATCCATGTTCATTTTGCAAAAGCCATTTCAAATGCCACTTCCTTCAAAAAGCCTGATATAAATATTCTTTCCCACTTTTTTAACTTTCAAAGCATTTTATTGATACCATTCAGGATAGTGTGCTGGGTTAGAAATTAGAAATACCTTGTTTGAAATACTCCCTGTTGACATTTACTTGCTATGTGACAATGGGGAAGTCCTTACCTTCACTGAATAAATTTCTTTACCAATAAAATAAGGATGATAACAATAACAGTACCTCATGGGACTACTATAAATATCACTTAAAATGATGTATGTAAAATACTTTTTTAATGTTAAAAGCATTATATGAATATCATTTGTTATTAGTTATTATTATGCTTTAATTATGCTTCATCTAGTATTATAATTATGAACATATTTAAAAGCCACTTTTTTAAACCTTTGCATCTTCTGCAAGCACTTGTATTCATTACAGTGAATACAATAAATGCTTAATGAATATTTGGATCATGTCATTCATTCATAATGTCATTATTAAGGATATATTATGTGCCAAGCACAGTGCTAAGTGCTGGTGGTACAAAGAAAGGCAAAAGACAGTTCCTACTCTCAAACAGCTCATAGTTTAATGTTGCATGAACACACAGAACAGACTGAATGGAGCTTTAGGCTGAATGCAGACTTCAGAGGTTATTGTCCCTCTTTTCCTAGTTAAAATTGAAGTTAAGGTAGAGTTGTTTCCCAATTTCTTGCAATACTTCCAGAGTAGTTTCATAGAATACCTCAGCAAAATGTACCAGTGTCTCACAACTTCCATTTTGAAACCTACTCCAAACATATGCATTTTTATATCATTCCTCCCCTCCCTGAAAATCTTTTAAATTAAGTATTAGAGAATTGTATATGGTATCTAATAATTGAATCAGAGTTAGCTCAGGTTCAGTACATTTTCGAAACCTCTAGTCTCCAAGGTAACCTGTCCTTCCTAAGCTGATGGCAGCTAGAAAGATATGAGAGGAGTGAAAAGTTGGATTTCTAATGAAGTTGTAGCTAAAGAGGAGATGGCCACTGGCTGATGGATTGTTCCTGACAATAATAAAACAATTCATAGAAATCAATGTCATAAGCCTGTAGGTATACTTCAAACAGAAGTGCTCTAGTTGTCTGTGTGTGTGTGTGTGTGTGTGTGTGTGTGTGTGTGATGTATTATACAGTTTCTATTAGGGATGTTGGTATTCCATAATAGCAGTATAAGCTACGTATTAACCCTGCATTGTCTAATAAAAATTTCCTTTAGAAGGTAACATTTATTTTAAGTTTAAGCTGATCCCCGAATTCCATCCAGATAGTCTATAAAGGAATCAGAGGCTCTTGCTAGAAAAACCAGGTGTTAAAATATTGGGAATGTTATCTAGGGCAGTTATAATACTTCCTTTTTTGGAGCACTTGTTTAGGTAAAAGTTCTCTTGGACCGGAAAATGAACTCACTTGTGGGCAAAAGCCCTTCCTGTGGCTATAGATTCATTCCAGGTAAATGCATGATAGATAAGATTCACACTAGTCAGAACTGACTCGGATCTCAGGTTATGGATATAAGGCCCATTGTAGCCTTTTAAATCTAGCTGGTTGTAATGCCTGAATATTAACGGTACCTAACATGTTGTGTTTCATGTTGCAAAAGATACTAGAAATATTATAGATAATTGGTGAAACCATAGCCTCCAGTAATTATGTTCCTTTCTCAAAACTTAAAGAGCCCAGGATATTGCTATTCTTCCTTTATGTGTTTATGAAGGGAAGGTACTGAGGACCATAAGACCATAGATTTTTAAGTATCTTTCAAGATCATCTAACTACTCATTTTACTGATAAAGAAACAAATGGACAAAGAAATCAATTAATTTGCAAGATCAGATAAAAAAGGTTGGTGACTCAGCACTTGACATTAAGTCCTCTAACTCTAAATTCATCATTTTTTTTCACTATTGTTTCTCTAAAATTACAAAACTTCTCCATCTTTGGCAGAATTCAGAAACTGAAATGCATCTGGTAAAGGGGATAGAAAGTCAGTGAAATGACTTAGTTTCATTAAGAGTCTTATACAGGAGATATTATAGAGATCTAATAGAGAATAAATACATGAAAATTTTGGAAGCAATTGCTGCTATCTTGTCATTTTACCATTATAAATTCATCAAAAATACTAGGTGAAATTTTTTAAGGATCTACCAAGGAGGAGAAAGAAAGTAGGGAGGAATAAGCAAGGTAAAGCAGAAAGAATGGGAATCAGAAGACCTGAGTTCTAATCCCAGATGTAACACTAACTTGCTGTGTGACTTTCTACTCTTTTTCTCCCTCTGGAACTCAGTTTCCTCATTTGTAAAATGAAGAACTTGGATCAGAGTGATCTCTTAGACCTACCAGCTTTGGCATCTTATAATTCTAGGAAACTAATAAAGACTTTCTGAAATATGATTGATTTGCTTTTCCAGACTAATTCATTCATTCTCTCTCTCTCTCTGTCTCTGTCTCTCTCTCTGTGTCTCTCTCTGTCTCTCTCTCTCTGTCTGTGTCTCTCTCTCTCTCTGTCTCTCTCTGTCTCTATCTCTGTCTGTGTCTCTCTTTCTCTCTCTCTCTCTGTCTCTCTCTGTCTCTGTCTCTGTCTCTCTCTCTCTTCTCTCTCTCTCTCTCTCTCTCTCTCTCTCTCTCTCTCAGATCTCAATCACTCAACTTGGTAGCTTGTTAGAGCCTCAAAACAACTACAGTGCTTATGAACCTGTGTTATTGATATAAGTTGAAAACTCTTCAACACTCTCCTAAGAGTAATTCTACAATATGCAGGCACCAAGGCATAGTGTTTCATTGGCATCTGTGGCTTCCATTCAATATACAACAGGCCCTTTCTGAATGAATAAATCACTGCTACAGTTTAAAGGTGTAGAGAGAGATCAAATTGAAACTGAAACTCTTGAATTTAATAAAATGGATTTGAGAGTTCTGTACCAGCCTTGCCTAATTTTTATCCTAGAAGCTACTTGTTTTATAAAGGATGATGCTATTTGTATCACTGATTGATGTCATTATGAGACATAAATTGAGTAATTTTAATTGCCAAGATAATGTTAATTGCAAGAATAAGACTAAATCATTAATAATGACCCTTTCATAGGGAACTTGGTGAATGGATTTATTTCCAAAGATTTGTGGTTTTAAGAGACATTTATTTACAAGGAATGATTAAATAAAGAGCAGAACAGAAATATGACAGTATAATAAGCAACAATGAACATGAGAAAATCTAAGAAACATAGAAAGACTCTTATGAATTTATACAGATTAAACTAAGAAGAACCAGGATAATATACTAGATGGCTGCAATAATACAAATGAAAAGAACTCTAAACCTCTCCTCTCCCAACAGATGGTAAAATATATTTCCCTCCCTTTAGAAAAAAGGTGAGAGACTATAGATGTATAAAATTGCATAGTTATTTAACCATTTTGTAAGTTGTTTTTTTCTTTATTACAAAGGAGGATTTATTGGGAAAGTATATCTAGAAAATTATTGTGATATAAAAATGAACACCTTTTTAAAGTTAATTTGCTTATATATGTCTTTAAACATATTAAAATTAAATTTTATTTTATTGCTTAAAAACAGGGGCTGAGATAAAACAGAATTTGTCTGATCATACTATAAATTGAAACTAGAACCACAAATTGCACTTTTGAATTCATAAGCTTCCAAATGTCAAATATCATAAAATCTGAAATGAAAAAAACTTTTAAGATCATCTAGTCTAAATTCCTACCCCATGGGTGAATCCCTTTTACTATAATATCAACATATGGTGGTCAACCCTTTAATTTGTATTTATCATATTTGTTTTTTCATTGATTGGCTTACACTCTGAGCTGAGCCTCAGGAGTTCTCCCTTCCTAAACGTTTCCCTTTTTACAGTGTAATGTAAACATTTTGAAGACAAGAAGTTGTATGAGGCTCTAAGAATGAATTGGCTTGCCCAGAGTCATATAATTAGCATGGGTCAAATATGACACTTAAATCCTGGTCTTCCTGCATTTTTTGTTAATTCCTTATTCACCATATTAAGGTGGGCATACAAAGATCTAGTTTCAAGTCCAGATTCTGACCATTTTGACTGTGTGATTCCGGACAAATCATTTAATATTCAAGTACTAACAAGCAAAATCCTCAGACTACAAATTGAAAAATAATTGCTCCTCTAAATTAATAAAGGGAACTTCTGATAGTAAGTTCCCTAGAGCAGTGAAATCATATGTCTAGAGCAAAAGTCAAATACTTTAGATCCAGTACAGTGCCCTGCATATGGGTTTAATGAATGAATAGTCTACCTTTATATACTCTGAAACTAAATTCTTCTCTATGGAGCTACATCCTCTACCCTGGTTGTATAATCATAATTATGGAATTTTCCCCTTAGGACAATTTAAATGCTTTTTTTCTTATTTAATATCTATTGCCTTAAATATTTACCAAAGCAACAAGTATTTGGTAAATAATGGAGAAGAATATTGGTGGTTTCTTAAGGAATGATCCTCCATTTCTCATGCTGCAGAGAAATAATTTGTCAATTCTGTCATCTTAATTTTTGATAGAAAAAAAGCTGTCATACACCATAGTTATGTTCTTGCTATAAATCAAAACTCCATATGTTGATCCCTATTTTCTCATTAATCCCCATTACATATTTGAAAATATTTTGCCTTCAAAAAAGTTTCTGGTTTCATGATTAAATAAAACCACATTCAAAAACATAGTGACCTATTTGTAATGATACAGTGACACAAAAATTTACAACTAATAAAAGGTCAATGTTCTATTTAAATCACAAAATAAAAGTATGGAAACTATAGTGATGATTGAAGAAGATAAAGGTGTGATAAGAAATCAAGTAGCGGTGTAATATCAATACTTTTTGACATTTGTGCCTTCAATCCATAGAGGACAGCTTGGTCTCCTCTGTTCTTATCTTACATTTCAATTCCTTGAGAACGATTTTTCTTCTAACTTTCTCCGTAATAGAAAGATGAGCAAAGAAAGAATCTCATTTTGTCTTCTTTCATTTATTTTTGTTCTTTCATTTATTTTATTATCATTACCTTCTCCATCCTGAACAGTGGTCCTAACTCTAATATTCCTCTTGTTTCCAACTTAGCTCTTTGTTTCTTTTTTTAAAAAGTTGATATAGCTCTGAAGTCAGGAGGATCTGAGTTCAAATCTGATCTCAGACACGTAACACTTCCTAGCTGTGTGACCCTGGGCAAGTCGCTTAACCCCAATTGCCTCAGTAAAAAATAAATAAATTTTTTTTTAAAAAGAAGTTGTTTTTGTCTTAGAGTTATTCTTAGTATTAGCTCTCCTTTTACTGTTCTTAAGGAATCATGATATTCTTATGTATTTATCATCAATCACCTGCCCTTGTATCCATCTTTTTTTTTGTTTGTTTTCTTATTCGTTCAGGACATAAGTACATAAATACATTTTAATAACATTTTTATGTATGGAGCAGAACATTTTTTTAAAAAGGATTCAAATGTAAAACCATGGAATTCCATTTCGTATTGTTTACTTTTTTAAAAAAATTTTAATAAGCACTATATATGCTTTTCTGTGCTTCCTTACACATTTTTTCTCTGTTATGTACTTCCCCTTTCCTCTACTCTAGATGTGGATGACATTTTCTATTTCAAGTCTATTGGAATTCTAAAGAAGGCTACCATTAGATACAAATATATATGCACATACATATACACACATTCTAATTCTTCACTACCACAAAGAAAGTTGCTATAAATATTTTTAATATATAAGTTCTTTTCCTTTTTCCCTAATCATTTTGGGAAACAGATCTAATGGGGATATTGTTTGGTGAAAGGACATGCATAGTTTTTAACTTTGACCATAATTCCAGGTTGCTCTCCAAAATGATTGGACCAATTCCATCCATTAGTGATCAGTAACCCCTCCAACATTTGTTACTTTCTCCTTTTATAATTTAAGCCTATATTATCAGCTTAAAATGATATCTTAAAGTTGTTTTAATTTACATTTTCTAATAAATAATGATTTAGAGTATTTTTTCATATATTCATATATAGATTTCATTTCTTCACTAAAAAATACCTGTTAATATCCTTTGATCATTTGTCAGTTGAGGAATGACTCTAATTCTTATAAATTTGATAAAGTTTTTTACACATTTAATATATGAGAACTTTATTAAGACTATAAATTTATTCCCCAATCTTTTGTTTTCCCTGTGATCTTGGCTATATTGGTTTTATTTGTTTAATTTCTTTAATTAACATAATTGGAATTACTTATTTTGCATTTCATAATGCTCTTTCTTTTGTTTATTCACAAAATTATTCTCCTATCCATAAGTGTGATAAATGATATGCTCTGTTCTTTCAATTTTCTTATCATATCTACCTTTATATCCAGGCCATGTATTTATTCATTTTGACCTTCTCTTAGTAATAGATATTGGCCTATGCCCAGTTTCTGTCAGTTTGTTTTCCACCTTTCTCATCAATTTTTACTAAATAATGAATTTTTATCCCCAAAACTTAAATCTTTACATCTGTCAACACAAGGTTACTTTAATCTTTTGATAATGTGTTTTATGTTTATTCTGTTCCCTTGACCCATCTTTCCTCTTTTTAGCCAGTACCAGATAGTTTTGATAATTACTGCTTCATAAATAGTTTAACATCTGGTACTAGTAAATCTCCTTCCTTTATTTTTTTTAAAATTAGCTTCTTTGATATTTTGACCTATTGTTCTTCCAAATGAATATTTGATTATTTTTTCCAACTCAGCAAAATAATTTTTTGGCAATTTAATTGGGACAACATTGAATAAATAGATCAAATAAAATTGTTGTTTTTATTACATTGACTGCCCACATATGAACAACTAATATTTCTCCAAGTAGATGAATCCAGTCAGATTTGTTTGCCACAAGAAATATCAATAATCTCAGTCATGCAGATGATACCATTCTGATGGCAAAAAAATGAAGATTAATTAAGAAATCTCTTAATGGAGGTAAAAAAAGAGAATGTAAATGCTGATTTGAAATTTAATATTTAAAAAAAACTAAGAATTTTGGCAACTGGTCCCATCACACTTTCTAGCAGAAGAAAAGGAATCAGCTGTTTGTAGCAGCCCTTTTTGTAGTGGCAAGGAACTAGAAATTAAATGAATGCCTATCAGTTAAGCACTTTATATTCTTGGGCTCAAAGATATTTATAGACAGTGGCCATAGCCATGAAATTAATAGATGCTTGCTCCTTGGAAGGATAGCTGTGGCAAATTTGAATACCATACATTTTGTCATTTCCTTGCCACAACCAACCTCTATATAATAGTCAAAGCTATGTTTTAGTTTTTCCCAGTAACAAAGTATGAAACAGAGAATTGAACTATAAGGAAAGCTGAGTGCTACAGAATCAACACTTTCAAACTGTGGTGCTGGAGAAAACTTTTCTGAGTCCTTTGGACAGCAAGGAAAACAAATCAGTCAATATTTTAAAAAATTAATTCCCACTATTCACTGGAAAGTTAAATGCTGAGGCTAAAGTTTAAAGATTTATTCCATATAATGAGAAGACTCTATTCACTAGAAAAAGCTGTCAAGTAGAAAGGCAAAAGGAAAAGTGGAGAGTCAGTTAGGTGGCTGTAGGGGATAGAGCACCAGCCCTGACAGGAGAACCTGAGTTCAAATCTGACCTCAAGACACTTAACACTTTCTAACTGTGTGACCCTGAGCAAGTCACATAACCCCAATCGCCTCAGGAAAAAAAAGGAAAAGGGGACATGAAAAGGTGGGATGCCCAAACATGAACTTGGACATATTTTGGAAGAGAATGAATGATATAAAATCCTAGTGAGCTATGGTTTATGAAGTCACAAAGAGTCTTCCATTATTGATTGACTGAACACAACAACAAAAGATGGTACAGTGTTATAGAACTGAGGTCATGAATATCTGAATTCAAATTTGGTCTCAAATACTTATTTGTGTATGTGTTTGTGTATGTGACTCTAAGTAAGTCACTTAAGCACAATCTGCTTCAGTTTTCTCAACTATAAATGTGGATCATACTAATATCTATCTCATAAGGTTATTGAGAAGATCAAATGAGATGAGATTTTAAAGAAATTAGCAGAGTGCCTTGTGCATAACAGACATTTAATAAATGTTTGCTCCTTTTCTCTTTCCCCTATTGTGCATCTTGTATCTATCATCCTTCTCAGTATGTGTGCAGCATGCTTCATCATCAATTTTCTGAAATAATACTTCTTCATCACATTGAAGAAAGTGCGTAAGTCTTTTACAATTACTTTTTATAATACTGTTATTATATAAATTGTCTTCTTAGTTCAGCTTATTTCATTCTATATCATATCACATCAGTCTTTCCAAACTTTTCTGAAACCATCCCTTTCGTAAATTCTTTGGAACAATAATATTTCATCAATGCAAATTAAGAAAATTTTTAGGCATTACTTCCCACCCCTCACATTGACTAAGATGACAGGAAAAAATAATGATAAATGTTGGAGGGAATGTGGGAAAACTGGGACAGCAATGAATTGTTGAGATGCAGTTGTGAAGTGATCCAAAAACTGTGCATACTCTTTGCTCCAGAAGCCACACTAGTGGACCTGTATCCCAAAGAGATCACAAAAAGGGGAAAGGACCCACATGTGCAAAAATGTTTGTAGCAACCCAATGAACTAGAAATTAAATGAATTCCTATCAATTGGGGAATGGCTGAATAAATTATAGTATATGAATGTAATGGAATATTATTGTGCTATAAGAAATGACAAGCAGACTGATTTCAGAAAAGCCTGGAAAGACTTACATGAACTGATGTTAAATGAAATAAGCAGAACCAAAAGAATAATGTACATAGCAACAACAAGATTATTTGATGATCAACTGTGATGGACTTAGCTCTTTTCAATAATGAGGTGATTCAAGAAAGTTCCAATAGACTAGTGATGGAAAAAAAGCCATCTACATGTGAACTATGGAGACTGAGTATGGTTCAAAGCATAGTATTTTAACTTTTTGTTGTTGGTGGTGGTGTTTGTTTGCTTGCTTTTTTCTTTCTAGTTCTTTCCCCTATTGATTTAATTTTTCTTTTACAGCATGACTTAGCTTTTGTGCAGACTTAGTTCTTCTCAACAATATGGTTATCCAAGATAGTCCCAATAGATTTGAAATAGAAAATGTCATCCATATCTAGAGAGAACTCTGAAAACTGAATATTGATCAAAGCAGAGAATTTTCACTTTTTTTTTTTTTTTTTGCTTTTTATTTCTTGTGGTTTTTCCCTTTGGTTCTGATTTTTCTTTTACAACATAACTAATATGAAAATGTTTTAAAATATTGTACATGTATAATCTATACCAGATTGCTTGCTGCCCTGGGGAGGGGAGTGGCAATGAAGAGAGGGTGAAAAAATATTTGGAACTAAAAATCTTACAAAAAGTAATGCTGAAAACTATATTTATCTATAATTGGAAAAACAAAATACTATTGAAATAAAAAAAACTATTCTAAATATTTTTGGATATATGGGTCTTTTTGTCTTAAATTTTAGCCCTATCAAAGAAATTCTACATGATAGAAGTTAGAAAGAAGACATAGGAAACATGAAATTCAAAGAAGAAAGAAAGAAGGTATCTATTGGGGATCACAGGGTGAAGTGAAGTAATATATAATGAAGCTAGAAAGATTAAATTGCAGCCACATCTTTGAAAGGTTTTAAAGATCCAAAAAGTAATTGATATTTTATTGTAACCTAGAGGAATATGGAGCCATACAAAACCAATGGAGTTTGTTGAATAGAGAAACAAGATGATCAGATCTGTGCTTAAGATTTGGTTACTATATAGTAGACAGACTGAGTCAATAGAGACGAGTCAGAGAGAATAGTAAAAAAGGCTGTTTTCTCCAATATCTAAATAAGAGATGCTGAGACTCTGAACAATAGAGTTCCCCCAAAGTGGGACCTCTATTGTAAATAGTTAGAAGGAATTAGATGTAAACAATTTTAAGATGATAGAGACAATAAAATTTTGCAATTTTCTGGATATGTATGCAAATCATTTAGTATATTGAATCCTCATTTTCCTCATTTGTAAAACCAGAAGTTTTCTTCCTTTTAGTTTGAGAGCTATACTCATATAACAAAGGTACTCCTGCTACTACAGCAGTTACATGCCTATTATGTTCGATTTTTTATAATATCTATCACCATCACGATTAGCATTCACCAGCCTCTTACATTTGGGCAATGGAAAGAGACAGTTTTTTCTTGTTTAACAATGGATGTTTTCCCTCTTCTCTCTAGTTCCCCCAGGATCATTAGGACTGAATGGGAGTCCTGCATTAAAAAAAAAAGATACAATTCAACTTTTCTAATTCATCCCAGACTCTCCTTGTCTAGGAGACTCCTCTTATAAGGATGCATTAGAAGAACATTTAATGTACTTGTACACACAAAACATACACATACACACACACACACACACACACACAAATCCCACACAAAGTCAGTAGCAATCACTGTTTTCTTTTATAACCTCATGTCACCAAGAACTCAAGATGAACAATTGAAGTGAATGTCCAGAGTTAACCTTTCTTAAACAGAGAAAAATGTTTACTGCTCTTTACAATTCAGCTATGACTGTATGTCAGCTTTATCTGTTTCAGAATGGAAGGTTAAGGGCATATATATTTACACACACACACACACACACACACACACACACATGCACCCCAATTAAGCTCTCCATTAAAACAGCCACCTGTAAGGAATGGTTGTCCAAGCCAGGAAGAGATCTGCTGCCATTAAATTTACATACCACATCTCAACTTTTATTTTTAGACTTCCCTTATCACAGTGGGATGCCCATTTGCACACCACATTTTCCCAGTGACTGAAAAGTGATGGCCACAGCTTGGCTGCCTGTAGTACAATTAGTTATTTTTCACAGCACTACCATTCTGGACGTTTCCATTGAACACAGAGCCTTTGAAGTCCACAGTGCATATGATTCAGTCACTGCTAAACTGGATTGGAGTTCATCTAAATAAAGCCCTAGCCTGAGCAGACATCAAAATATCTCCCCCATAATTGGCAAGGGCTATTATCCTAGTGAGCTATAAATGAAAGAAAATGACATTTTCCTGGCTATGTGTTTTATCGACTTTCTGGTAATGTATTTTTCTTTCTTTTTAAAGGTACTCGTTCTTTATGCCTCATAATCAGCATCTGCTCTAGCAAAACTCTCAAAATGTGCTTCCATTTATATTTACCAATATACTTGCTATGAAATAAGGGGATATTTTTAGCTATTTCTCAAGTGTCTTTTTGACCTCTGGGGGTGGCATTTTGTTTCCCATTTTGTGTGAGTAACTAGGTGGGTCTGGAGTCAGAAAGATTCATCTGGCCTAACATACCTACTAGTTGTGTGACCCTGTGCAAGTCACTTAACCCTGTTTGCCTCAGTTTCCACATGTATAAAATGCGTTTGTGAAGGAACTGGAAATCCAATGTGGGAATTTTGCCAAGAAAACCCCTAATGGAGTCATGAAAAGTCAGACGTGATTGAAAAAAATGACTGAATGACAAGAGTCTTTCTGCTTAAGTTATGAAAATCCTTTTAAAACTGGTGATGATTTACTTCGTATTTGACATATGTAATGTTTCCCTACAACTAATTTCAGGAGATGGTAGACAACTCTATTAAAAAAATGTTTTTTATCTCTGAATATATCCATGAGGAAAGAGCAGTCTAAGTTGTAAGAAAATATGTTAAAATGACCAAGGAGATTAATTTCAGATAATCCTAGTTTGGCAACCAATGAAATGGAGACACTAATATCCATTGACCCCCTATTCTCTCTCCAAACACAATGAACTAAAAGATGAAATATTCTTCAAGTTACCTATTCTAACTTAATTTTACAAGACATACATTTGGTTAAAAAATGATTAGGATAAATAAGGAAAATAAAGACACCTAACATGTTGTCTATTGGAAATATGGCATAAAAATACAAAGAATGTAAAGTATTCTATAACAACTGAAAGAGAACATGACACAATGGAAGAAAAATGCTACATCTGGAATCAGAATAACTAGGTTCAAATTCTGTCTATATTAGTTACTACATATATGACTATGTACAAGTAACTTAACCTCTCTAGGTCTCAATTTCCTCATCTCTAAAATGAGATTAGACTAGATGACCTCAAGGTTCTCTTCTAGTTTTAAATCTATCATCCTGTAAACTGTAGAATATATTACCATGCATAAAAAAGCAAAGAAATCATAATGTGAAAATAGCTTCCAAGATACGATGGCAGAGGAGAGAGTTCATTTCAATGATGCAAAAATGACCCAAAATAGTGGGAAAAAATAGTTCAAATCTGGAAATGAAGTTCAGTATGCAGTTAGAAAGTCATCTAGAATAATTCTCTGTTCATCTGATTTCTGTCACGTCACTCTCAAATTAACTTCCAAGAGCCAGTTTCTTCTTTTATAAAACAAGAGGATGTTGGGTTATGTCTAAAGTACATTACAGCTCAAAATAGAATGGAATAACAACACAGGAAATTGACTAAAGACCTATTACAGCACTGAAATATTCTACAGAAAAAGTGTAGTTAGCAGACAGAAGAAGAATGGGGAAAAGAGGCAGAGAAGGAGACTGTCCCCAAAGAGGAAAGACCTGAACCATTTCCAGAGTATGGTAACTTCTTAGAAACCAAGGGATCCACAAGTGTAGTAAGTTAAGTAGTCAGAAGAAAAAAGGGATGAATACTGATGGCTTTTAATTCCTTGTAGAGAAGGGACTGTACAGTCTTACACCCTTACACAACAATAAAGATATCTGCAATCTTCCCAAATCATATATCTGAGATATGACAGAGAATCTTTTGACCCCTGTTAAACATGATGGCAACAATCTATTTCTGGTTATTTGGTTGGAAACAAATAATACTACCAGAGAGAATACAGAAAAAATTACTGAGTCATATGAAGTTCTAGGAAGAAAACTGAAGTCCCCTTGGGGCATAGATAGTGGTTTTTATTACTACTACCAATTGAATATAAGGAATCCAAAAAGGTAGTTTTGAGAAATGAAGAGCTGAATAAAATGATTCCTGCAAATAGATTTTGGATTTCTGGAGTGTACCTTAAAACACAGATGTGATAGAGGGAAGAAGGAATAATATATCTATGCCATATCTGATGACTACAGCACTTGTTCCACAAGTTGCTCTTACCTATAAAAGTAAAAAGTTAAGGAAATCAAAAGGATAATTTGATGTACTTCTCAGACATCAGAAGTAGAAACTGAAGGTCTCAAAATATGAAGTGAATGATAGACCAAATTAAATCCACCCCACCTTCACCCTCACCTCCCTCCAAAAACAATGAAGTAGCTCTGATAAGAATCACTTGGAAGTCTCTGTTAAGGCACATAATAAAGCACCCCATGCTGAGAGTTCTCCCAAAACCATACCCTGTTACATGAGGAGGAGCTAATGGTCAAAAGACAGGAACAGACAGGTTTCTAAGGAAGAAACCCAATTTAACAATAAGCATATTAAGAAAATGTTCCATATCACCAATAATTATTGAAATGCACATAAAAGTAATTCTGAAGTTCCATCTACACTCATCAAATTGGCAAAATTGACTTTCCACTCCCCTCCAAAAAAAAGAAAAAGAAAATTGAACATGTTTCAGAAAAAAAGATGCATTAATGCATTGTTGTTGAAGTTGTTAAATAGTCCAGATATTCTAGCCAGCAAACTGGAATCATGCCCAAAAAGTTGCTTAAATATTGCCTATTTTATGCCCTAATTATACCACTACTAGTCCCTTCCCAAAGAGATAAAATAAAGAGAAAATGGCTATATATGTTTCAAAAATATTTATAGTAGGTTTTTTGTATTGTCAAAATACAGAAAACTAAGGAGATGTTTATCAGGGAAGAGATGAACAAATTATTTTATATGAATATATCATCATGCTATTGTGCTCTAAGAAATGACTAAAAGACAGAGAAAAAACTTGGGGAGATTTGTATGAAATAATACAAAATAAAGTGAGAAGAACAAGAACGATTTATGCAATAAAAACAACATTGTAAAGACAAATAACTTTGAAAGACAAGAAGTCTGGCTAATAAAATTACCAATCATGACTCCAGAAAATCAATAATGATGAGACAGGATACCCATCTCCTGATAAAGTAATGAATTATTTTTCTTTTCAGTGGAAGGAGGAGGTAGGAGGAAGAAAAGTAGTTTTTTGTTCTTTGAAATTTTTAAAAATAAAATATTTTAAATGACAAGAACAAGCAGACTCGATGAAATTTTTATGCCTCTTATCTAACCTAATAGTCATTTTCATATTATAGATCATCTTTGCACTCTGCTGCCTGTCACTTAACCTACAAGTATGATTCTTCTAAAATCATGATGTTCCATGATTCACAGACAAATGGCTCCATTGGAAAAACATCAATGTTAAAATCATGATCTTTTATGTTAGAGAAGTGCTTTAGATCATAGAAAACACCATAAATAATCCAAATATAATCTAGCCTGTTCTTTTCATATTCAATTCTGAGTCCAGTCTATCTGTCTGAAAAACCTGTTCAAGTTATCTATGTAAATTGACTGCCTATAAGAATCTAGACAGTGTGTGTGTGTTTTATCCATTTTGTTTTGCAGTGATTTCATTGATTTGTAATAGTCTAGGGCTTGATGAAATTACCACCATGGCATGTATAAATATCAGTGATTCTTTCAAAAGTCTTCATCATTAAGAGAGAGTCCTTATTCAATTGAAAGATGTTTTGCAGTATGTCAATGAACATCTACATAGAGCAATGATTTACTTGATGTTAGTACTTAATAGATAACTATATATATATGTATGTATCTTTACATCTGGAAGATGCAACAATAAGTACTAAAGAATGAATAAAATACAAAAAAGTATTATGATCCTTGTCACAGAAATAGAGTTTATTTTAGGTAAACTAGGAAAGTTTACTTTTAAGGAATCAAGGTCCTTTGAAGGTCCAGAAGACTAACGGTATAAAAAAATCTCATTTTAAAGGAACTGCTATTCCTGAGATTTCGCAAAATTTTCATTTTCCCTAGGGAATGCCATTATAAGCTAATCTCAAGCTTCTATCATTAGAATGGCCTAAATTAGTTCTGACCCAGAATATTTGACATTGAACTGTATTGTAGTGATTCCATGGTAAATTTCATGATTGAAGTGAAGGAGGGATGATATGGAAAATATTCTATTAGACATCAATTGGTATCAGTAGTAATGAGAAAGATGGCCCTTTATCTATAATGACTGTTACCCATCAATGATGGCAGCACCAGTTATTTGGAGGTATTACTATTCCCAAAGTTCTTGACTTTAATGGCTTGAACTGTCTGTTTTGGGGAGGTAATGATATTAGTTTGACCTTCCTAACACAGGTCACCACCCCTCTCTCCCTCAGGGTATTTTAGCTGCTTCCACTAGGATGATTCCTTATATACATACATACACACACACACACACACACACACACACACACACACAAATATATATAAATATATACAAACATGTGTGTGCACGTGCATATATTTTGTATATATCAAAGTTCTACATATATACCTAATATATAGCATATGTGTATTTGCACATATATGTATGTGTGTATCTCTGAGAGTTGTTTTCATAGACATTATGCTTAAACTAGGAGGATAATGAGGTCACAAAGAGCTATATACATACATATGTGTGGATGTTTAGTTGATTAGTCATATCCAACTCTTTGGACACCATTTGGGTTTTCTTGGCAAAGATACTGGAGTAGTTTATCACTTTACAAATCTTTTTATAGATAAGGAAAATGAGAAAAAATGTTAAATGACTTGGATGAGGTTATATATCTAGTAAGCATCTGAGTCCAGTTTTTAACTTAGTTGGTACAGTGGATAGTGAAAAGCCTAGCATCATGAAGAACAATCTTCCTGAGTTCAAATCGGACCTCAATTACTTACTAGTTGTGTGACCCTGTTTAAGTCATTTTGCATTCTATCCAGTATATCACTAACTGTCCCTCATGTATCTATCTATCTATTGATATTGATCTCTGTGTGTGTGTGTGTGTATGTATATATATATATATATATATATACATATATATATGTATATGACAACATATGTATAGATGTGTCTATAGACAATTAAATGACTCATCTTTGTGAGTTCAAATATGACCTTATATACTTACTAGACTTACTAGCTTTGTAACCCTGGGCAAGTCATTTAACCCTGTTGGCCTCAGTTTTCTCATCTGTGAAATTAGCTGGAAAAGAAAATGGCAAACTACTCCTGTATCTTTTTAAATTAAGTAGATACTATTGTGATTTATTTTTTTAATTCTACCAAATTCAGAGTAGCTTTTTTGCATATTGTATTTTCTCAATCAATTGACACTACCATTCACTATCATAATGGGATTTTCATTCTTTCTAGCTTTTGTAGCGGCTCTTGAAGAAGAAGAAGAAGAAGAAGAAGAAGAGGAAGAAGAAGAAGAAGAAGAAGAAGAAGAAGAAGAAGAAGAAGAAGAAGAAGAAGAAGAAGAAGAAGAAGAAGAAGAAGAAGAAGAAGAAGAAGAGGAAGAAGAAGAAGAAGAAGAGGAAGAAGAAGAAGAAGAAGAGGAAGAAGAAGAAGAAGGGAAGAAGAAGAGGAGCAGGAGGAGGAGGAGGAGAGGAAGGAAGGAAGGAAGGAAGGAAGGAAGGAAGGAAGGAAGGAAGGAAGGAAAGAAGGAAGGAAGGAAGGAAGGAAGGAGTGATGACCACATTTAGCACCCAGGGTATTTTAAAATCAGCCAAGTCAGGATAAGTTAAAATCCTTGATCTTTATTCTTTGTGAAGGTGAAGGGGAATGGCAATATGAAGTGAGAGCAATCGCAACAGGAATCCAGCCAGCAGTACCTCTGGCTCTCACACTCCACCCACCTAATCCTCTATCCAATCTCCTATACAACACATAAAATTTACACAGAGAGTGGGTGGGACCATTCTTTCTCCAAGCATATATTAATAGAGTATTGTCCAATTGCTAATTAGCCATAAGTGCTCTGACTGGCCCTCAGTGCATCTGCTCAGTTTCAGCCCATTACAGGAAGGAAGGAAGAAAGGAAGGAAAGAAGGAAGGAAGAAAGGAAGGAAGGAAGGAGAAGGAGGAGGAGGAGGAGAAAAAGAAAGAGGAAGAGGAGAAAGAGAAGGAAGAGGAGGAGGGGAAAAAAAGGAGGAAGAGGAAGAGGAGGAGGAGGAGGAAGAAAAAGAAAGATTTGGGAGGGCAAAAAAATCCCTTCACTATAAGACAGTAATCCAGAAGTATATTCTTGTCAGTACATTTCTCAAAAAGAAAGTAGCCATAGGTGAAGGGAGTAAACCTTGAAGTAAATGCAGAAGATGAGAAAACAGAGACGAGTGTAATTTTAAAAAAATATCTAAAGAGTTCTTATGTGGAAGAAAAATGTGTTCTGCTTAGTCACACTGAGAAGAACCAGAAATATTCTGTTGAAGTTGTAGGAAGGAAGGTGTCAGCTTTAACAAAAACAAAAATTTTCCAACAAAAATATCCAAAAGTATAATGAACTATTATGTGAAATGGAATTCCTAGAAGTCTTCTAGGAGAGGCTATATGGTCATTTATTGAGCATGTTAAAGAATTCTATCTCAATTTGAAAATATATTAGAGAAAACCTCAGGAAAAGCTTTCAATTCCAAGATTCTGTGATTCTTTTGTTCATCCTTTTTTTTTTTTTTTAGAGACTAATGACATCATGAATGGCCTTTACACTTAAAAAAAAATGGATTAAAATGAAGCAGAGTTGTGCAGAGTTGTCAGCCTCATTCTTTTTCCCAGAGTCATCAAAGTCCAGTGACAAGACAAAAGTCAAGATGATTAGCATTGGCTCAGGATGCAGTGGATTATCTTGCAATTTCCAATATCTGACCAAATTCTAAGTGCTCCACAGTGTGTGCTTAAGCCATCTTTGTGGCCATTGGAACCAATGTTTTGTTTTTTCTACCCATTCTATTATTGGAAATCTTCAAATGTTTATGGTACTCATCAATGGGTTTGGGACTTGTTTATTATGCTCAGACTGGTTTATTCTGCTAAGATGGTTTTACTAGGGTTTGGCCACTGCACATGCTACAGATTCTTGGACCCATCGGTGAACTTTGGGTGAAAAGTGGATACTAAAGGTGAATAAGTAGATCTGAAAAAAGCTTGGCAAGCCCTTACAGAAGAAATGCTGGTCTTCTCTAAATACTCCATACTGTATTCTGGGAAGACAATACACTGTATTCTAGAAAGATCAAGAACAGCAAAATTTTATGCTCTATTGATTAATTAATTAATATAATTTTAGGATAAGTGAAATCATCAAGAGTATGCTAATCTGGGAACTAGACAATTCATTGTCAGATGAATATTAAATTAACTTTACACCTAAGATTGCCATATTTTTCATTCACAGGAATGTGAATGAAATTACTGAAAGTATATACTGTTTTAATCCAGATAAAAATACTAGAATCTTACAATCCAGAGGGAAACAAATTCTGGCTGAAAATGTCCATTTGTAAACTTTAGTGTCCCTGAAAAAAAGAATTGGGAGGATATGATTGTTTTCACCACTATCCTATAACACTCAAGTTTGCACCCTCCACTTCAGCAAAAGTGTATTTCCTACATATTTTTAACTTGGTGCTCTGGTAGTCAATAGTTTCCAGATAATGATTAAAAAACTCTGATGAATCTTAGAATGAGTAGATATTTGGGAAATAATGGATCCAGAAAGAACAAAGATAAATCTGAATCAGATGCTTCCTCTCTTAAGGAAAGGAAAGCGGGAATACATATCTGTAAGGTTCTTAAGGTTGCGTTAGTATGGGAACAGCTCTTGAATCAATTGCCCTGAATTATTAAACTCTACTCACATACTAGCAAAAAGCTTTTTCTTGTATGGATGCTCCTATTATCTCCAGACCTTTCCTTGTGATGGATCATGGGATCTAGTCAACCCCCGATATCTGTATTAGTCCCAAGGGCAACAAAGACCAATCCAAAAATATCACAAAGAGATTGATATTGTAAGCATTTATTACCCAGCCAGCATAAGTGTCCTTCGATAAGGATGGCTGAACACTGTATTGCATTTAATGAGAATTTGAAAGCAAAGCCTAATCACTGTTGTCACTTTTATTATTTTTTTAAATTTCAATAAGAAGTGTGGGGTGATGATATTTATAGCATAGTTATGGAGCTTAAGAGGGGAGCACATATTCAAGTTAGAGTTTACTTCTTCAGGAGAGACCACGGTCATAATAAACTAAGACAATAAAGCAGCAGCAGCTGCATGCTATGTAACTTAAGGAGTTCTATCATTAGAATGTAAGCCCCTGGAGAGTAGAGACTATTCTTTGTCTTGCTAATACTTAGTACAATACCTGACACATAGTAGGTATTTTAATAAATTCCTGTTGAATTATATTAAATTGAATCCTTGTGCTTCATCAAATAGCAAACTGATTGGAAAGACAGATATTCAAGTTCTAACACCTCTTCCTGACACTGACCACAAAATAATAATAAAATAACTGACATTTATGCAGTGTTTTTTAAGTTTATAAAACTTCATTCCTCTTTGGTTCTCCTGCCCAGCCCAGTTTGAACTTCACAGAATAATATGCCCCTCCCAGGAAAAGCTCTTCACTTTTAATTTCATCCCTGCTCACCCAACTCCTGAGTAATATTATCTTTTTCAACCTCCTCTCTCCTCTCTAATTGAAGAACTGAAAGAGGGCAATGCCTTATTGCATAGATGGCAGAAACTAGATTGTTTAACTCAGTCTGCATCCACTGCTCTGTCTACTTTCAACTTCATGGAACAAAATGGCCCACAAGGGGTATCTTCTAACATCCTGCCTTTTCTCCCCATTTTCTTGCCTCCTTTTGCATATTATTTTCCCCCATAGTTTGTAAGCCCTTTGAGGGTAGGAATTGTTTTTCTTTTTATTAATTGTATGCCCAGTGCTTAGTACATCATAGACACTTAATTAATATTCATTAATTGGATATATTGGGTAGGAATATAAAGTAGGAAATAGGGGTGTCATTATCTCTTATCTTATAGATGAAGACTGAGACTTTTAAAGATCAAATGACTTGTTTTTACACAGCTAACAAATGTTTTGAAGTGAAAAAGACTTGGGTTTAGCCCAAGTCGTCTATATCTTCTAGTCTTCTGTGCCTTTAGAAATGAGAAGAGGTCAATATTTCAGAGTTTCATGGCTGATTAATGCCTTTAACCCACAAACACCGAAATGAAGCTGTACATGAAAATGAAGCTGACTACAGACCAATTAAGTAATTGTGCTTAATTTCCTAGCATTCTTTTCTTGTTGATAATGCCGGGCACGTGATGACAATGAATATAATAGTAAAATCAAGGACTATTGTACTAAGTGGCAGCATTATAACTTTGTCCAGATGGATACCAAAGTGTTTCATAAACTGGAGAATCCCTGACAAGCTTGATGGTGCATTTCTATGGGAATATGCCTGTTTTTTTATGGCATTTAGGTAAATTCCCTGAACCTCAAGCTTGTCAGTGATTCTAATTGTCATTATTACTGTTGTTGCTCAGTCCTTTCAGTCATGTCCAACACTTCATGGTCCCATTTGGGGTTTTCTTGACAAAGATACCAGAGTGGCTTGCCACTTTCCTTTGCAGCTCATTTTACAGATGAAAAAACTGAGGGAAACAGTATTATATGACTTGTCCAAAGTCACATTTCCTGACTTCAAGCCTGACACTTTATCCAGTGTGCCACCTTCCTGCTTGTTTAGGATTTGTTAGTTGCTTCTCATCAGTAGGTTCATTCACATAATAATTTATTAACAGCTACATGACATAAGAAACAAGAAACACAAGACATGCTTCTTACCCTCTAAGAATTTATAATTTGGTGAGGAAGAAGATTCATGAAATAATTATGTAAAAAAAGTAAGATAGTATATCTAAAATGCCACAATCAATGCCATGGCAGTGATGAGCTGTACGAGATGACAAAATATTTCAAGGCTATCCTAAAGGTCATTTCCAAAAAGTGAAGCAATATTCTAAGGGCAGAGGCCAATTTACTCAAATCCATGCTATTCCAAGGGCAATCAGAAAATTCCTATTAAATATACTAAATGGTATGACAGAGTGCACAAAATATCTCACTGGGGCTTTATTTTTTTTTAAAGCTTTTTGCTTTCAAAACATATGCATAGTTTTTAACATTCATCCTTGTAAAACTTTGTATTCCAACTTTTTTTCTCCCTTCATTGCCCCCACTTCCTCCCCAGAGGGCAAGTAATCCAATATATATTAAATATGTGCAATTCTTCTATACATATTTCCATAATAATCATGCTGCACAAGAAAAATCAGATTAAAAAGGAAAAAAAGTGGAAAAGATAACAAAATGCAAGCAAACAAACAACAATAAAAAAGTGAAAATGCTATGTTGTGATCCACACTCAGTCCTCACAGTACTCTCTCTGAATACAAAAAGTGCTCTCCATCACAAGACCATTGGAAATGGTCTGAATCACCCCTTAATGTGGTTTTAAACTTTAATAAAAGTTGCATACATTTTAGAGGTTATTTGTATTATTAGTTTTGTTACAAGAGCCCTCTTATAAAGTGAGAATAAATTATAAATGGAATACAAAAAATAAAACTTGATTAAAAAATAGTTTAAAAAACTTTTGGAGTATTAAATATTATGATGATTGATGCTTAATATCAATGTGACTTTTCACAAGTCACTTCACCTCCCTTGGCCTCAGTTTTCTCAGCTCTAAAATGTGGGAATTGAACTAGATGGCCTGTAGCTTTTTAGCTTTAAATCTATGAGATTGTATATAAAATGAAAGAGGAGGGGCAGCTAGAAGGCTTAGTAGATAGAGTGCCAGCCCTGGCAGGAAGTCAGGAGGACCTGTGTTCAAATTGGGCTTCAGACACTTACAATTTTCTAGTTGTGTGACCCTGGGCAAGTCACTTAACCCCAATTGCCTCAGGGGAAAAATAATAAAAAGAAAATAAAATGAAAGAGTTCATTCCAGACATTGAGGGCTCCCTATGCAAAAGCACTGAAACAAGAAGGCTTCCCAGATATTATTGTTCTGTAAGAAATAACCAGCAGGATGATTTCAGAGTGAAATGAGTGAAATGAGCAGGGCCAGGAGATCATTGTATACTTCAAAACAATACTATATGATGATCAATTCTGATGGATGTGGCCCTCTTCACCAATGAGATGAACCAAATCAGTGCCATTAGAGCAATAATGAATGGAACCAGCTACACCCAGGGAAAGAACTCTGGGAGATGACTATGAACCACTACATAGAATTCCCAATCCCTCTATTTTTGTCCACCTGCATTTTTGATTTCCTTCACTGGTTAATTGTACATTATACCTTATTTCAAAGTCTAATTCTTTTTGTGCAACAAAATAACTGTATAGATATGTATACATATATTGTATTCAATATATACTTTAACATATTTAACATGTATTGGTCGACCTGCCATCTGGGGGAAGAGATGGAGGGAAGGAGGGGGAAAATTGGAACAAAAGGTTTTGCAATTGTCAATGCTGAAAAATTACCCATGCATATATCTTGTAAATAAAAAGCTAAAAAAGAAGATTTAAAAAAAGAGTAGGTTTTCCAGGAGAGAGAGAAGAGAAATATATTGGAAAATATTGTTGATGTCAAAACAAAATATATCAATTAAAAATTAAGAATGAAAACAAGAAGTACAAAGTTGAGTTCAGGATACAATGAGAAGGTCAGTCTCCTTGGAACATATGAAATAAACCTGCAATAATATGAAATAATCTTAGAATGATAAATTAGAATTACATCATCAAGGACTTTAAATGTTAGAATGAGATATTTGTTTTTTCATACTAAAAAAAATAGGAAGGCACTGAAGGTATTTGTGTCTGATTCTCAAGGAAATGAGGAGTTACTGAAGATTTTTCTTACCAGTTTCTAATGACATCTTCCCTGATTAGTTTGTTTTTATTTTTCATATATATTTTATTTTATAAATTTTGTGCATGAATATATGTATACATATCTATATATATATATATAGATATATATGTATATATATATATCTATATATATATATGTATGTATTAACTCCCTTATAGAATGTAAAGTCTTTTATGGCAGTGATTATTTCATTTTTCTCTTTGTATCAGCATTGCCTGGCACAGTATTTGTTGAATTGAATTAAATGAAATTCTAGTTCCTGTAATATGAAATACATATCACTAAAATTATTTTCTAAGATATTAAGCATCACTAGAATTCATCAACTCAATATATCCAATATGAATCCAATGAACAGAAAGATCCTCAAATTGGAAATGCTCATTAAAATTCTACCCATATTCCAAAGCCAGACTCAAAAGTCATGTCTTTTATGGTCAACCATTCTAAAATGACCTCTTCCTTTTTTAGCTCTCATTGTATTTTTTTCATATTTCCTTTTTTACAGTTATATATATATTTATGGCTGGTTATGTAAACAGAAGTTAAAGCTGGAAGGGACCTTTCAGATCATCTTAACCCTTTTTGTGTCATGAAGATCCTTGACAGCTTGAGAAACCTGTAGACCTTCTCTTGAAATCTTTTTTTGATCTTATTTTTTACACATAAATAAAATGCACAGAATTGCAAAAGATACTAATTGCATTGAAATATTATGAGAATTCTTCCTGGGCAATGAGAGAACTGTTCGGTTCTGCACACATATATCTAGGATATACTGTAACCTATTTAACATGTATAAGACTGCTTGCCATCTAGGGGAGGGGGTGGAGGGAGGGAAGGGAAAAGTTGGAACAGAAGTGAATATAAGGGATAATGTTGTAAAAAATTATCCATGCATATGTACTGTCAATAAAAAGTTATAATAAAAATTTTTAAAAGAAAGAATTATGAGAATATTGCCCCACCTAAGTTTATAGTCCTCTTTAAGTCTACAGACAGACTGCTTTAGAGTTTGTGAATCCCAGGTTCAGGACCCCAAATTGAATTTAACTTTCATTTTATAAGTGAGGATTTCCCAGAAAAAAATAAAATGGCATCAAGATCCAGTTGCAAAAGTGGTAAATCTCACTGACAGGATTAGAAGTACAATGTTCTGAAACCAACCAACTCTTTTTTCACTATTTCAACTTCCCTCCAATAGAAAACTATTGATGCTTCTTTTTTTTTTTCATGGATTTTTATAATATCCATCCATGCAGGATTATTGAAAGTACTGCACAATTTCCCAAATTCAATCCTATCCAATCTCCTTTTATTCAACTCTAGGTTCGTTACATTATCCATCTGTAAGGCGCATCTCTTACACAAGGCTACTTGGAGGTCTTGTCTCTCCTATATTGCAGAAAAAGTGATCAGCATGAATAGCTACACTATTCTCCAGCCATTCATATACTTGCTGCATGACTATGGCAAATCAATCCAGTATATGCTTTGATGATATGAAAAACCATCTCGTATTGGCTTGCCTCCTAGGAATATTATATTCTGTTTTCCCAAATAATAATCTAAAAGCATTCTGTCTAGATGGACTTCTGAACAGAACAAAATATTCTCAAAAAAAAAAAAAAAGTCCTCCTCTTCCACCAAACCCTCTCCCAACCACAGGGGAAAATAGAAGCCCATCTGGTAGAATCCTGCTACATAGCATGATGTAATAGAATCAGGAATCAATTAATCAAGAAGTATTTATAAAGCACCTGTTATATTCCAGGCACTGTGTAAGAAGGTGATGAAACAAGGACAGACATGAAATAATTTCTAGCAGAGATAACAGAGGCAAAGATAGAGAGAGACAGACAAAGACAGAGAGAGGAATACAAAGACAGAGATGGATAGAAACAGAAACACCAAGAGACACCCAGAGTTAAAGGAGGGAGAGAGAGAAAGAGACAGAAACAGAGACAGACAGAGACAGAGACAAACAGAGATAATGTATGTGTGTGTAAAATGAAATGCAACATATATAAAAAGTAAATGTAACATAAGATTTGGGTTTGAATCTTGCCTCAGATACTTTCTAACACTGTGACCCTGGGCAAATCATTTTATCTCTCTAAACCCATTTTTCTTACCTGTAAATTAGGAATATGGGTGTGTAAAACTGTATTTGAGATATTCTACCAAAAGTATTTTGAAAACCTTAAAGGACTAAGTAAATATGAACTATCATACTTGTTATTCTTATTTTAACTGATTATTCTTGAGGACTAGTTATTAAACTCAGTTATTTCTCTGCTGTTAAATAAACACAAGTATTGTTAATACCCTCAAAATTTCAGGGAGGGGACAAAGCCCTAGCTTATCTCCCTAACCACTTTGAATTTGTTTATATTTCTTTATATATACTTATATACATACCTATCATCTCCATGCATTAGACTGTAAGTTTATTGAGTTTTATTCTTTATATCTGCATCCACCGCAATAGTGAGTTGCCTTTAGTGAAGAGTAAAACTTTGAAGAATATGAGGATTCAGCAAGCAAGCTCTGTGCTAGAAACTCAAGGGGATACAAAAGAAAAGGAATACCCAGTCTCAGCCTTGCAGGAATTTACAATCTGGTTGGGAAAACAAGTCATAAGCATTTGACATTCTCATACGTGAAAGGCAGTATATGATTAATTATGATCTTGAGAATTAGATCTGGGTGGAGCCTTTCAAATTTAGATTTGGTTAACATTTATATAAGGCTTTTCAGTTTATCATGTACTCTAAATGTATTATCTCATTTGTATCTCACAATAGCCAATGTCATAGGTACTTTAGGGTTTTGTGGTAGTGTTTTGTTAATTCCTATTTGACAGATGAATGAAAGTTTAAGGAGGTTAATGACTAATTTATGATTGTAGCATTCACTACCTGCTATATATAATATAGGGAGGTTGAAAATATAATCACCATTAAATGACAGACTGATTTTCAAGAGATCTTTGATTGTTGGCTATATGGTAGATTGTCATTTCTTGGGGAGCAATATACATTATCTGGTAAGAAATATTTCAAGGTAAAAAGCATATTCGTAGTATACTTTGCTATTGTCAAAGGCTATATTACTTACACTTGAGGGGGAAAATGTCACACTCCTCCTTGAGAAGGGCCAGGGAGAGCAGTGTGGACACATCCCCATATGTGACTTTTTGCCATCAGGCACAATTTGTCCCTCTATGCCTAGTGTGTTCCTTATCTTTGTGAGAACTAAGAGTAGGATTTGCAGAAAAAGGAAATAAACAAAACAAAACAAAAAACCCCAAATGCTTTGAAATGGAGGCTGTGGAAAATGAAACTAAGGAGTCATTAAAGGTAATGTAGAAAGAGTACAAAGGAGCAGCAAAATCCCAGCTAGACAAAGCCCTCCCTGCATTAGTTTTGCTTCTATTGAACCTAGATTTTCCAACTACAGGTCCAAAGATATTTAATCCTTCATCAAGCTCACTCCTTCAAGTTCTAGTGGTCTCCCTCCTTAACTACTTTGTATTCATTTACATTAATTCTTTAAATATTTACATATGTACTTCTTATCTCTCTTCATCATCTTTGCTTTTATATCACTGGCAATATATAACACTGGCTCTTAATAAATTATCAAATAGTGAATATTCATCTGAAACCTATTATTTACATGATACTATTCTAGTAACATAAATTGCTAGTAGATGAAGTGAATTCAGTTTCGTGATTTTCTTCTTCTCTGGTTTGGAAGCATATAGTTGGCTCCAGTTTGTCTTATAGTTGCTGTTATATTTCTTTCCCTTTCTTTAATAATGGTCTTTTATTAATTGGCTTAGCCTTTAAAATGAAAGAAAGATATGAGCAGAGACAATGAGAGATAGAGAGAGAAGGGGGAAAAAAGAGGGAAGGAAGCAAAGAAAAGAGGGAGGAAATACTAAAGGAAGGAAGGAAGGACAGAGGGACAGAAAGAAACTCAAGGAACTTTGAATAGTTCTACTGGACTCATCCCCTTCTTTTTATCCTGTCTAATAAAGTATGTAATAGGGGCTTAACAAATGTTAATTTAACTAACTCACTGCTAAAGAAGATGCAGTTTCTTTTGGTCTATTTTATATGACTATGCTAAAGGACAGATTTTTTTTTTCCTTAATAGCAATTTAAATTTTCTAATACTTTTCCTTATTACATGTTACCTGATCTTAGCTAATACTGCTTTGTAGGAAACACAGCTCTACCATTAAATTGTCTGGTTCATAGAACACAGAAGAAGAAAATACACATACTACATAGATATTTATGTGCATATGTCATAGATATATTTATGTGTGTGATATCTATGGAATTGTGAAACACACATGTCCATCACTACTGATGGTGTGTGTCATACTTTTTAGTGAATAAATAAATAAACTGCAGTCTACATTTCTGTATCCTGAGCTGAACTTATTCATTCAATGGCTAACAAAAATCCTAAAAATTCTCCAAAAAGCTTTTATGATATTATTCATCTTTTTTTTCTGCTCCTCTAATCTTGAGCTCTCTTATTTTCTATAGTTTCTCCTTTAATTACTTTATCAGTTTCCGTGAGCTTAAGTATCTTCTCTACACAAATAATGCTCAAATCTATCCTTAATACCTCCCTTAAATACTAGTATCACATAGTCAACTGCCTGCTAATATATCTTCTAGATATCTCAAAATATATAAAAGAAAATTCATTCTCTTTCTTCTTAAACTAATCTACATTTCCCAACCTAAACTCCAAACTTCCTTCCTTTAACTTCTTTTAGCTCTATCATCCCAGTCACATCGTGACCTTGAAGTTGTGATAAAAATTATTTCCAGCTTTCTTAACATCATTTACTGAAAGATGATCATTTCAACTTGAGACAGCAACTTTACTACTAGTGTTAATGGTTAGTTTGTGAATTCCATTTATATCCCTGGTATTTACTAAGTAGTTTACTGTTTTACCTGATATAGATCTTTCCTTTCTGCTAACTGTTCTTTGGTATATAAATCATTAATTTCCTCTCCTGTCTTCTGTAAAATCCTATTTTGTCCATCTCACCTGTGCAACTAAAACCTATACAAAGCTGTTGAAACTGTTGCTCAGGATTCATTGATTTTTGCATGCCATTGATCTATTCTCCGGACATAAAATAAACACACACACACACACACACACACACACACACACACACACACATGCATATTTGCATGTTAATAGTTATAATTTGTCAGCAGTAGCTATCATTGGCTCCTTGGACAATTTCTGTCACAAAATTATCCCATTCCTCTCTTTTCTGTATCCAATCATTTCATCAAGTCTAATTCCACAACATCTCTTGCATCCATCATCCCCCTTTTCAATATTTACATGATTTCTACTTTTATTCAGATTATTATACTTCTTTTCTGAACTATCACAATAGCTTTCACAGGTCTAATCATATCAATTTCCCAGTCAGCCTTCAGCAACTCCTTATTATATCTTTAAAGAAATACAACCAACTCATCTTTACTTTAAAAGTCCTCTTCAGTCCAGCTATAACCTACTTTAGAATTTCATTTTCATATTATGTTCTATGTTTAGCTGTTCCCTGAAGTTCATATCCCTTTTTCCATGACTGAATTCTACTAGATGTTCTACTAACACCTGGAATGGACTCACTGTTTGTTACCATATTCAGAATTCTTGGTCCCTTCCAGGATTAACTCAGGTATTATTTCCTCTGCAAAACCTTAAAGATTCCCCCTACTAATGTGGGAAAACTAGGACAGGAAAACACAATTGGTGCCATTCTGGAGAACAATTTAGAAGTATTCCCAAAGGACTATAAAACCATAAATACATTTTTAACCCAGTAATACCACTACTGGGTCCATATCCCAAAGAAATAGAAAATAAAAAATATGTACAAAAACATTTATTTATAGCAGCTCTTTTAGTTCTGGCAGAGAATTTGAAATTGAGGGAATGCCCATCATTTGGGGAAGGGCTGAACAATTTGCATATACTTGTGATGGAATACTATTGTGTTATAAAGAAATGATGACCAGAGTGTACTCAGAAAAATCTAGAAAGATTTACATGAGTTGATGCAAAATAAAATGGACAGAATGAAAAGAGCATTGTACACAATAATAGCAGTATTGCATAATGATCTACTGTGAATTACTTAACTATTCTCAGCAATAAAATAATCCAAGACCATTCTGAAAGACTGATGATGAAAGATGCTGTCCATCTCCAGATAAAGAATAGATGGAAACTGAATGCAGACCTAAGATCTTTTTTTTTTTTTAAGTTTCTTTCTTTTCTTAGTGATTGGATAGGTGGGGTTTCTTTTACATCATGACTTAAATGAAAATATGTTTTGTATGACCACACATATACAGACTGTCAAATTGTTTGTTTTCTCAATGTGGAAGAGTGATGGAAAGAGAGAATTTGGAATTTAATATATGAAAAAGGAATATTAAATTATTTTTACATGTAATTGGAGTGAAAATATAATATTTTTAAAATAAAATAAATTATTTATATTTTGAACTCCAAACCTTTATCAAAGAAGTTTGCTATGAAGCTTTTCCCTCCCATTCAACCATTTCCTTTTTAAGGTTCATCAATTTTGTCTGTTTTTATAGAAGCTTTTTAATTCCATGTAATCAAAATTATCTATCTCTTTTGTAATTGTCTCTATGACTTGTTTGGTTAAGAATATATCTTCTCCCATATCTGTGAGAGGTATATAATCTGCTTCAGAGAAACTTTTATTTTATCTAGTGACAAAATGGGAGCCACTGGAGCTTTTTGAGGCCCATGGTTAGATGTATACTTAGGAATATCAATTTTACAGCTGTATAGGGAATGAATTGGAATGAGAGACTTGATGCACAGAAACCAGTCAGGAAGCTATTGTAAATATATGAAAGATCATGTGAGCCAGTATTAAGGTGTTTTGGGTATGAGTAAAAAGGAGAGAATTTATGCAAAGGTACTGAGAAATGTACAAGATTTAGCAATTAATTAGATGGATGAGGGTGAATGAGGATGAAGATTTTCTGCTAGGTTGTGAACTGGGAGAATGGTCATGCCCTCAACAGAAATGAAGTGGGCTTAGGAGGAAAGAATGAGTTTGCTTTATTGAATTTTAGATATCTGGGGATATACATATGAGTAAAAAGAAGTTAGAGATGGGGAACTGAAACTTGGGAAAGCAATAAGCAATATGTAGATTTGGATGTAATCTTCAAAGAGATAATTAATCCCCTGAGAGCTGATAAATTACCAAGGGTTAGTTCTGAAAGAAACAAAGGTCCAGGTAAGCACTGGAAGAGCCCAAACACCATAAGATGATAATTCTAAAAAGAATATTTAGATCTGGGGTCTTTAACTTTTTTTTTGTCATGTCATTGACCTCTTTGGCAGTCTGATGAAGGCTTACGATCTCTTCTCAGAAGATTTTTTAATATTCATCAATTTTAAAAATGCTAAATTTAAATTGGAGGTTAATGAAATTAAGACTTTTTTTCCTCTTCCAAGTTTTTGAGTTCTTTGAAATCTATCCTAGACTTAGAAGCATCCATCAGACAGAAAGAGTACTACACTAGCACTACATAGTAAAACCCAGAAAAAAGAATTATCTAGAAAGAAGGGACCAAGAATATCAAATGCTAAAAATTTCAAAAAGGAAGGAAATTGAGAAAATCTGGTTGAAATTGGCAATAAGGAGATCACTGGTGATCCTGGAAGGAGCATTTTCAAAGAGTGGGTAGAATTGGAAGCCATTTCAGGGAACTGAGAAGTTAATGAGAAGTGAGGAAAGGAAATAATAAATGATGACACATTTTTTTCCTAGGATGATACATCTAGATTCAGAAGGAAAATTAAATCCCTTTAGTCCAACATCTTCATTTTACAAAGGAACAAACTAAGACATAGGGACATTAAATGATTGACCAATTTCACCAGGAAGTATCAAGGTGAACTTTGAACCCACGTCTTCTGATCTCAGAGCTAGTGCTCTTTCTACTACTTTGTGATATTTAGTGTTGTATCCAGGTATATATATACCTTTAAAACTAGGATCCTTATAATGAAAAAGGAGAAGAGATATATAACCACAGTTTTAGGGGATGTTAGATTCAAATAAAAAGTTTTAAAGAGGAGGAGGAAGAGAAGGAAGAGGAGGACTGTTTATTTTGGGGATGAAAGAAAGTTAAATAAATTTAAAGGCAAAAAGAAAAATCCAGAGGACAACTGTGAGATTGGAAAATAAAGAAAAAAGAGAAAATCATTAAAAAGTTCAAGCTGTCAGAGAAGCCAAAAGGCCACAAGGAGAGGGGGTGACATTATCAAGAAGTCCCATGGCAATCCTTGAGCAAAAGAGAAGAGGATGGTAGAATAATGATAAAGTAATTTAAAATGTGGAATTAAAGAAAGTACGGTCGCAACTTCTTTTCTGTAAAAGTAAGTGTTCTGAAACAGAAGAGTAAGAGTGGTAATATGAATACAGAAATGTGATGTGAAGAGACATTTTGGAGTAGCAGCTATAGGATCTGTTACAGACAGTAAATCTTGGAAGAATGAAAGGATTGCATTTGCATGCATAGTGAAGGTTTAGTTAAGACTAGAAAAGATAAATTTGTAGTGGACCTATTTAGCTTCATGTTGGGGAATTCTGAAATTTTTCATCAGGATAGGAGAAAGCACAGGGTGGTAGTAATCAAAAAAACTGAAATAGAGATGATGGGGCAAGAAACTCAAACAGTATAAAGTGAAACAGGCCAACTTAAAGGTAAGGATTTTGATGGAAATAAGTAAGATCAAGGAATTAAAGGAAGGCCTGGGGGAACAGGCAAAGGTAAAGTAAGTGGAGATCAAGATGAGGATAGCAAATAGACTTAGGAGAGTTGAGTCTCATGAAACAATAGGAAATTATAGGCAGATACTATAAAGGAATTTCAAAGTTTATGAAAAAAGGTGGAACACTTGAAGAAGATCCCAACATCAAAAATGTAACATATTGCTGAAGTAAAGGGAATGTACATATCCATGGAGGTTAAGGTGGATGAGCTGGGAAGCAAACAGGTTTGAGGAGATAGCAACAGGTAAAATAAAGTCTCAAAATATAAGTGCAGAGATATATATGAAGAAGAAATAGGGATATATCGTGTTAGCTCAAACCAACAAACCAATTGTTAAATTGTCAATGTCAGCATTTACACTATAGAAATCAGCCATCACTATAAATTAGGGCTTGATTTATTATGTCTGATTGTCTGGACTTAAGAAAGTGATAGAGAAAGTGTTAATAATGCAATTAAGCTTAAATGTGTTTAACCTCTCAAAGCTGGTTATTAAGTATTTACCAGCACATCCTTGAGAGGAAGACAGTGAAACAAATGTCGAATTCCTTGAGAATTATAAGAAGTTCTCCAATTCCTCTAGGTCATTTGTAGAAATATAGATCACAGCTTTATTGCAATTTAATTTCTCACATCACTTTACCCTCAACATCTCCCTTGTAATCCTTTCTCTTTCACTTTGGCCACAGTCTATCATCCAGAGTGACCCTGGGATTAATGGCACAGGAGAGTTCTAGTGCAGAGCTGACCTAGTTGAAGATTGAAAGCTAAACTCAAACAAGTCTCTGCTGTCTCTTCCTGGATACCTCATTACCAGACTGCTTACTTTCAGACGATCATTTTTCATCTTCCCTCACCTGAGACTTGGGCCAGCCTTGGTTCTCCTGCTCTGATAGGTACCTTCCCTTATCTTGCCCAACAGCAGGTCTTTTCCCAGACATCTCTACATCATACAGCTACTGGACATCTGAAAACCTCTCCCTTTTCTTCTGTCCTTAATATATTGTCTTCTAACATGAGATTATAAAAATCTTGAGGTCAGCAACTATCTTGCTTAATTATAATATTCAGAGCAGCATAGAGTACTTTGAGAGTTAAAAAAAAAAAAATCTGTTACCAGATAGGACAAAAACTTCTCCCAAATCACCAGATAGAATGGTAGTTCATTTTACAGATGAATAAAATGGGACTTAGGGAGGTTAAAGGATTTATTGGGACCACACAGATAGCATCCAAGACAAGATTCAGACCCAGAATTTCTGACTCCAGGGAAGGTCTCTTTCTCTAGCACCAACCTTCCCCTCCTGCCTCATGTTATAAACATATGCTCAGTCTTATTGACCCCATCTCACTCAGAGATTAATAATCAACTAGGATATATTGTAACCTATTCAACATGTAAAGGACTGCTTGCCATCTAGGGGAGGGGGTGGAAGGAGGGAGGGGGAAAATCGGAATAGAAGTGAATGCAAGGGATAATGCTGTAAAAAAAAATTACCCTGGCATGGGTTCTATCAATAAAAAGTTATTTAAAAAAGAGATTAATAATCAAATCAATATTACCTTTTTACTGTTGTTTGTGCTTCATTTTTGAAGAATAACGATGACATCACAAGGTGGGAGGCGGGTATGGTGAGTATGACTCTGGCTGATGAGACTAATACAAGTTCTGAAGGCATTATTACAGATCAGGTACACATGTCTATTAGAACATTTAGAGTGAAAATGGTTCTGGATTTGCACAGGTCACATTTCCCTTGTATTTCTACAATTCTGCTTTGTTCATGGAGTACAGCACCTTGCAAACACACTACTTTTAACAGTGTTGTCTTTGTATTCCCCATGTCTCACAGTCAATACTAAAGTAGAGATATCTTGAGAGTATCCTTATATCACTTCTGATCACCATGTGAGTGATTACCATGTGAGAGTTCTTCGTAAAACAATATTTTGGGAAAACATATGTTTGGCATTCAAACTACATGGTCAGTCCATTGGAGTTGTGCTTTCTATCTGCAATAGAATTTGAATGTTTGGCAGTTCAGTTCTAAGGAGTACTTTATATTGCCAAGTAATCTTTAGGATATTTCTGAGACAATTCAAATGGAAGTGCTTTTTCAGTTTTGTGTTTCACAGGCATACAATAGCATAGTCAAAATGATGACCTTCAGTCTGGCATTTAACCTGATACTTTCCTCTCACACTTTATTTTGGAGCCTCCCAAATGTTGAGCTTGCTCTGGCAATATGCATCAACCTTATCAGCTATGTGGACTTCTCTAGAGAATGTACTTCCAAGGAAAATGATTTATCCATAGCTTTCAAATTTTTGCTCTTTATGGTGAATAAGGGAATCATTGTTCCACATATGGGTGGTGTGGTGGTGGCTGGTGGAGGATTTCTATCTTTTTTAATGTTGATTGTCAGGACAAAACTATTACAGGAGGTAGAGAATCAATTCATACTCTGTTGTATATGAGTTTCAGAAGCTGCATGGAGTGCACAATCATCTGCAAATAAAAAATCAAACACCAACTTCCCTTCCACTTTAGTTTTAAATTGTGACCTTTTCAAGTTAGTTTTCCATTGGTACAAAAGCTGATCTTGATGTCATTTTAGTTCTCAAAGGAATCTGACCACATTCAGCATCACAAAAAACATCATGCTGAAGAGAATGAGAGCAAGCACACAACCCTGCTTCACTCTGTTGGTGACTGGAAAAGCATGAAAGCATTATCTTTTGTCCAGAACCTGTGCAAGTATATCATAATGAACTTGGCATACAAAGCTGATGAACTAACTTTTGTTAGTGCTATTGTGAAGAGCATGATAATCTATTATCCTTGGGTCCATTCAGAATATCAGTGATTCTGGTTTCTGGATTACCTAATAGAAACTCTCTTTCCTGAACAATTTTCCATTCTCTTACACCTATCCACATCAGTCCTATCCATTAAGCCTTTCACTCTACCTTCCTTCCCACATTATTTTCTTTTTTTATTGTTAACTGCCCTTCAAATTACATCCATGCTCTCCCTCATGGATTACTTTGTATTTAATGTTTATATCCGTATTTTTTCCCAATAAAATGAATGCTTCTTGAAGTCAAGAATTGTTCCTATTTGGTCTTTGCAATGTCAGTATATAGCATAGAACTTGAAAAACAGTAGCTATTTACCAAATGCTTGCCAGTAACACTGAATTGAACAGCTCTGTAAAGCAGATAGTACAAATATCATCCACTAGTTATTAATGAGGAAACTGAATAACTAACTCCATAATAAATGTGAAATTTAAACCAAGGTCCAAGTCTATAGTCTTTCTTACTCTACTCCACTGTAAAGACTTTCCCTTCATGTATAAGATAAAACTTCATTTCACAACTCTAATGAATTTCTATGAAAATATATTCTAATTATTTAGGTCTGTGCTTTATTTTCTTACTAGATTATGAGCTCCATGAGAGCATGCATCTTATTTTAGCATTTAGCATTCACTATAGTGCTATGAATATAGTAAGTACTTAATATAAGTTTGTTAAGTTAGAATTTATGTGAGGTCTCAATTTGGAGATTGTACATGCCTTTGGGTATTGTCCATGGCTTAAATCCTAAATTAAGATGGAAAAGGAGCTTGATGAATGAATTAAAAATCACTTAAATATTTATAATATCAATTGTATTGAATGCTAGAAATAAAAATTTTAAAAAGACAGTGTTTGTCAAAAGTTTATAATTTTTATTGTTAATTGATTTTTATTCAATTTCATTTTATTTCAGTTCTGAATTCTCTCCTTTCCTGTCTCTCTTCCCCACACTTTGAGAAAGCAAGAAAAACAAAATTTATGACAAATATGTATACTCCTGTAAGACAAATTAGCATGTTGCCCTCCCCCCCGATGAAGATAAAGGAAGTAGACAAAAATCTCTTTTGATGTTTTCTAATGGGAGTCTCGGGAAGAACTCCAAAATGGTTGGGGTGGAGGGTGCTCAGACTGATTAATATCTTGAAGTAATAATTCCAATGAGGCATGACCCAGTTTAGGCCGAGGAGTATCACAGGGGGAACATGCATATAAAAGGTTATTTATTTCTCTGAGGCCAATGTGTTTGACAAGATTAAATTTAATCTTGGACTGAGAAGACTAGCACCTGGAGTAAAGTTGGTGCTTTATGAATGTTTGTTGATTTTCTGTATCCCTGAATGTACAAGTGTATGTCGGATAGGGGTAGGGTAGGGAAGAATCTGAAATGATGGGGGCTCTGAACACTGTCTCATGACGGGAAAAAATAATGTCACCCACTAGGAATCAGAAGTAGCAATGAAAAGGGATTCAATGTTGGGACTTATAAATTACACTGACTCCATTTCCCCACTCCAACCCTTCATTCTGTATTCCCTCTCACTGGGGTAAAGTACTTCATTTGTTTTTGTTTTGTTTTGTTTTGCATTTAAAGAAACTGAGCTACAAAAAAGATCTGATAACTTGCATTAAGTCACACAGTGTATCTGCTTCCATCTCAATTTCATCTGCTCAGTTTATTATGCCTTTTTCAGAGGATTTTACTGGTACAGTGTTAAGCTGTTAAAAGAAAATTGACTTGTCCCATTGCCATTTAATGTCATCATGAAAACAAGCTGCTTTCCTGAAAGAAATAAATAGACCTTTACTGCTTAAAAAAAAAAAAAAAAAAAAGTTATCCATCCCCATGCAGCTCAAGGTTACCCTTCTGAGCTTGCCACTGCCCGGGGGCAAATAATGGTGCCAAGGGTGAGTTCCAAATTAATACAAACCTAGAAATTGCAATGTGGAGTGGAGACACAAGTGTGAAAAGGTTTCTGAGTAAAGACAGATCATTCAGCATCAAAGATCCAGGGTTCCTATCAGGGATGCTCTGTTTTGAACATGTTTGAAGATTCTTGCTGATGTGGTTCAAAAGTCAAGTCTGCAAAATGCTTTGCTGCTTGATTTTGTAATAAGCCTCTAGAATGACTATGCAAAAAGGTAATGATGATTTTCCAAGGTATTAACCTCAGAGATTCTGGTAAAGCAAATGGCAAAATAGTATTGGGGAGAAAAGAAAGAGCAAAGGGGTTTAGAAGGTTTGGGGAGAAGAGGAGTAGGAACTGATTGATGCAGCTCCAACCCAAAGCCAGCAAAAATCATTATGAGCTCCACAGCTGGGCTACAGATACATTTACAGTTAGGGTGAGCCACTGGATACTAGGGACCACTAGGTGGCATTTGTGATTTATTACTTTTGGAGCTGTGGTTTTAAAATATTTCAGCTGCTCCCTTGCTCAGAATGAACAAGACATTTAGCATTCTGGAACTTTACATCCAAGAAACACAAAGCTTGTTCTCTTTCTCCATCTGGGGAGGAGGGTGGGTTTCTGAAGGTGCCTTTCTTCCGGCACATTCTTCTGGGGTCTTCCCTGACCCCCACACCACTAGTTTGCATAAGCAATCTCTTCTCTACAATTAAGCTGTAAATATTGCAATCACTCTATTCTTGTCCTGTCACTCCAAGCCCCAACCACAACAAATAGTGCTAATCACATACTTATTCAAGTGTGTAATTATTCACAGTTAAACTTCTGTCACTTTCACCCTGTTTGGAAACAGCAGAACACAACCTGTAATTAGCAAATGTGGCTCCAGGCACTTTTGCTTGGGAGTAAGCCAGGGATTCAGCACCTAGGCAGTCCTTTGATCTAGAAGCTGGCAAGGATCCTGGCCCCGAGGCCAGAGTGCTATCAGCACTCAGCAAGTCACTGAGATCAATGAATATGTCAAAGGAGTCTATCCCAAATCACAGATTATTTCCTTCTCTCCCTATGGCTTCAGCCTTTGGTAGATATTTCATAAAATTTTCTTTTCTTTTTGAACCATCAACTTCTTTTAAAGGTTTTGGGCAAGGTCTTCAAGCATCTTCAATTTAGGCTTAAAATATACATATTTCTTGGTGAACCTTGGGCACTTACCTTTGCAAATCCAGCAGCTAGCACAATGCCTTGCACACAGCAGCTACTAAATAAATGATTGCCGAGTTAGGATGAGTTGAATTATCTTCAGGAGTGAACCAACCAACTGGTTGGAGATGACACTATGGGGTGAACCTTGTTAACTCAGTTGGAACACAGTTCAGTAAGGCCAAAGTCCCTTTGTTTCATCCTTGAAAGATCAAATTATCTTTGAACTGTTCTAAAGACGGTGTTGCAAATCCCAGCTGGCCACTTCAGATTTGTGACTGCAAAAGAGACCCAGCAGTGTTGCATGGGTAAGGTACTAATCCATTGACACTATTAGAAAAAGCATCCCCAGTTCATACTCTTTCAAAGGTTGGTTCTAGAAAAATGAAGTTAATTACCCAGAGTCACACAGGAGAAAATTTGAACTCAACTCCTTTGTCTCTAAATTCATTGTCTTTTCCATTCTATCACTCACCTTCTTTAGTCAAAAATATCTTCTTTGAATTTGGAGTAGAGGTTATAATATTATTTATGTGCAGAAAGCAAAGTTACTTACCACTACCCCCTTCTTTCTGCCCCCCCCCAAAAAAAAACCACTCACTTGTCTTGCATGTGTATTGACATTTGTTTATTGTTTATTTGTTTTGTTTTGAGTTTTGAATGGGAGAAGTGAGGAAGGTATATCTACTCTGTTTTTCCTCATTTTGCCAAATCTATTATTAAGAAGTTGTTTTCAATTTTTGTGCTTCCTTTTCCAAGCTGCTGACTTTTTTTTTCATAATTCTCCTGCATAGTTCCCATTTCTTTTCCTAATTTTTCTTCTACATTTCTTACTTGATTTTTAAAATCCCTTTTGACTTTTTCCAAAAGAACTTTTTTGAGCTTGAGGCAAATTCATATTCCCCTTTTACCATTACTGTTCTCTTCTGGATTTGTGTTCTGATTTTCCCTGTTGCCAAACTAGTTTCTATGGTTGGAGCTCTTTTTGATTTTTTGCTTATTTTTAAAAATTGAATTCTGCTGCTAAGGTGCAGAGGACACTGTCCCAAGCTTCTTTTGCAGGAGAATAGGGCCTCTCATTGTTTTTTCTATGCTATAGCCAGAAGTGCTGGCTTAATCCTCCCTGTTGTGTTGGGTTCAGGGGGGCTCACAATTTGCCTACCACACTTGGGTTGGAAGCCTCACAGCTAGTCTGTTGATCCACTGATCTGCTAAACTAGGATGGAGAGTTCTCCACTGTGCTTTGGCTAAGAGGCTTCTACTAGATTCCCCATACTGCATCTGTGCTGGGCTATGCTCTCTTTTTACCCAAGGATGTTCCTGAAGTCCTTCCAAGATATCTTAAACTGGAAAATCATTTCACTTCAAATTTTTGTGTGTTCTGTCACTTCAGAATCCGTTTAAAGTTTTGATTTAGTATTGTTTTTTAATGGAAACTGGGAAGAACAAAGGCAAGTTCCTCTCTGCCATCTTGGCTTAGCCAGGTATACTTATTCCTTACAAGCTATATAAAAATGTGCCTGGACCATATAAGAGAAAGTCCATCAGAGAAGAAAAATAAACAAAACAATGAATTAGGTTTCTATTATATTATTTGTCAAAATCAATTTTTTAATATGTGTAGGAAAGTATGCCACAAATGCCACAAACATTGACACTTCATTATTCATAGCCCCCATCCCATCAAAAAGTCCAGTGTCATGCCTTACCTCAACACTTTCCAATGCTAGTATTTATAGTCAAAGTACAATAGCTAACTTTCTCTCAAATACTCAAAGGGATCTGTGATCTCATCAATTTTGAAGTTCCTTAGAATGATGTGGATTGCACCCAACCATGCCTATGCATACTGTGCTTCCAATTCCTTTCAGAAAATTGCCTCTCCTATCATCAGGACAGACATCCTGTTAGCTGTCAGCTGTAGCTGCTGTTCTCCCTCATTCTTATCACATGGCCAGTCAATCTTCCTTTTCTTAAGAATATCTTCTTTCTCTCTGATCTTCAATGTTTCTTGTGGGTTACACATTGAAGTACTCATCCTACTGTGTATCTCTCAATACCTTCATTTTAAAATTCATTGGTTGACTGTTGTACTCCACAACTCATTGAAGCACTGGCATTAAAAAAAAAAAAAAAAGAACCTTTGTTTTTGTGAGTGATTGAAATAATTAAGAGGAGACAAATGGAACTATTAGGCTTGGACCCTAAATTTACAGTCCCAGATTGCAAATAAGAGGTTTCGAAATGGCAACAAAGAGAAAAAGATAAGAAATGTAGTCAAATTGTGTTAGATATATATAAAGATCCATGCTTGAGGCAAAATATATTGCTATGCAAATCATCTGAAAGAGAAGATACCAAAGGGCTAGAAGGAAGAGGGGAAATCTTAGAGATTGGGGGGGAGGGAACAAAATGACCAAAAATATTAACTTCCAAAATATTCTGTGTACATACATATTCTCTCCTACTTATCCAATATCTTTATGAATCATCTATGCATAAATCCAGGGTGCCCTTGATGATAAGTAAGAACAAATTGCTTTTCATGAGTCAATTCAACAAAGAACCACAGCTTTACCATTTTTAAAATTGAACTAAAAGATATTGAGAATAAAACAGTCACTATTGATTATGGGAGGAAAAAAAAAACTTTTTTGATCCTGTAGAGTAAAACTTTCACTAACAAACTTTTCAAATTAGGAAAGTAAACAACCCTAAGTCATGAATTCACTAATTGTTCCTCTTTGATAATACATATTAGCCAATGTTTAGTTCTTAGAAAAACGGTGATATTTTGAGTTTGTAGAATCAAATAGGTATAGCATGTTTTTTGTATACCTTTGGCCAAAGAAAATACTACTTTGCAAGGTAGAATTGTCTCAGGGCATGCAACTAGGTGGGATATCTGAAGTGGTGAGTGAAGAAGGGAACAATTGCCTTATCAGTCAGATCAGCTAGAATCAACCCTGGCAGTCATTGGTGTGGCAGATGTCTCTGGCAGATTGCCTTTGCATCCGTATTTTATAATGTTTTATAAACAAAATACAGTTGCTTTGTCTATAAAACCAAGTAATAGATTAAATTATCCAGTTATCTAGAAAATTAAAATAATATAGGTCGATATGAAATTTGGAGAGAATCTCCTATGATTTATAAGCATAAATTTTGGCCCTAGAAAAAAGACCAGAAACTATATCTCCTTCCATTAAAAGGAAGAAATTATATAGGATTATGGAATATAGCATACAGTGTCAGATAATTGTGTTTCTGTTGGTTGTTTTTGCTTCATTGGTTTGTTTGTTACAAGGAAAGGAGGGGAGAATATATCTGGAAATGACTGTGATGTACAATTATTTTATTTTATTTACAAATAAAATAGCATTTTGTATTAAAAAAACAGTAAGGGTAGTGGCAGAACTTTACTGATAAAATTCTCAAAACTCTATTCGATTTGCAAAGGTACAGATGATATGTCAACTGCTATCAACTTTATGATTCATTTTCTCTAATCAGAAGATTTAGTGAAGGAATAGATCTGGGTGATTATCTCAACTTTCTCAATTTACAGGTTCAGAGAACAAATGTGATTTTCTCAAAGAAGCACAGGTGGTAAATAACAGACAGAACTAAGATAGAAACACAAATTTTCTGATTTGGGATCTATTATCCTTTCCAATATAACCTACTATCAGAGGTCATATGTTCTCCTATTTCAGAACTAGTGTTCTTTCCAGTAAACGATACTATCTCTTAAGCACTTTAGTAATTGACTATTACAGGCCATTTCCCAAATACAAAAGCCACTTTAAAAATATTTTAATATTTTAACATTAGTTTAGTTAAATTATGAAGCATATTGGAAAATATATTGATCTTGGAATCAAAGGTTCTGCAAATATGTCTGATATTTGTAAAATGGGGGTTAGGGGTGGATTGACTATATTGCATTTGAAGGCCCTTCAACTTTAATCTTAATCCTGAGAGTTAGATTCAAATTTGCATACCATGCCTAATTGAAACCTTATTTCACAGGAAAATATAGAAAATTATTTTGCTTCTTATTTTGCTTCAGGGATATAACTCAAGGGAAAAAAAATACATAACACATATATGGTAAATGCCTCAGAAAGGAATTGGATATATGATAGATCAATGAAAATGAAGCTAAATTTGAAAGTAAAGGATCTGTGATCAAATTCTGACTCTGATGCTACTTGTATGATCTGGGGCAAATCACATACCTTCTTTGTGTCTATTTCTTCAACGTTAGAAATAAAATAAAATACGAAGAACTAGGTGACAATACGATATCATTCAGTCAACCTACATTAAGTACCCACTGTGGAGAGAAGTAATGTAGCACTATGAATAGAATGCTGGACTTAGTAGCAGAACAACCAGGGTTTCAAACTGACTGTTGTTAACTCATATGAGAAAATGTGGAAAGTCACTCAAAATCTCTGAGCCTGACACAATACACTTTAATTATAGACTGTGGAGTGAGATAATACAGGTCCTTAGTGTGTGTTGTGTGCCATGTGCTAGGGTTTGAGATAGTCACAAAGGCTCAATGTGGTATGTGTTCACCCAAAGGATTTATAACAGTGACTGTGGAGTTAGAAGTTCTTGATTTGAATACCATTTTTACCATTTGCTACTTGTATGTCCTTCTGGGATTCATTTAACCTCTCTGAACTTCATTTTCTTCTTTTTATAAAGTGAAAGTAGTGGATTAAATCATCTCTAAGGTTGTCTCTAGTTTTAAATCACAATCAAAATATGAAAAGACTCCTTCCCCAAAAGATCTTTCTGAAAGCCTGATGTTATCCTTAGAGCAAAGGATTCTTAACATGACATTTATGGACCAATGTCTAGATATAGTTTGAAGGAGTCGGTAAATTTGGATGGGAAGACTACAATTTTCTTTCCTTTTTAATCCTTTTAAATCCTAGTTTAATTTTATTTATTTAAAAATACACTGAAAGGGGGTCTATAGACTTTATCAGATTGCAGAAGAGATCCATAAAACTAAAAAATATCAAGAATTTCTGCCTTAGAGAATTATTCCCTTAGTCTAAGGCTCTGTGTTTTTACTAGCTCCCTGTTCAAATTGCACATAAATTTGGAGGTATCCTTATATCTTTCTCTTATAATTCATTAACACTTTCATATGTGTGTGTGTGTGTGTGTGTGTGTGTATACACACATACATATAAATTTTTTTCAACAGCTGTTACAATGGTGAGCAGAGAACACTTTTAAGGTACTCTCTTTAAGGAAACCTTTAATGAAAGAGATACAAAATAAGTATGTTTTGATGGGTCAGAGAGAAAATTTTGGAACATGGATTAACTGTCCCAAAAGTCAGGTAGAGATTAAGACTGTGCAAGGGGATGCCCTGGTTTTTTGAAGGCAGCATAGGAACACTTTGCAGCATAGGATGAGTGAGAAAGATCAAAAACAAAATAGAATTTTGTATAAGAAAGGTGCAGATAGCACTGAAGATCATCTCATACTCAGTTATAATTTTGCTTAGAGCAGGAAGCTTTCAGTCCTAAAAATAAAGGGTTGCAAAAATAATAATAATAAAATAATCTTGTTCTCATTCTTTACCTGGAGTATAGGTTTCCAGAATGTGTGTATGTATGGGAGTTTGTGTATGCATGTGCATGTGTGTTTGTGTGAATGTATGTCTATATTTGTATGTGTATGCATGTGTGTATGTGTATGTGTATATGTGCATGTGTGTATATATGTGTGTGCATTTTTTAAAAGACACAAATGATGAGTTTGAGTATAGTTATAAAGCATCAGCTTGCTTCCTCTCTCAGACCCACTCAGGGCAGAAGAGAGAACACAGAGATTCATAAATGAGCTTTCTTTGTAGGGCTCAGGCTGCTTTGAAATCCTTCATTAAATCTTTTTCACAAATAAATTGCCCGGTGACAGTGGGGAATATTTCATTCTTTTATTCATATAGAGCTTGAATTGGTTCTAGAATTTCCATGTACAGCTCTCCAAGGTAGGGAGGAGAGCCATGGGAAGGCAGCGCAGTCCTGTTTGAATGCAAGTAAGGAAAAGAGATCCCAAAGGGAGTCATTGGACAGTGGGCAATTTTTGCAACTGGGTTAACTTGAATTTCCCTTCGACTGTGGGTTTTTGAAACGGGGAAAGTTAATTGTCTGCCTTGCCCATTGGGCTCTTCTTGGTTCTAGCACATAAATTGCCGGCTTTGCTTCTCCTCTAATAGGCTGGTAAGCCGTTCTAGACTAATAGTTTACAATAAAATGTCAAGTATCTGATTGCCATGGAAACATTAATTTTGAGGTGAACCCTGTAGCGCTTTAGGTTGTGGAATTAGAATAATATAGAAGTAGCACCGTCTCAAGACGGCTTCGGAAATGGCAAAAGCTGCATCCCGGTCTAATCAATAGCTTCTGCCCTACGTAGAAGACAGTGTGAGATGCCCGAGTTATCTATATGGACACACATACGTTTGTGAACATGATGCATGCTAATGTTCAGTGGGATGAAATGGCTACTTATTAGGGGATGGTGCAAAGAACGCCCCATGTAGTATTCGCGTAGGGAGGGAGGGAAGGGATGTGAAGGTGTAGAGAGACCCTCAGCCTGCTCTGCTACATCTAGATGGAACACATGTTCTCTCTGGCTCCCCAAGCCTGATTAACAGAGCACTGCTGATTAGGTTATGCAAATGCTAGGAGATGAATTTCACATTTCCCCCAGCCAGGCTTTTCGCAGCTTTGCATTTATTATCCCCCTTAAAAAATACAGTGCCCTGGGAGGAGGCCTGGGACTGGTTTTTGTATTTGTTCGCCAGCTCAGTTGGCACAGGCCTGTCAAGCGATCATCACGGACTGTGATCTGCGAAGCTGCCCTTTGTTGTTCACTGTCCCCCTACCCCCACCCCCAGATTGTTTACAAGACATACACAAGCCCTGGGCTTGCCTCAAAACAAGTGATTTCCGCGATTTCCGCGATACTTGTCAGCCTGGGTGATGAAAATGTTACAGCATTTGCTGACAAACCATCTGATAAACCTAGGCATGAAGGAAGCTCCCTAGCACCTTGCCGTCATTTGCAGCTGAAGACCATAAATGTCTTGCTCATCCTTCCTGATTGTGCAATCAGCAATCTGCCCCTTAGCATTCCTGATATTGCTAGCGATCACTGGCTTCCTCTCATCAAGGAAAGCACTGGCTACATTTCCCCCTGTTTGGCAATAGGAGGATGAAGCATTTGTTTGTGTTGCCAACAAGAGCTTAAAATCAAGGTTGTTTCTGTTCAATTTTTTAATGGAGCCTCCACAACAGAAATATTTCCAGGGCCATAAACACAGAATTGCCTTTTATCATACTCTATAGATATGAATATGGAAATGGATACAGATATATGTATACACAAGCTAGACACACATACACAGACATGAATGTGTGCCCACACGCATGAACACATGTGCTCAAGGCCCACATGTATATGTGGAGATGTGTGACATGCACATGTATGTGTCTTGTGTGCATAGACATGTGTATAGCATGTTATGTGTACACACATATACACCTTTTTTTTTTTTCATCTTTTGCAGTGGGAACAGCTTCAAAAGCATGGTATAGCTTTCTGCCCGCCTTCAGGGAAAGACCTAATATAATTTCTGTAAATTGTGCAACTGAAAATTAATGGTGCAGAGATCAGCTGACATATCCATTTTCCACAGCAAGGTCTTTATGATGATTTCCTCTGATTTACAAGATACTGTTCAAGAACAGCATGGGCTCAGTGGAGGAAGGAAAAAATGGCCCTGTGTCACAACCTGGTAAAAATGCCACCCATCTCTGTCCAATGGAAAGGAAAAACCTTGCTCCTTCCAGGAGATTTAAGATCGTGGCTTTAGAGCTGGAAGGGAATTCAAAGGCCCTGGTCCAACCTATCCATGTTACAGATGAGAAAACTGAGGCCCAGGAACACTCAATAATTTGCCAAGTATCTCATAAGATCAGGTTTTGAACTTAGATTCTCTCCTCCAGACTCTGTTATTTTCTATTGAACAACTGCTGCTTTTAGGAAATAAGGGATTCACATGCCAGTTTTGCAACCATACCCTTGCAGAACTCTGGCTAAGGGTAGGTAGTGGGAAGGAGAAGCAATTTCATTCCTTTTAACATTCATCAGTCAAAAGGCAGTCTTTGGGTACCTAGTTTGTATGGAGTAGTAGTAGGTATAGCTGGATCTATAAATGAAATAAAGGTTCCTTTTCCTTAGGGAGCATCTTAAAGAGACAAAATATACACAGGTCAATTCAATTCAACAAACTATTAAGCATCTATTATATGCAAGGCAACATAGCATAATGATTGGGAATAGAGGGTCAGTTATAAAGTCTGCTAGACTTCATTTCAAGGTTTGTCTCTGATACATGCTAGCTGTTAAGTCCCTGGGCAAACCGCTTTTCTCAGTGCCCCACAGCAACAATCTGAGATTATAAATTATTGATGAACTGTGTATCTGCATCTGTAGAGGATGGGAATTTCCCAAGCTAATGAAATCATGACTGCATTTTTTTTTAATGCAAGGCATTGTGTTAAATTATGGGGATAATTTTTTTTAAAGGAGACATAGACCTTTCTTGCCCTCCAGGAGTTTATATTCTAATAGGGAAAGTGTATAGGGTAAGACTTCCAAAAGAAAATATAAATAGAATGTGTGAAGAACAGGAGAGATAAAACTAGATGTATTAGGAAAAGTAAAGAACAGGGAAAACCCTTTTGATAGAAAGTTTGATAGACTTGATAGAAACATTTTCAGTGGTAATGATTTGGAAAGGAAAAATATCATAACCTGAGTATAAAAGAATAGACTAAAATATGATTAGTCAGCTGAGGTGATATGCATGTCAAGGAAGACTTCCCAGAAGAAGACGTTTTGAGTTGGTTTTTTAAAGATAGAAATAGTCAAGGATAGTGGGAGGAAGAAGTGAAGGCATTCCAAGACTAGGAAAATAGGTAAAGCAATTTATTTAGTTTTGTCAGCAGGAAATAAGCAAATTGGTTTCGTGGGAATAAAGAGCTAAAGTCTGGCAGAGTAGAGACATGGTGAGAGGTGGTGGCTTCTTTCCTCTTCTCCCCTTCCCCTTCCCCTTATTGCTCTTAGAACTCTATGAAATCATCTTCTGCCATTACCTTTATTAAAGTTGTGTTAATAGACTACCTTGTTATTCCACTCACAAAACCTTTGTGAGTTCCATAACTCATTCCCTGGCCAAGTATCATTTATGCCATTAGAATATGAGTTCCTTGAAGGCAGGGGCTGTTAATGTACCCCCCAAATAATGCTTGGCACAGAGTAAGCACTTGCTGATTATTTTTCTTTCATTCTCGACATGATGAGAATCTATATTTGAGAAAGATTATTCTAACTTCCAAACATTTTGGATGGACTTGAAAAGGAGGAGGTAGGAGAATAGCTGAATGACTCCTGAATTAGATTAAACATCAGGAGTCTAGGTAAGGTTAGTGGCTCTCATATGCCAAAGTGGGGTTTGGTCTGAGAGACACAAATATCAAAGAAATGGATCAGGATAGTTGCTAAACAAAAAAGTGATCATTCATACTTTTTCACTTGTATTCCTGACTTTCAAAACTTTGTCCTTATTTAAACTTTTTTGGATGCAAAGTAGCAATTAATGACAGGGATGGAGAAAAAAAAAGAAAGGAAAAAGATATACTGGCTATTGCTTTGGCGGAAATGCAAAGAGCTATATTTTGTCCCAGGTGGACATGCTACTCTCAGAAATTGCCACATAATTTATAAGAGCTAAGAAATATTAGGTTGGGAAGCCTGGAATAGAAAAGTGGCTGCAAAGCAAAAGCTAACAAGGAGAGAAAAACACCAGGAAAGTTTCATTTCTCTGAACTTTCCCAAGAAACTGTTCTCACCATTCCAATTCAACAGGGAGGACTACTTAGAATTTCTAATTTATTTTGTCTTCAGAGAACCAGATAGATTTCTATTTATTTGCATCAAGATATAAGTGACAGTTCCCAAAGGGAAGATGAATTAATTAGTCAATAAAACAATTAATCACCTACTATGTGCCTAAAAATTGTGCTAAATTCTGGGAACAAAAAGCTGCAAAGCATAGTTACTGCCCTCAAGGAATTCAAAATCCAATGGAGGAAATAACAAGCAAATAAATAAATATGGACAAACTATATAAAGTATCAATATGAAATAGTTAAAAGGAGGAAAACTCTAGAATTGAGACAGTGGAGAAGGCTTTCTGTAGAATTTGAAGTTTTGAAAAAAAAAAAAAAGAATTTGAAGTTTTGGTTGGGAGTCAAAGGAAACCAAGCTGAGTTGAAGATGAAGAGCATTTGAGACAGGAGAGACTGTCAAAGAAAATGCCTGGAGCTGAGAGAGAAATGGACTGTCTTGTTCAGTGGAACTGTCAGGGGGGCAGCGTTATTGTATCAAAGAATGCTGGCAAGGAGTAAAATACAAGAAGACTGGAAAAGTAGAAGGAGGCTAAGTTACAAAGGGCTTTGAACTCCAAACAAAGGATTTCATATTTGATACTGGAAATGACAGTAAGTCACTGAAGTTTATTGAATGTTGGAGTGAAGGAGAGGTTGACCTGGTTGGACCGTCTTCAGAAAAAACACTTTGGTGGTCAAATGGAGGGTAGGTAGATTGTAGCAGGGTGAGACTTCAGGCAGGCAGAACCACCAGTAAGATATTACATTAATCCAGGAATGAAGTGATGAGGCCATGAGTTAAAGTAATAGTAGCATCAGAGAGAAAAGGGGGGGTTATTTAAGAGATGGGGCAAAGGTGAGATCAGTAAGACTTGGCAACAGATTGGATTTGCGAAATGAGAAGTAATGAAGAATCAAAGTTACAAACCTAAGAATCTGGGAGGATGTTGTTGCCTTCTATGGTCATAGGAAAAGCGATGAGGGGAGAGTTTAAGGAGGAAGAAAATAAATTCAGTTTTGAACACATTGAGTTTAAGATGTCTATCAGTCTACCAGTGAGATATCTGAAAGATAGTTGGAAATTCAAATTTGTGGGTCAGCAGAGGTTAGGGAAAGATAGCTTGGATAATAATCAGCATAGAAATGTAATTAAATCCATGGAAATTGATAAAAAACCATCATGTGAAGTGGTGTAGAGGGAGAAAAGAAGAAAGCCCCGGACAGAACTCTGTGTGGGACATCTGGTTAGAAGACATGACCTACGTGAGAATCCATCAGAGGAGACTGAGAAAAAGCAATCTGATAAATAGGAAGAGAACCAGGAGAGAGTGATGTTCCAAAACCAAGGAAGAAGAAAGTATTAAGAAGTAGGTGATCAACAGTAGCAAAGGCTTCAGAGATATGGAAGAAAACAAGGATAGAAGAAAGAACTCGGATTTGAACAAGTAAGAGATGACTGGTAATAGCAAAAGAGCAGTTTTGATGGATCAGTGAGATGAGAATGCAGATTGTCAGGAGTTGAGAAGAGAGTAAGAGGAGAGAAAATGGAGGCACATTTTCCTGAAGACTTTCTTAAGGAGTCTGGCCACAAAGGGCAGAAAAGACATAGGATGGTAGTTATTAAGGATGGAAGGATCAAAATGAAAGGTTTTTGATGGAAGAGACATGGGCATATGTGTAAGCAATAGGGAAGGAATAAGTGAAGACTGAGAATAAGTGAGGATGGGGATAAGACAGGAGGCAGTCTTTTGGAGGATATGGGAAAGAATAGGATTGCTTGAGCAGGTAGAGGGTTTAGCCTTGGTAAGGAGCAAGACCATCTCTTCATGTAAAAAAGGAACAAAGGACGAGACAGTAAGGGAAAGCAAATGAGTGATATGAAATAAAGAAAAAGAGAAATATGAAGCAAAGTTCTTAAATATAAGGGGGAGAACAGAATCATGGTAGGTTTGATGAAAGATGAAAAGGTTTGAAAGAACCACTGTGGAAAGTAGAATAGTGAGCTGATAAGGGAGGTATAGTATAATTATCTGGCAGCAGTGAGGACCTAGTTGAAGTTGTGTCACATGAATTTATAGTTTTCCCAATCAGAATAGTTGTTCAGTTTTCTCCACCTTCATTCAGTAGCATGTGTGTAAGACTAAAGGCTGGTAGGAGTGATTTCAAAGTTGAGGTTTGTCAGTACATAGCCAGAAATATAATACGGGGCTAGGGACTTGAGAAATGATGACAATATAGAGTTGAATTGAAGGTCAGGATAGGGAATAGAGAAGAGAGAGTTACTAGTGTAGCAGTGATGGTTGGGGAGATAACCAAGGAGTTTTGATTGTGGTGTAGATGGAGAACAGGTTTTGAAAAGTCAAGAGTATAGGAAGAAATGGAAAGCTGACAGATTAAGGGCCTTGGGAATTCTTGTTGTTTTTTCAAGGTAATTGGGGTGAAACGACTTGCTCAGGGTCTCACAGGTGGTAAGTATTAAGTGTCTGGAGCCAGATTTGAACTCAGTCCTCTTCAGGGCTGGTGCGCAATCCACTCTGTCATCTAGCTGCCCCAATTTTGGAATTCTTGAACAAGGAAGGGATACATTTGTGGGTAAAAATAAGATGAAGGCTACATAACCATTTGTGTCTGATTGTGGTAGGATGGAGGAGTAAGAAAGAACTGAGTGCCTATGTATGCATATGTAAACATACATGTAGGTATATGTGTCTGTGTGTGTCTAGAAAGAGTTGTGTGTATGTATGTGTCTGTGTAACCTTTCTCTCCTAACTTCTCCTAATCATCTCCTTCTACATAATTAAATTGAAGAAGTCTTGCAATCACTTGAGGCATTACTCAAAACAAATGAATCCTGACTCTTAAAGCAGTCCCAAGTCCCTTAGCCTTTGAAGCCCTAGGAACAAATTGATTAATAATTCTATTGTTTCTCCCAGAAGTTGATTTTCTGCCATAATGCCACTATTACAAGGGAAGAGGGTGACAAACCATTCTTGAGACTTTTGTATGATAAGAAATTTTCATTTTGAGAAGAGAATTTTTTCCCTATTGAGTAAAAAAGGTTATCATGACAGATTTTTAGAATGGCAAAATGGAATGTGATACAGTGGTGGGATAAAAATACATTTTTTTTGTTACATTTAACAGCAATTCTACCTGCACTTCTGATAAGTGCTGCATCCTCGCTTAATAGAAAGATGTGTGGTTCCTTGTATCATTACAAATATTGCTTCACCATCAGGCATTGCTAAGAGTCATATGTACTGTATTTATATCCTACTGAACCTATCACTTATTAATGCAGCATTAAGGCAGTGTTAGATTATACTGTTTCATCTTACAATTTATGGCTAGCATTGCAAACTTTTCGTTCTCTTCCTTCCGTAACTCATTTTTGTTCAATTATTCATTGAAATAGGCTCCCCTGAAATTTGGGAGAAATTAAATGTTATATCCACATTCATACCAAATTAATTAATCATGATTAATGTTCCTACAATGAATACAAAAGGAATTAATCATGATTAGAAACATATTGAAATGTGCAACTCAGTCTTTGAAGCTTCCTTAGCTCAGATAATATCATACACATCCTAAAAGAAATATCCAATAGGTCTCTTTTCCTGAAAACTTTCCATCTTGTTCTTGAGACATTTGGGATACCCATAAGAAGTTCTTGAGACATTTGGATGGAAGTGGTAAGGGATGAACTGTATAATCCCCAAGGCCTCTTTTTTCTAACTCTATATATGTGGGTCCATTTAGCAGATCCAGGAGGAAATAAACAATCTGAAGAGACAGGGAAGGAAGGAAGAAAGTGTGCTATAAACTATTGCCTTAGGCTAGGAAGTTGCATCAAATAAAGCATCATTTCTCCAATATCTACAGATTTCTTTTTAAAGTGTTCTTAATTCTTCAAGAAATCACTCAGTTTCATATCTTCACTTCATACTCCATTTCCTGCATTTTGCCTTTTCCCTTGGATTTCACATCCCTAATAGACATTTCCTTTTCCCAGCAAAGCCTTTAGTTATTCTCTCTCAGATCATAGTTGGAATTCCTTTCCACCACGAAGAGGTCTTCTTGTTGGTCTTAGTCCTATATCACCTGCATAAAATCACATTTTATGGAAGAGAACCAGTGGTAAACATTAGGGTAAAATATTTCATATAACATCAGATGGGATTACTCTATTGGCCATTTCTTATTAATGACTTTTCCTACCTTAATTGAGTATAGTGTAAAAATAAAAAGCATCAATAACATTTATTTTAAAACTAGTTTAAAAAAGAAAATAAACTGAAATTCCCCATTAAACGAAACTCCTTTCAATTACTCTTTGAGAATCTTTTCCTTAAAATAGAGATTCTAACTTGAAATCCATGAACTTTAAAAAACATTTTTGATAACTATTTCAATATTATTGGTTTCCTTTACAATCCTATATGTTTTATTTTATGCATTTAAAAGCATTTTTCTTAAAAAGGGTCCATAGACTTCACCAGACTGACAAAAAAGGGGTCTTCATGACTGCAATAAAAAGTACAATCTTTTCTGTAATCCTAACATACAGTTAACTTTTAATAAGTGCTCATTTAATTACTAACTATAACTCTTGAAATTAGATAAATCAAATTTTCAAGTTTTCCAAAGAAGTATTGACTCAAAATCAAATGATTTTATCATCTTCCAATAGTATTTCCTTTATTTCATAGGGAATTTTTATGTATTTTCAAGACCAAGTTATAGAGCTACAATTACATAAATGTCACACAAAATACTAAAGAAGAGAAGAAACACAAGCAGGTTTTGCCTGCCTCCAGAAAATAATTATAAAAGAAAAACAAGGAAAACAGAATGGAACAAAGATGACTTGGGGAAAAAACACTTGGACTGATTTTACCACATCTTTTAGAATTGCTATAGTAAATTTAATAAATATCTCATATATCCCATTAATCAACCCTGCTCCTGAATCCATCATAAACCTGAAATTCACAAGAACATTTTAAAGAAAATTCAAAGAGTTTATTTTATTGAATGATGAAAATTCATTGAATGAGCTTTTTTGAGGATCTTTTTCACCTGCATGGAGTGAAATGATAATCATATGTGTATGTGTATGTGTGCTGCTCTCTCTCTCTCTCTCTCTCTCTCTCTCTCTCTCTCTCTCTCTCACACACACACACACACACACACACACACACTACCACCACCACCACCACCACCACCACCACTACCACCCAGTAGCAGCAGCAGCAACAACAACAGAGGGGGAAAAAAAAAAAAAAAACTTTTCTATATATTTCCTACATTTGTCTTGAGAAAAACTAGGAGAATTAGTTTTCTTCCCTATAGCTATACAAGGCTCAGTTTTGCATGAATAAATAAATAAATAAAGGCTTTTCAATGAATGAAAAATCTGGTACCTGGGGCAATGTCTCCAAACATGCAAATGTAAGTTTCATGTAAGGAAAATATACCTAATAATTGGAACCATCCAGAAGTGAAATAAGATCCAGAAGTGGGTTTGGCTCCTCTTCAGTAAAGGTCTTTAAGGAAAGATTAGACCAACTATTGGAAATGTTGTAGAAAGAATTCTTTTTTAGATAAGGGTTGTACTATAGTATGACTGATACTTTTTAACTCCGAAACTATGATTTTGTGATTCTAAATTCCAGTACACTCTAGACTGTGATCCTAAATGAGTTTGTGTTTCTGAAAACATGAGAATGATATGGTCAAATATATTGTGGGAGTATTTTTTCTTCATAGCATCCTTTTCCTTGCCCTTCACATATACTTATATGGGATCTCATTCCACTAGTTAATGCCAGATTATTATTTTTCCTTAGAATAGTGAGAGGTCTCTTTAACTCTCTTTGAGAAAAAACTAAGGTCTGAATTGTCTGGGACATCTACCTCAACTATAGCATTAAATACTATTGAAATGAACTATATGTTTAGCAAATAGTCTCTATTTTTTTTTTGGATGGGTAAAGCCAAAAATAGCAATTTCTTTCAGCACTGCAGTCTGACAGGTGACAGCCTATTAAATAGTGCTTCAAATTGTCTCATGGAAATTAGATTCATTTTTCTAAAATTAAAAAAAAAGATCTCCCTCATCTTGCATTATTTCTCAGCAAATTGATAGACATATCGAGATCACATTTTTTCCCCATGAGGTTGAAAGCTCAAGGTTTATCACCATTTCTGTTGGAGGTTATTAGCCATTCATCTCAGGGAGCCACTCTGTAGGACAATTAAAAATAATTTGAAAAATTGCATTATGAAGAAAGAACATCAGTTTGAAGCATGTTCTTTTGGAATTCAAATTGTCTACTTGAATTGCATCTCAGAATTTAATACCGACAGCCACAAGGTAAATGCTGTTAAACAAGCTTGAACTGAGTTTAACAGAGTTTAGCATGCTCAGTTATAATATTTGTTCAAGAAGAATTATTTCTTGCTCTTCTTACAGATATGTATTTGCTACAACTCCTCAGAGCTTTGCCTCTTGAATGTATACCCTGGGCCTCAAATAAAGTTTTCATCTTTTCACATCTGGAAGGTGGGGAAATGTTATTTCAGATTCTACTTTGGGAATTATAAGGCAAATGTCTCAATAATCTGAATCATTCATGAAAGCATTTAATCCTATTTTCTAAGGCCAGGATGAATTTATTTATGATAAACCACAGCTTGTGGAATGTGTCCAATGAACAGCAATTAATATACATATAATATGGGGTTGATTAGAGGAATCCAACCTGGAATGGTAAAAAAAAAAATGTCTTTTAAGCTAAAGCAAATAATAAGGAGAGAAAGGCACTAAGGAGAGTTTCTCTTCTCTGAGTGATCCACTCTCTTTCCTGAGAAATCCTTCTTACTATCCAAATACAACACAAAGAGATACTTGACCCAACTTGTCTTCAGCATTTCAAATGAGATGTTTGTAAAGTGTTTAGCACAATGCCTGAGACACAATAGAAGTTCAATAAATGATACTTCCCTTCCTTTACTCAATTTTATCTACTTCAATCCCTTAAAAAGAGGTGGCCCTTCCCCTTGTCAACATTTGCCTCTCCATATGTATTCTTGATTTAACCATTTCACAATTTTCCTAGAATATTATTCCCATTGTCTTCCCCTCCCCAACACCCAATATTTTAATCTGTCCCTCCTATTGGTTGTTTCCTTGTTGCCTACAAAGATACACAGGATTTCTCATTCATAGAAACAAAAAAATTTCTTCAGTTCCTATCATCTTTCTAGCTATCATTCTATACTTCTTTTCCTCTTTTCAGTTGAGGCTTTTGAAAAGTCATTGACACTTAGTATCTTTCACTCTCTTCTAAATTCTTTTAGAATTTGGCTTTGGACTTCATCACTCAAAATAAATTTTTCTCTCCATTACCAGTTGATCATTTGATAACCAAATCTAAGGGCCTGTTCTCATCTTTCTTGAGTATATAAAAAGTATCTATGATTTCCCCAAGAGATGTGAAAACCTCTACTCCAAAAACATCTTTCTATGACTTTGAAGTCCTGAAAAGTTATCTGAGGAACATTAAAATTAAGTGAAGTGCCCTAGGGTCACACAAAAGTGTGTAAGGAGTGGGTTCCGAACTCCTCTTTTTCACTCAAAACTCAGCACTCTATCACTCCCAGAGGTGTCAAAAATACTCCCATACACTAATGTATTGTTGATGGAGTAATGAAATGATCCAACCAATTCTGGAGAGCAATTTGAAACCATGCCCAAAGGCTCTAAAACTGTACATATCTTTTGACCTAGGAGTATCACTACTGAGTCTGTATCCCAAAGAGATCATAAAAGAGAAAAAAGGAGCTACATACACAAAAATGTTTGTAGCAATTCTTTATACAAGGAACTGGAAATTGAGGGGATGTCCGTCAGTTGAGAATTGGCTGAATAAGTTATAATATATGATTGTAATGGAATACTATTCTTCTATAAGAAATGGTGAGCAGGCTGATTTCAGAAAAGCCTGGAAAGACTTACATGAACTGATACTGAGTGAAGTGAGCAGAACTAGGAGATCATCGTATACAATAATCAAATTATGTGATGATCTGTTGCGATATGGAAGCCACCTGCCAGTGGATGCTGGAGGTCTAACTCAGAATGGATCTCTTTATGTGAGAGAATGAGCTAATACAAGGAGACTGAGAGGCAGTTGCGTTCTCTGACCTCTCCACTGAGAGTCAGTTGCCTTGTCTGACCTATCTCCTCTTCCCTCTGCTTCCAATGTATTTCATCCCCCATCCATAAGCAACATCTTCGAAAGCTGCTTTGCAACTTCTTCAAGTGTTATGAATCACAGCTGTGGAGGCTCTTGGAGAACTGACCTGCCTCTTCACCTAGGCTGGTCCTTAACAATGATCAGCTATGGTAGATTTGACTCTTCTCAACAATTCAGTGATTTTGAAGGTAATTCCCATAGATTTAGGATGGAAAATATAATCTGCACCTAGAGAGGGAACTATGGAGATGGCTTAGTATTTCCACTTTCTATTTGTTTGTTTTTTTCCTTGTGATTTTTTCCTTTTTGATCTGATTTTTTTTGTATAACATGACAAATATGGAGATATGTTTAAAAGAATTGCACACATATTTGCTGTCTTGAAGACAAGGGAAGTAAGAGAGGGAGGGAGAAAATTTGTAGTACAAAGTCTTACAAGAACAAATGTTGAAAATTATATTTATATATTCTTGGAAAATAAGATACTATTGAAAAGTTTTTTTAAAAAATATCTCCCAAGTAATGCCCAAACCAAATAAAAATGTAATTGGGGAATATTTTGCAAAATAAAGAAAAATACAATAAAATATAGATGATATTAATATGTGATTTTCTAAGTCAATATGCTTTCTCTAAGGATCCTTATGTATGGGTTTGTGACCCATTTATATTCGTCATCACTACACTACAATATCCTGCTTCTGTAAAATTCATATAATAGAACTTAGTTCCAGACAGAAAATAGAAGTAGAATCTATGAGAAAATTGTATTTTCAGAAGCAAGCAAATACTCGCAAATCTGCCTTAAAAATTAGGAATGAAAAAGGGAAATATCTGCAAAGAACAGCAAATATAGAGAAATAAAAATGGGTAATTTTAGCTCCCATTTATATAAATGCAAAGCATTTTCCTTACAAGAACCCTATGAAGTTGATAGTTTAAATGTTATTATCTCTATTTTTTATAGATGAAGAAATAATAATATTAATAACCTCATATGTATTCAGTGTTTTAATATTTATGCTTTGTAGTACAAGAGACCTGGATTCAAATCTGTTAAATCATAATTGTGTGATCTTTTATAAATTATTTTCCCTCTGCATGTCTCAGTTTCCTCATCTTAAAAAGAAGAAGATTGTAATCAGATCAGTCCCTTTTAAGCATTTCTTAGCATTCTTTCAGTGCCAGTATTTTCTGATTAGGCAGCTTGGTCATGTAGTGCAGTAATATCAAACTCAAATAGAAATGTGGACTATTAAATCATACATTCCTAATGGTCCCACATTGGCTTAGAAAATTGCATCTCAATGTAATCTCAATGCAAAAACTATGTATTTTTATTTATTTTGTTAAACATTCCCCAATTATGTTTTAATTTGTTTCAGGCAGCCTGTGTGTTAAGACACCTTTGATGTAGTAGATAGAGGGCTGGATTTGGAGTTAGCAAGCCCCGAGTGTAAATCCTACTTCAAATAATTCTTAATTTATGAGCCTGGGCAAGTCACAAAATCATCTCTTTGTTCAAGTTTCCTCATCTGTAAAATGAGGAAGTTGAACTTGATGGCTTCTAAGGTCTTTCCTTGGCTAAATGCATGGTTCCATCAAGTGGGATTAAGTGAAAGTGGTGTTGAAGGGAAATCAAGGAAAGTGAATAACTTCCAAAGCTGTAGAAAAAATATATATATCTAATTTGGGGAGGGGAATAAAGAGGAAACTTGAATGGCTTACCAATAAAAATTAAATCCCTAGATCAAGGCATTCTGCCCCAACATCAATCAATTTCTCAACTGTATACTTCTGCAAATAAATACAAAGACCAACTCCCCTTTGTGTTTGTTATTTCATTTTGTGTCAGAAGCTATGGGGAGAATGGCCTTTAGAGAGAGGTCATTGTTTCTTGAGTGTTGAGTGTTGTTGTCTTTTCAGCAAAATAAATAGAAAGAAGGTGTCAGGGAGCTGCCCTTCATGAACTCTGAGCAATGGATTTTCTGTTAGCTGGGAAAATCAAGTATAGTTCTTCTAGGACCACAGTTGGCATCTTTTCAAGATGCTGAAACTTGAATTGGGATTGCTTTGATCTCTGGACCTTGCTAGGAGAATTTCAAGGTCAATAAGGCAAAACTCCCATTCTTTATATTTTCTACCAGTATATTATAAAGCTCACAAGTATGTCTTAGAATGGAATCGTGATGATGTTTACAAAATAATAGAATATTGGTTTTAGAGACAGGAAGACTGGAGTTCAAATCTAGTTTCAGATATTTCATATCTGAATAATTTTGGAGAAAGCCACTTAATCTCTCTCTCTCTTTGTCTCAGTATCCTCATCTGTAAAAAGTAGAATAATAATAATATCTAATATTGTTTTTGAGATAAACAAAGATAATATTTGTAATGTGCATTATAAACCATTAAATGCTTTATAAATGTCATTGTTATTATGATTATGATTATCTTGTGTGTTCAGTCTATAGTATTTCTGAAATGTGGTTCATTTTTTTTTCCATCCTCATAGTCACTAAGCCTTGTCTAAGAGTTCCAGAGTCCGAGTCCTCATTCCCTAAACTATTGTAATCATCTCCTAACTCCCTCAGTCTCTCATACATAATAATCCATTCTACAATCTTTTCCTTGAATAATCTATTTGAAACTCTGCTTTATATAGTTTATAGCCCCTAATAAAAAAAATCACCAGTAGTCTCTGACTGATGCAAGATAAAGTCCAAATTTCTTAGCCTGACATTCAAGATCCTTCACAATCTATTTCATACCTAATGTTCCAATCAAAGCCTTAACTTGAATGGAATAAAATAAGCCCTCAGTTGATTGAGGAAAGGAAGGAAGGAGGGAGGACTCTTAAGAGACCATTCTGGGGGAAAAGCAGAATAGAAATAAACATTCTGTATATTACTTGTAGTAATAGGCACATTACCTGGTAGCTTCATTTTTTGTTTTATTGTTTCTTCTAAAATGTTATACTCTGAAGAACTTCAAATGTTACCAGTGGCATTTAAATCCATCGATGTGGAAGACATTACCAGTCACCCATGCTTCACCCATAGATCATAGAACTATAAACTTAGAACTAAAAGCTTAAGACCTATCAAGTCCAATTCCTTCAATCTACAGGTGAGAAAACTAAGGACCTGCCCATGCTCAAATTGCTAGTGTATTAAACTTAGATTTTCTTGCCTCCAACCTCCACAATCTTTCCATAACATATAATGTTCCTATGGTTCCAACTTTTCTTTCGATAATCAGTGATAAAGTATGTTGGATTTGAAGTTATAATTCTGAATTAAAAATTATGTGATGTTGGGATAGTCTCTTAAGTTCTCCAAATCTCAATTTCCCCATCTATAAAATGAAGGAAGTTGGAATAGATAACTTCTCAGTCCCTTTTTAGAATTAGTTCTATGGTGATCCTGTCCTAGAAATAAATATTCCTCTTTAGACAGACTCATTCTCCCCTAAATCTTCCTATTCCATATTTTTGCTCAATATATTGCTCCTTCCTATTCACAAAATTCCTCCCTTCTACTTACCCTCATCCAAAAGTAAGAATTATATTTTAGACTTCTTTTTAGCCTCAGAATCTAGCACAATGTTCTTTACATATTATACATATAATATTATGCATGCAATACATGTGTTTTGATAGATGATAATGAAACAGATAACCACTGAATGCATGTTTTTCCCCATTTTGTCTTGACTATCAATCTTTTGATAGGGATGGAGGGTATGGGTGAGTGACATAAAAGGGGACTTTTGAGATGTTTAGCCTTATGAACATAAGAGCCTAGGGTAGGAGCCGAAGGGTATATTGGAGATCATTTATTCTAATTCTTCATTTTGTAGATGAGGAAAATGAGTCTCAGAAATAAAAAGTGACTTGCCTAGGTAAGAGGAAACAGATTTAAATTTGAGCCTCAGTCTTCCAATTCCAAATCCACCCTACTTTCTGTAATATCATACTTCATGAGTATTTTTAATTACTTTTTAAATAGGGGCCAGTTCATTGTCCCTCAGACTGTTGGAGGGCCAGACTATAGTAAAAACAAAAACTTTGTTATGTGGGCCCTTAAATAAAGAAACTTCATAGCCCTGGGTGAGGGGGGATAATTGTCCTCAGCTTCTGCATGTAGGCCACAGGCTGGATGAGAACCCCATTTACTCTATATAATCTACTTATCATTACCCTCTCTAAGCAATTCCCTCTCTAAGAAGAAAGAAAAGTTCACTTCTTTACTTCAGCCTGCTAGTCCTTTGACTAAACCAAGTACTACATAGTAAGCATGACAATATCTTTTAGAAGTCGTGTCTCAAGGGAAATATATTAAATGATAATAATAACTCACATTTATATAACATTTTAATATTTGCAAGATCAGTTAGGTGACACAGTGGATAGAATATTGGAGCTAGAGTCAGGAAAATTCATCTCCCTGAATTCAAATTGGACCTCAGATACTTACTAGCTATGTGACTCTGGACAAATTATCTTAGCTTGTTTGCCTCAGTTTCCTCATCTGTAAAAATGAACTGGAGAAGGAAATGGCAAACCATTCCAATATTTCTATCAAGAAAACCCCACAAAGCATCATGATGGATCAGACAAGTCTGAAAAAAACTCAACAAACAACAAGGTTTGCAAAGAACATTTTACCTCATTTGATTCTTATAATACTGAGGAAGGTACCATTATAATCTCCATTCTATAAATGAGGAAACTTGAGATTCAAAAAAAATTAATGTATTGCCCAGAGTCACTGAGGTAAAAAGTATCTGAGGCAGGATTTCTATTCAGGTCTTATTCCAAATCCAGTGCTTTTTCTAATTCCAATACACATTTTTTTGTCAAGTTGGAGATTTAGTCAGTTCTGTAGTTTAGTGATTGCTTGCTGTGTGGATATGGCAGAGGGCATGGCATAGACATGGGCCCTTTTCCCTGGAACCTGAGGTGTATCTGTTGACTGCTCACAATCATGTCTGAAATACGTTCATTTCTCTCGGTCATGAAAAGCCAAGCTGAATAGCAATCTGTCTGCAGCTTTACTGAATGGTTTAGAGCACAGCGAGTGGTAATCACATTAGCTGCCTTTATCACTTGGCCTGTACATTACATTAACATAATACAATTTTATAGCTTTAAGAAATATTAAACAGGAATGAAGGCAAGCAATGCATTCCTAATGGGTTTACAACATCTCTCATCCCTGCTCCGCCACCATACAACCTATCAGAGACAGAAAATTATTTTCTTTTCTTTAGTAAGATGAATTTATTCATCTCCAGCTCTGTATTCTTCTAAATCTTATGGTGGAATCTTATCCATTTGGGAGTTACAAAAAGAATTGAGACCATTAGAGTGATCTGGATTCACTCCAGCAAAAATGTGCATGTGTGTGATGTATATTGTGTCTCTAAGGAGTGTGTGTGTGTGTGTGTGTGTGTGTGTGTGTGTGTGTGTGTTTCAGTTACATTTTAGCAGTATCCACAGTTGGCAGGGGCTCTCCCCCCTCTACTACCCTTAACTTCTTTTTTGTCTTATTCGGCACCCCATGAAACTGTTAAGGTTGCCAAGTTCTCACTGACATCAAAGCAGACTCCAGGCTCAGATCATCTCTGTGGGATGCAGAGGAAGAGGAGAAATAGGCTTTGCTCAGGGAACACTACTCTGACCGAATTCTAAGTAACATTCTGGGGCTGTTCCCACTCTCCGTACACCAGCCAGGCTCCTGGTGAAGTCAAACATAGTACCTGACGTCAATCGGCACCTGGCCAGGCACTGGACTGTGCTGAGCAAATTTACAGCCCAACAAATCCATCCCCCTTGGATCTCACTTTGGGAGCTCCATCTTGCATGATGTCCTTGCAAATCGCAAGCATTGTAAACAGATATTTTAAAAGAACAAGCCACCCATGTGTACATTCCTTTCCCCTGAACCAAAATGAACTCGATGCCAGTCCTAGCAGCAGCTAATTAATAGCACAACAAATTCTAAAAAAGACATCTTTCCCACAAGATGCAGTGTTATTCTCTTGCCAGTTCATTCTGTGTACTGCAGACATGCCCTCCTTCAAGTAAACTTTGACCTTCTTTTTGTATATAATAACCCCCAGTTCTTTCTCTGTAGGTACATACAAATGCAGACAGCTCCAGACAAAGCTGTTAAATAGATGACATCTGGCTCTGCCTTTCTCCCCCACCCCCTTCTTTTTTAGTACACCCTTACTCCCTGCAGTTCTCTACTTTCCCCTCCTTTCCTTGTACCCTGCCAAGGACTATGCTGGCTACCCAAGGCCCCCTACTGGGGATGAAAAAGATTCATCTCTCTATTCTATGAAAACTCATCTGTCCTAATGATTCAGGATTCTGCCTTTGTTAAGTGTTTTATTCTCTTTTTCTCCTTCATTTATTTTATTTTTTATTTTATTTTCACTTCCAAACTGTCCCCTTTTACTCATTAAGATGACAAGAAATACGATACTTATTATACATACAAAGGCATGAAAAAAGTATATTTCCAAATTATCCATGTTGAAGGAAAAAAAAAAGCAAGAAAAATGTCATAGAAATAGAAAACCACCAATTAGGAACTTCCTCTACCAGTTCAAATCAATACCTATACTCTAAAATATAATCTTAGAGAGTTGCCTAGGTCACTGAGAAATTAACTCACTTAATCAGGGTTACATAATCAGGATATGTCTATGGTGGGATTTGAAGCCAAGGTCTCCTGACTCCAGGGTCAGTACTATGTCTATTCAATGCCAGGTTATAATAAACAAAAATGTGTAAGGAGAAGCAGCGAGATTCTGAAGAAAGAACACCAAATGCGGAGTCAAAGGGCCAAGGTTCAAAAACTGCTTCTGTCACTTAATACCAGTGTGAATATGATCTAAGCACTTATTGCTTTGGTATCAGAAAATGAGAGTTGCACCAAACAATTTGTAATGTAACTACTACTTCTAAATCTGTTATTTTTAAGGAGTGATACTTAAACAGAATTTTGTAACCTGAAGTAGAATGAATGGTGAGATATTTTTAGTAATGGGTAGCTTACAGTTTCTTTAAATTGCCTTGTGTATACCCAGGACAGAAATAAATTTAGAGTGAACACATAATGAAGTAAATCTGCAGTTGGGTCCAGTATAACCTGAATGCAGACAATAGGGGTGACACATGTCATATGAATAACATGAGTAACTAAGTTTAACTTGACATTTCATGGCCTATTGGGCCATATGCCCAGTTTCTCAGGTTTCCAAATAATAGAATAGGAAAAAACTCTAGTCTGAAAGCCGTGTCTCAGATCTTCCTTTGATTCTCCGGATGATCCTGGGCAAGTCACTTAACTTTAATATGTCCCAATTTCTGCATCAGCAAAATAAAAAGATAGAATTAAATGACATGAAAAGGTTTTTCCAGGTGTACTGTCTATGTCTTTATAGAAGTAGGGAGAAGTAATTTCTTCTCACACCAGGAAACTTCTTAGGAACTAGATGCTGTGGGAAGTTTTCTGGCCTATCTAGTCAAGATCTGACCCAGCCTGACACATCATCTTCTGCTAGCTCTTTCACTGCATGTGTTTTTCATTTCATTTCAGCAATAATAACATAGCAATGATGTCACCCAACAAGTATTTCCACAATATCTAATGAATTTCTCTGGTCCAACTATATATTAGAATATAAACTATAAGGGAAAGGGAAAGAAGGGAAAGATTACTTCTTGGTTAAACTTTGTGTCTTTTTTAGTGCCCAGTGTAGTACTTGCAAACAATAAACACTTAGCAAATGTTTGTTGGATATTTGAATAAATGAATGAATATCATCAATGACTTCATTTGCTTGTTTAGACTGACCACCAATAGCACAAAACAAAAATAGATGAGTATTGTTTAACTATTTCTTTAGATAATGTATATTCTCAAATTAATTCATGTTAGCTTGCTTAATAAGGTTACTAATTGATTTTTTATCTCCTGGTATGTGCAATATTGTGTATTTTCTGTTTTGTTTGGTTTTTTAGTTGTATGTTATAGCTCACTATTTTTTTCCTTAAATTTATGGATTATTGGATAAGGTTTTAAGCAAAATGAAACAAGCCATATTTAAAAAAAAGATAATAGCACCTGGTGATGAAATTGTAATCATGAATTTGCTAATATATAAAGTTGACCAAAAGTGGCATGTTACTTAGAAGATGGTATACTCCCTTTCACCATGGGATCATCACGTTGCTCCTTTGCTGATTAAGTTGTCAAGAGAATTTTGTTCAGATGAGTTTAGAATAGATGATCCTTGAGATCCCTTCCAACTTTAAGGTTTTATAATTCTATGAGTTGTATAATTTTATGGTCTATTTTGACCATCCTTCCATGAAGCATAGTTAAATCTTCCCAATAGGAACTACATTTTAGCTTTATCAAAATGCTACACATTGGAGGAGGGAAACTTAGAGGATGGTGGGGTTGATCTTTCATTTCTATATCTTACCATTGGATCCAGATGGCTCTAGAAGAGAAAGTGAGACTGGTAACTTTGTACAGCCCACCCTCACTTAAATCCAATTCACTTGTAAATCATGGCATCATCTTCCTGGTGTCATGGTTCTCTTCAAAAATAAAGAACAGACAAGAACAACAATTATTGTCAACCAAAGAAAATTGGTTTGCTTGATATGGTCCCAATGCATATCACTTGTCAGGATCCATCAATGTCCAGGCCAATAAACTCAGACTTGGAAATAAATCTCCTTTTCATCGGAATAGTTTTAGAATTAGGTTCCTCACATCTCCTCACATTTTATGAGGCAATTAAGAAAATACTCTCTGACTTTGCTAATCCTATAGATAAGAAACAGTCTCCCATTGATGTCATGCTAGACCTTTGTCTAAAACTCTCTTATAAGTTTGAGCCCAGAAACACTATGGGCCTTCAACTATATTGTAGATACTTCCATTTTAATTGGGTGCTGTCCGCTAAAAATATGGAGGCCTTATACTGAGACTATCTATCTCTGCTGTCATTCTTGTTCTCTCTTTGTGAGTAAAAATAAAACTTGTTAAAAGCTGTCTCTTTGTGCCATTGTCACCCTTTTTCTGAACTTCCCTAAACTACTGTTATATTAATTACAATTACCCCCAATAAGTCACAGGTTCCTTACCTATGTGTCCCTATTTCCTACCACTCTCCCACACAAACCCTAATAAGCTCCCACCAGGTTATCTTTACATTCTTTTGTCCAAGTGCTCATTATCATTTTTTGCTTCATGGTTTTTGTTGCTTATATTTTCTCAAACCAGTGTTTTTTTTCCCAATTTTTTCTGTATCTAAATTTCTGCCTGCCTTCCATTAAATTCCATTCAGCAAATATTTATTAAATAACTAGAAGGTAAAAGGTATTGTGTTAGATAGGCACTGTCTATACAATTATTTTTAAATGGTGTAGTTTTTTGTTCTCAAAAGAGCTTATAGTAGAAACTACTAAGTATCATTATGTTGTTAGCTTTTTGTCACTCTTCATCTGCCCCTATTCTTAAGAGTGGAAAGAGTAAGAAACTTCACAGACCACATATACTTCATCTATTATGTTGTCTAAAGAAGGAGTTAGCCATCTCCATCTATTCCTTTCTGTATGGCTTTGCTTCTCTGCTTGGAGATTATGAAAGACTTAGCTCCAAGTCTTTGGCATCATGATTATAACATATGATTAGATGATTCTAGTTTCATTTATATATTCAAAAATAGGAAAGCCCCAGCCTCCATTTGAAGATTATCTACTTATAATTGAATTTATAAGACTATTAGTAAAAGAAAAATAAAATCAGTTTTTCTCCAGGTGAATTCTGAATTATCAATACTGGAAAGGGAGAGTTCAATTTATTTACTTCCTACCTCCTCCTTCTTTCTTTCACTGCTCCCCACCCCAACTCCCATCGTTCAAGGATTTAGTCATTTAATTCCCCTTCCCTACACATACACACAATCCATTTGCCAAGTCTCATGGTTGTTCTTTGGCAAGAGTAAAATTTGAGTAAGAATGTCAAGTTCTAGGATGTTTTGCTAAAGTTCAAATCATTCCTCTCAACATATTGGGAGGTAAAAAAGATATGACCCAGAGGAAATTTTCACATAGAGGTAAGGAGGGTAGTGTGATAAAAATATGCATAAAAATTGATGCAAATTATGATATGATTAAATGTGAAAGAGAGGCCAAAGAGTGTGATACTAGTGGTTAAAGCTGCTAGAAGTTAAAGAGTGACTTCAAGCTTGGGGATCCTATAATATTTCTTAGAAGGAGTTGTACTCAATTGAGGTCTTCAAGAAGGAAGATAGTTTCAACAGAAAATGCAAGAACAGTGAAGAGATTTGATAATGTGTGAAATCATATTTTCAGTGAGAAGGAAAGAGAGAGGAAGAGATATAAAAGAGAAAAATTTTAGGATGGATTTTTGATTCCTACACAAGACCTTATTCTAGATAATAAGTGAAAACAACTATTGTTTACATTCAGGAATCTTTCTATGATAGAACAAAGATACCTAAGAAAGAAATAGGATACCCCCCAAAAAAGTTGGGGAGAGCTTCAGGAAAGGCAGGGTAGCCTATTGTAAACAAAGTTTTGCCTAGAAGCCCCCAGTGACAGAACTAAATACAGTGAACACAGTTAGAAAACAGGCAGGTTTCCATGGCAATTAGCCAAAAGAGTTAGCAGCAATATCCAGAATGACAGAGAATTGAGTATCTCTGTTTCAGCAAGCATGTAGGCCAAGGGCAATCTATGTTTGTGTTTCTGTCAGTTCCAAAAACAATTAAAATGGGGAAAAATGTAGGTTGATCTTTCTTCTAGAGAAGATGAAAATTTTGGAAATGTTCTGCTCTTCAGGTAAGCATAGTGAATGAAGCATTCTTCAACAGGGTAAAAAAAAAAAAAAGAACTTGAAATAGAGTAAAATCAAAATAAAAGAATCCAAAGAGGCAGAAAAAGGTGCTAATCTATGTGAGGAAGTTGGAAAGGAGAAAAAATACAGAGGAGGAAGGGATAAAAATATGAACTTTATAGAATTATGTAATAGATTTGAAATCTTTTGGATGGAAAATGACTCTGAGTCCTTTGTGAAGAAAACAGTTTCTCTTGCTCCAAGGAATGCTACAAAGAGTACAAAGAAAGAATAGGGGCCACCAGGTAATAAAATCATTCAACATTTCTCAGAGGAACAAGAGATATAAGTAATGGTGCTTGGTGACTTTTTAAATAAGTATTGACGTGTATATATGAAATAATACGGAGATATGTTTTCTTCCCAAAGTATGGCTCTGAGCTGTAATAGTTTCCAAAGCCTTTTTAATAAACCGACCAATCAAGTATTTATCCAATACAGGTACTGTACTGTTAGATTACAAATATAAAAGTGAGACAGTTCCTACCCTTATACAAATACAAATTCTAATAGCAAGAAAAGACAAGAAGATTCTAAATATATAAGAATGTGAATAAATAAGAAACTCAAAAAACAACTTAGATTTAAAAAAAAAGACTTACCAAACATGAAAGGAAACAAGAGCAGATAGCAGAGAGTAGTTATGAGTGGAAAGTCCACTGAAAAAGTATCAAAACTGTTAGAGCTCAGAAGGAATTATAGTGGAGATACATGCTCAGTACAATCAAAAAGTACTTTTTAAAAAAATTGATGGCTTAGTGTATTAAAGAGCTGATTTTAGAAGCAACAAAATATAAATTCAAGTACTGTCTCTACTAAATACTGTCTATGAGACAAGTCATTTAACCTGTCAGTGCCTTAGGTAATTCTCAAAGACTCTAAGTTGCAAAGAAAACATTGAACTTCATAGATAAATGAGTTTTTTTTCTGGTACTTCTCTATAACAATAATAGTTAATATTTACATAGCACTTTTTATGTGCCAAGTATTAAACATTTTACAATTTGATGCTCTGGGAAGTAAGTTTTTTTTTTTTTTTCCTATGGGACTATTTAAGTAATTTATTTCCTCCTATATTAATCTGGGCAATTTATATTTTTGTAAATATTCATCCATTTCAGTTAGATTGTCAGATTTGCTGCCATACAGTTGGGCACAACAGCTCCTACTTATTACTTTAACTTCTTTTTCATTGGTAGGGAATTCACGCTTTTCATTTTCGATGCTGATAATTTGGTTTTTTTCTTTCCTTTTTCTAATCAAATTAAACAAATGTTTATTCTGTAGGGGGTTTTGAATAAAATCAACTCTTAGTTTTATTAATTAGTTCAATAGTTTTCTTAGTTCTAATTTTATTAATATTTTCTTTGAGTTTCAAAATTTCTAATTTGGGATTTAATTGGGGGGGTTAATTTGTTCTCTTCCAAGTTTTTTTTCAGTTTCATGCCCAATTCTTTTATCTCCTTTTTCTCTATTTTATTCATATAGCTATTTAGAGAAATAAAATTTCCCCTAAGAACTGCTTTGACTACATCCCATAAATTTTGGTATGTTGTCTCATTATTGTCATTCTTTTGGGTGAAATTATGGATTATTTCTGTGATTTGTTGTTTAACTTAAGTAGTTTTTAGAATTAGGTTGTTTAATGTCCAATTGTTTTTTAGTCTCTCTTTTCCTGGCCCTTTATTTAATATAATTTTTATGTCATTTTGTTCTGAAAAGGAAGCATTTACTATGTCCGCTTTTCTGCATTTGATTGTGAGGTTTTTATGCCCTAACACATATCAATTTTTGTCTAGGTGCCATGAACTACCAAGAAAAAAGTATATTCCTTTTTGTCTCTATTCATTTTTCTCCAGAGGTCTATCATATCTAGGTTTTCTAGGATCCTATTAATCTTCCTAGTTTCTTTCTTGTATATGTTATAGTTAGATTTTTCTGATTCTGCAAGGTGAAGGTTGAAATCCCCCACTAATATAGTTTGCTGTCTATTTCTTCCTGTAACTGGCTTAATATATTCTCTAGAAATTTGTATGCTCTACCACTTAGTACATATACATTTAACATCATTACTTCTTCATTGTTTATGATACCCTTTATCAGGATGTACTTTCGTCCTTTTCTCGTTTAATTAGATCTATTTTAACTTTTGCTTTATCTGAGATCAGAAATGTTATTTCTGCTTTTTTTCTTAGTGTTTCTGCCCTCCCTTTTCTTTTCTCTTTCTCCTCTTACTTCTTTAGAGGGTTAGATAAATTTCTATATGCAACTGAATGAGTTAGTTATTCCCTCTTAGAGCTACAACTGATGAGATCAAGCTTTAGTTAATGCTTATGTTCCTCCCTTCTTTCCCTGAATTGTAATAGGTCTTTTTTGTGCCTCTTCATGTGATCTAATTTGTCCCATTATTTCTCCCCTTTCTTCTTCTTCCAGTACAGACCTTTTCCCACCCTTTGATGCTTTTTTCTTTGATGTCATCCATCAGAGTCCATTCACAACCATATCTTCTGTCCTTGTATCTGCCCCTGTAATAGATATAGTTCTCAAGAGTTACATATATCACTGGGTTATATCCCAAAGAGATCTTAAACGAGGGAAAAGGACCCACACGTGCAAAAATGTTTATGGCAGCCCTTTTTGTAGTGGCTAGAAACAGCAAACTGAGTGGATGCCCATCAGTTGGAGAATGGCTGAATGAGTTATGGTATATTAATATTATTGTTCTATAAGAAACGCTCAGCCAGATGATTTTAGAGAAGCTTTTCTAGAGAGACTTACATGAACTGATGCTAAGAGAAATGAGCAGAAACAGGAGATCGTTGTGCATGGCAACAACAATGATCAATTTTGATGAACATGACTCTTTCCAATGATATGATTGAGGCCAGTTCCAATGATCTTTTGATGAAGAGAGCCATTGACACCCAGAGAGAGGGCTGTGGGAACTGAATTTAGATTTCACTCTTGTTGTTGTTGCTTGCTTGCATTTTATTTTCTTTTTCATTTTTCCCTTTTGATCTGATTTTCCTTGTGCAGCAAGATTATTGTATAAATATGTATACATATATTGTATTTAACATATATTATAACATGTTTAACATATTTGGGATTAGTTGCCATCTAGGGGAGGGGGGGGAGAAGGAGGGGAAAATTTGGAATACAAGATTTTATAAGGGTCAATGTTGAAAAATCATCCATATATATGTTTTGAAAATAAAAAAGCTTTAATAAAAAAATTATAGATATCATTTTTCCATCTAGGGATATAAACAATTTAACCTTTAAATTATATGTATATATATATATATTTACCCCTGCTTACCTTTTTATGCTTCTCTTCAGTCCTATATTTGTGTGTTACTCCTTGACATTTGAATTGTTTTTGTCTGACAGTTCGCAGTATTTTTTTCTTGAGTTTGTAGTTTTGAAGTGTGCAACAATATTTTCTTGATGTTTTCCTTATGTGATCTCTTTCCAAAGGTAAATAATAGATTCTTTCAATGAATATTTCCCCCTCTGTTTCTAGAATATTGGGGCAGTTTTCCTTGATGATCTCTTGAAGAATGTTATCTAGACGCTTTTTTTTTTTTTTTTTTTTTTTTTGGTCATGGTCTTCAGGTATATCAATAATTATTAAATTGTCTGTTTTGGATCTGTTTTCCAGGTCAGCTGTTTTTCTAATGAGGTATTTCACATTTTCTTCCATTTTTTCAATTTTCTTTTTTTTTTAGTTTTTCAACTGATTCTTCTTGTCTCATAAGCTGTTTGTTTCCATTTACCCCATTTTGATTTTTAATGTGTGACTTTTTTACAGTTAGCTTTTCTATCTCTTTTTCCACTTGGTTAATTCTAATTTTAAAGGTGTTTTCTTCAGTGGATTTTTTTTTTTTTTTTTGCATTGGGCCAATTGTATTTTTTCAACAATTGCCTTCCTTTTCCAAACTATTGACTCTCTCTTGCATATCTCTTTTTTCTTTTCTCATTTTTTCTTTTACCTCTCTTATTTGTTTTTTAAAATCTTTTATAAGCACTTCCAAGAAGCATCTTTGGGCTTCAGACCAAATTATGTCATTCTTTAAGATTTCTTCTGTGTATGTCTATCCTATCACTATAGTAGCTTACTATGGTAAAGGGTTTTTTTTTTGTTTGTTTGTTTGTTTTGGTTTTGGTTTTTTGTTTTTTTAAAATGGTTGAGCTCTATTCTTGGAGTAAAGGAGGAGCTGTCCCAAGCTTCCTATGCAATTCTGAGCCTTGGCTTTGTGTTTGTAGGAGGTAGCTGTGCCTGCCCTTTCCAGGAAACAGACTATTTTTCCAGAGTTTGCCTTCTGACATGTGACTGGAGGCTGCCCTACTGATCTGCTCCTCTACTGAGTCAGGATCGAGATTCTCAGTTGCTTATTTACTGTGATTAATATCCTCTCACAGCTTTCCCAAAGTCTGTTTGAGCTGGGCTGAACACCCTTTTCACGCCAGTGAAATTAATCTTTCTTGAAGTTTTTCCAATTTTTTTTGAGCTGGAGAGTGGTTTCATTCTATCAGACTCTGTTCAGAGGTCTAGTTTCATGTGGCTTTTGAGGGAAAGTGGGAGAGCTCAAGAAGTTCCTAGTTTCAGTCCCCATCTTGGCTCCACCCTGCAACTCAGTAAGTTTTATTACCACATTTTATAAGTGAGGAAACTAAGGTAAACAGAGATGAAGTGAGTTTCTCAGGTTCACACAGCTAGTTAAATGTCTGAACACCGATTTGAACTTGGGTCTTTCTAACATTTGATCCAATACTCTATCCCCTAGCTATACTTCTATAGCAATGAAATCACAGGTCCTACACCTATTCTTATTTTGAGGGATAAACAAAGATCAAAGAAGGCATAAGGATCAATGATAAAGTGTATGGGATGATGAGAATGGATGACAGAAAGAGAGCAGACCAACTTCACTTTTACGTTGCTTTTATCTTTTTTTTTTATCTTCCATAAAGAATTTGGCATATGAAAAGATATAAACAAAAATGGTCAACAAGGAATCAAACCTCATGTAAAGGAGGATTTGGTAAGAGAGTACATTTATGCTTGAACAAATCTAGGTCATGAGATCTGGACAAATTATTACCTGAGGTCCACAAAAAAAGAACAACATGTGTGAGATTGAGGACAGTAGAGTTTTTTTTGGATTCAAGACTGATTGAGTGACACAAATAGTAGCTAATATCAACTCAAAAAAAGCTTTTCAGTGCATTAGTAATACAAAATATGTTCTACATAAAAAATGTGTATATCATACTTATAAATGATTTGAATTTGAGAAAGATAGCTAGCATAGTAGATGACAAAAATCAGAATCCAAAGGGATCTGAATAAAGTAAAATGTTGGGAAAAATCCAAAAATCATTAATTCAATAAAGATAAATATAATGCCCTACTTCACTGAAGTCCTACTTCAATGTCCCATCATAGATTAGAGGTGAGATTGAATTTTTAGGGATATGACAATGCAATATCAATCCTAAATAGGACTTAGCAAGTTGGAAAGTTTTCAAAACTGAACCTGATCATATGCTTGTTATGTTTCTATGTGTTTATTATGCAAGGACAAATCTAGTTAAATTTAAAGAAGTTCATCAATACAAATCAGGGAGACCAGTTAAAAGAGTATTATTATATTCTAAGAAAAAGATAACTGATGACCTAGAATTAAGAGGGTAGCAGTCAAGGATGAAGTCAAGTAGAAGGGATTCTTTATATGGTAATCAAATCAACTATTCAACAATTAATTGCATATGAGAGTTGAAGGAGAAGGAAAAATAAAAAGTAACTTCCACGTTCTAAGCAAAGATTTAAAAAAATCCTCAGGACAATTTTTTCCATGAAAACTTGTCCAACTACTCTACTTCATAATGATTCTTTGAATTCTATACTATGCAATATTATGCCTCATCTGACATTGTTTTTTGTTAATGGTCTTAAGTATTAATTTATTTTATTGAGAGAGTATATTATAGATGATTTGAATTTGGGAAAGATAGTTAATCATCTTGAGAGAACATATTATACCTACTTGTATACGCTATATGATATATAAAAATATGAGTATATTTCTATTCAATGATGTATAACTCTTTATTAACTAATTGGTGTTTCCTTGGCAAAGATATTGTACTGGCTTACCAATTCCTTCTCTGCCTCATTTTACAGAAAAGAACTGATGGAAACAGGGCTATGTGACTTTACCAGGATCACACATCTAATAAGTGTCTGAGGCCAGATTTGAACTCAGCAAGAGATTTCTTCCTGATTGCAGGCCTAGTCTTTACTACCTGGCTGTCTGATAAGGATATATCATATAAGGGGGAGAGGGAAAGAGAGAAAGGGAGGGGGAGAAAGAGGGAGGAGAGGAGGGGGAGAAGAATAGAGAGGGAGTGAGGGGGAAGAGAGAGAGAGAGAGAGAGAGAGAGAGAGAGAGAGAGAGAGAGAGAGAGAGAGAGAGAGAGAGAGAAATGTTTCAATCTATAATCAGATACAATCAATTTCTTCTCTGGGTATGGATAGGATTTTTCATCATAAGTCCTTCAGTGTAGTCATCAGTCATACTACTAACAATAGAAAAGTTTTACAACTGGTCATCCCAGAACATAGCTATTACTTTGTATACAGTATATTTCACTTAGCTTGAATTCGTAGAGATCTTTCCAGATTTTTTTTTCTGAGAGCATCTTGCTCATCGTTTCCCATAAAACGATAATATTCCATGACAATCATATGCCACAGTTAATTCAGCAATTCTCTAACTGATGAACATCCCTTCAATTTCCAATTTTTTGCTTTGAGAAGAGAGCTGCTAGAAGTATTAAGAGAGGAAGAGCCAGAAGAGAGAGAGAGAGAGAAAGAGAGAGAGAGAGAGAATGAATGTGTTATAAATATCTAATTGGTTAGTTTGATTTAATCCAGGCAGCTATCTTCATCATCATTTGATCATTAGAAATTGATTGAACTTTTGATAATATTATCTGCAAAAAAAGCATCCAATTAGTATTGGACACATGATTTTGTTTGGTGATGCCTTCTGAATAGCAGTCTAGATTCTGGAACAACCCAGGAAGATTAACATGTGAGTAGTATATTAATTTGATTGTAAACACATTGAAAACATGTGTTATTCTCTGTGCTCTGAATTGACTTGTTCTGCTCTATAGCCTGTGGCCCTACAATGAATATCCACTGTTGATATTGAGAAATAACTCACTTTCTGAGATCAGGGCAGAAGAGGGTTGCCTTCCAGCACCAACATATGCCCCTTGGATTTTGCAGTCCAGTTTTGCTTAGTTTGGAAATTCTCATCAGCATGCAGTGCTAGTTCTACAGTTTGGGTGACCAAAATTGGTGTTTTAAAAACTAATTTAGACATGAAAAGAAGCCTTCATGTAACAGATTTCATTCATCTCTGTAACACAGTAAGCTTTGATTTAGGCAATCAAGATTTCCTTTCTACCTAATTGTGTACCTTTCTTTAGGAAAAAAAAAATCTTTTCCTTTTTAAAAAAAATTTCAGGTTAAGAGTCACCAGCTTTTCATGTATTTTTTAAAAGTCTCATGGGGTAATGATCTGGATTGCTCTTAATTATCAATTAAATTTTCTCCAAGTAGATTGTTAAAAGTTTAGATGAACCCAATTAGAGGAAACCTCACTTTGACAGGCAGTTATGAACCTGAGTATTTTAAGTCTATGATGCTTCAGGATAAAGAAAGGACCAGACTTCTCAGATCAATGATAAATGAAGCTTAGGGAAATGAATGCTAAAGAAATAAATTGGTACCCTCAAAAGTGAGCAAGTGAATACTGGAGTAGTCCAAAAACTGTACCAACTCCTAATGTTGGGGTACATCAAAAATGTGCATAGGTTGCAGTGTCATCTCTGAAAGAATTCAGACTCAAACTATCTCCAAATAAAGCAAGAGCATGTATTTGAGCAATTATATAAGTGAAGGTAACATACCCTCTGAGGTGAGGGGAGAGGGAGCCACCTCTTTTAGGGGAGAGTGACAACCCCAGCAGAGTGAGAGAGGGTTTAAATAGAGAAGGGAAAGTAAGAAAAAAACAGAATTGCTCAGAGCAGGAAAACTGGATGATCTCAGAGATTTTGCATACATTTGTACAATGTTAGAAAAGTCCCTATAATTGGATTAAGGTATGAATGGAAAAAGTTAAAAGGTCCTTTTGTTCTAGTGAAATCCATGAGAGAGAAAGTCTATGACAGGATTATTGGGGCTGAGACAGCAGCTAAAATGCTATTACTAAGGTGTTAGAAATTTTATGATTACAGATTCTATGTTCCCCTGATAAAGGTCTTAAACAAAAATTTAACAACAACAACAAAAAAAGTATCTAAAAGTGAATGAGAGATTCATAAATAAGGGACAATTATTTTAAAGACATTAAGACTAAATTTATACTCAGAAAATAAATCATTTTTACATTGTTAGCATAGAAAACATTTATTTAGAAGAAATCTTGATTTTCACTAAAGTGTTAATTTGATTTCTTATCATGCTTAATGTGACTATCACAAGATATTGTTTTTCTAATGGTTTCAAATGTTAGTTTTATGTCTGCTTAGAATGTGAGCATTTTGAGAGCTGGGACTTAATAATAATTAAAATGATGATGACAACAATGACAATAACAATAATTAGCATTTATATAAAGTTTTAAGATTTGTTAAGCTCTTTGCAAATATCACCTCAGTTGATTCTCACAACAATCCTGGGTGTAGGTTGTTTTTTTTTTAATGTATTCAAAAATATATTTATTTTTAATAGAGTTTGAAAAGCTGAACCACTCTAAAAAGCTTGAGACATTTCCCAAGACTATTCCAAAGAATCATTTAGAAGGGACCCATATGATAAGAAATTTCTGAATTGAGCAGGAAGCTAGAAATCATGGTGCCATTCCCATTCTTATAGTTATCTTCTCTCATCTGCCTTAGTTACTTGCTGCAAGTATTTACAATACTGGAAAATCTCCAAAGACCATACTAACAAGAAGGAAATTAATAGGTGACCATCTCCATAGAATTCTACATTTTGTTATTGTTCAGTCATTTCAGTCATGTCTAACTCTTTGTGACCCCGTTTAGGGGTTTTCTTGGCAAAAAATACAAGAGTGCCATTTCTTTCTGTTGAAGTTGGGAAAAGACCCAAAAGGTTGGGGGTCACAGACTGGTGTGGTGAAATGTCTCAAAAGAGACTTGCTGGCTTGAACCCATCTCAAAGTCAAGGGGCAAAGTTTACTGTAACTGTAATACCAGTTGAGGAGGACTAAGTTCCAAAAGAATTTAGCAAAGAACTTGGAGCAAGAAGACACGTTTATCCAGTTCTTCATGTTATTGATATGCTAATTTTATGGTCCAGAGATAGAACCAAGGAGTGGTCTCAGGAATTTGGTTATCACTGATCAGCAGATCTAGGACTATCCTGAAGCCAGAAGACTTTAGAATCATTGATAGACAAATTGTTAGAACAACAGCACTCCAAGATTGGAGGCTGGGGAGGGGGAGGGAAGGAAGAGAACCTCAGGATCACAGATACCAAAGTCAGAAGACTTTACAATCACTGACAGATTGTTAGAACAGAAGCATCCCAAGGTCAGGGGGACCTCCCTACTTCTGTCTCCCCTAGAAGCTATACTCCTTCACTTCTCCAGTTCTTTGGACAGCTGAGCTACTGAGACAAATAGAAACAAGTGTCTTGGGGATAAGTGGGTCATATAACTAGTAACTTCTGAAGCTGGATTTGAATTGTCTGCTATGTATCCAATCTACTGTCATTGTTATTGAATGCCAGCTGGTCTCCTGGGTGAGGGAGTCACACACACTTAAATAAATGCCTGTTAGTAAGTAAACTGCCTTACTGGTAATCCTACAAGCTTTTATGTTCCTTCTAAGTATCTTATCACAGAGAATTTTCTCACAGATCTCTTTCAGAGGTATTTGCATTTTTCAAAAGGATTTTTATAAAGTGATCACTTCATTTAGCATCAGTTCATTTAAGTCTTTCCAGAGTTTTCTGAAATAAAGCCTATTTATAATTTCTTATAGAACAATAAAATTCCATTACATTCATATCCCATAACTTATTCAGCCATTCCCCAACTGATGGGCGTCCATTCAATTTCCACTACCTTGCCACTACAAAAAAAGACTGCTACAAACATTGTTTCCATATATAGGTCCTTTTCCCTCTTTTACGATATCTTTGGGATATAGATGCAGTAGATATACTGCTGGATCAAAAGGTATGCGCAGTTTTATAGCCTTTTGAGCATTAGTTCCAAATTGCTCTCCAAAATGATTGGATCATTTCACAATTCCACCAACAATGCATACAAAAAAAGGGCCTAGAATGATCATTCTGTCTTTCCTTCTGACTTTGAGATCATTTCCTAGAAAATTTCTAGGTTAGGAAATTCTACAGTCTTGTTTTCATCTGACATTAATTGACAGGAAATCCTTATTTATTTCTAATCTAATACATTCCTATTGAAACGAGATGCATTTCACATTGTTTTAGCCTTAATAGAGCTGGAAAATAACTTCACACCATCTTCCCATATATGTATTGATGTAAACTTTAACCTGTCTATCTTGTCTTCATTATTAGGAATGATGTGAACTTCAACCAAGTCCATTCTACTCTCATTATCCAAGGACCAAAGGGAATCTTCATGCCTTGGGGTTCTATGCACAAAGGGAAACCTAATTCCTGGCTCTGTCTTGTCAGCACTACTTAGGTATATTCAACTCACCAAATCAGATAAAGGACCCCTCTTCTTTGAGGAGGTACACTAGACACTTTCTTAGCCTACAAATCTTTATAAGCAAAGTAACTTCATTATCCTCTAAGACCATACTCTATTTCCTCCTGTCTCATCATGCAGTTGCTGATATGGACATGATGTACATGAGAATTTATTCTTGACTAGAACCTTTTCTAACTCCTGCCTAACTCTCTAGCTCCCTCCTTTTCTTTCTCTTACTCTCTTCCCTCTGACTTTTAAATAATCCCCTTCACTCACAGCCCATTGCTAAAATAATTTAGATTTTTCCCCTAAAGCCTTTTCATGACTGTAAAAGGTCCTTTTGACTATGATAACACCTTTTGTAAATTTTTCACATTCTAAACCACTTTCCTATGATCTGGTACTCTATCGCATATAAGAGAAAGATGCAGTGTGGAGGCAGAGAAAGTCACAGAGACTAAGACACCAAAAGAGTAGATAGAGAGAGCAAAGGAAAAGGACAGAAAGAGAAACAGAGCTGATTAAAAAAAGAAAGGAAACAGAGACAGAAAGGCAAAAACAGAGACAAATCCAGAGAGGTGATGAGAGAAACAGAGATGGAGAGACCAAGATACACAGAGACAACAAAAAGAGAAGGAAGAAGAGAGATAGAAACACAGAGAGAGAGCAGACAATGAAAGAAAACAGACAGAGACAGAGAATTACTTAGGAAGACCCAGCTCCAGATTTTACCCCTGACATATACTGGCTGTGTGATTCTGGGCAATTGACTTAGCTCCTTAGTGTTGTAAGCAACTCTGTAACCTAGAGTTATAAAGAGGCCCATTTTTTTTTTTTTTTTTGCTTATGTTGTACATATCTCTCCTGATAGAATGAAGTTCATTGAAATCAGGAACATTTCTCTTTTTTTTTGTCTTTGCCTGACAGCTGCTAAATGCTTATTACTTCATTGATTAATATCTGGGAATTATAAAGAGACAGATATGTTAAGGAGAAAAAAACTTCGAAATTTCTAACAATTTATATAAAACACAATGTAGCACCTTGAAGAGGTGACCAGGTGGTGCAGTGGATAGAGTGTCCAGTGTAGATTCTGGAAGACCTGAGTTCAAATTCACCTCAGTAACCTACTAGATGGACGAATATTTTAAATTCTATTTGCCTCAGTTTCCTCAACCATAAAATGGAAATAATAGCACCTACTTCCCAAAGTTGTTGTGAGGATCAAATGAAATAAAGTGCTCAGCACAGTGCCTGAGGCATAATAAGCACACTATAAATCCTAGCTATTGTTGATGTTGTTATTCTCATTATTATGGTATGTTATAGACAGGAATCCATGGTTTCTATTGAGATTGGAAAAATGTCTTTTGAGATTTCTCCCAGGTCTACAGTTGATGATTTTAAGATAGCAATAACTCTCCAGATAGTTAAAAACCATCTGTAAAATCCTTAAAATGTCAATCCTTAAAATGGGACACAGTGGCCTTAAATATTCCAGACAAATGAATTCTCAGTCCTATGGCCATGGTAGCAGAGAAGTGATCACTCACTTAAGCCAATGTCAAGCCAGCTTATCTCCCCAGTCCATTTGTGGTATTCTTCATCCTTCAAGTTGCCAAAAGGGGAATCTTGGCTGATTTATCTTTGAAAATGCTGTGCATCTTTAAGTCATAATAATAACTGTCATTTACTTAGCACTTTAAAGTTTAGAGAGCATTTTACAGTAATTAGTTCATTTGATTTTCCCAGTGACTATATGGAGAGTAGTTGATAGAGAATGGGCCACTCTGGGAAAAATAGAATATTAACACATTTATTGAATGCTCATTTAAGTGCCAAGCACTGTGCTAAGATTTGGGGATACAAAAAATAAGAAATTCCTGCTCTAAGGAGCTCATATTCTTATTAGGGGATATAAATTATGTGGGAGGGTTCAGTTGTAGCACTGATGAAAAAAGGCCTAGGAATCTAAAAAGCTAAGCAACAAACAGGGCAGATGGTAAGACTTTGTAGATCTGAGGGAGAAAAGAGAGTACTTTGGAAAGATGTAAGGTTGGAGTAAGTGGGGGACTCTGGATTACTTCACAGTAAAATGGGGTTGGGGTACATCAATGTAGCTAAGAAAGAATATCTGGCACCTAGGAAGAATTGGGCCATGGGGTCTGAGATGAAGGAAAAAGGATCTTAGATGCCTATTACTATTGGATCTTTAGAAATCTGTTTGTATTTGGATAGTTGGGTGGCCTGAAGTAGGAGAGGGGGAGTTTTAGCATCTATTGGTTATCTTCTAAAACATCTGGATTCAATTCTCTTTTTTTAACTTCTACTGTTTTATTCTGGACAAGTCACATAATCCTTCAGGGCCACAAACAATTCTCTTATGCTGTTGTAGTACTGGATGTGAAGTTTGAAAGACATGAGTTTAAATATGGTCCCCCAACACTTAGTAGGTGTGTGACACTGGACAAATCACTTAATCTCTGTTTGCCTCAGTTCCCCCCTCTGTCAAATATATATATAATGGCACCTCCCTCCCAGGGTTGTTGTAAAAATTTAATGAGAAAATAATTGTGAAATATTTAGCATAGTGTCTTAGCACACAGAAAATGGTATATAAACATCAGCTATCAGCTATTGCTGCTATAGCGAGTTATTATCTTAATCTTCTAATTGAAGAAGAGTTGCAAACCTGTCTTGACAGAGGGAATATTTCCAACAGGAACTGAATCCACAGGTTCCATTGCAAAAAAAAATAGGTGTTATAATAATACCATTTTACTGATGCAAAAAGTGAGCCTGAGAAATTAAGTGCTATCTGCTCAGAATTGCACAGTTAATGCCTGAAGCAAATTCAAACCTGATTCTATCTGGGGAAAAAAAAAAAAAAAAAAAAACAACAACTTATCCATCCACTGATCCATACAGAAGAAAAGGGGAGTGGGAATGATGAGTTTAAGGAGAAAGGTAGTAAAAGTCCTCACAAAATCTTTCCAGGAACATCTTGCCTCTAGTTAGATGCTCTCTGGTTTATTTTTTTGTTGTTTCTCTTTTTGTGGGTTGTTTTCCCCCATTAAATTGTAAGCTCCTTGAAAGGAAAGACTGTATTTCTTTCTTTTTCTTTTTTCTTTTTTCTTTTTTTTTTGTGGCTCCAGCACTTAGCACAGTATCTATCACATGTGCCTGATATATAGTAGGTGTTTAATAAATGTTTATTGAATTGAAAAAAATTTGTAAAGCATATACCTCACAAACTTGTTGTTCAATCATTTCAATCATGTGCAACTCTTCAGAACCCCATATGGGATTTTCTTGGCAAAGATACTGGAGTGGTTTGCCATTTTCTTTTCAACTCATTTTACTGATGAAGAAACTGAGACAAACAGGCTTAAGTGAATTGCCCAGAGTCACACAGCTAGAAAGTTTCTGAGGCCAGATTTGAATTCAGTTCTTCATGAATCTAAGTCTGACACTACCAGTGTGCCATCCAGCTCCTCCTTGTATCACCTAACTGCCTCCAATTTTAAATTCTACAAAATTAAATCTTATAAAACAATTCTATAAAATGGGACAAATTAAGGACAAGTGACTTATCCAGGATCGTACAGGTGCTAACAACAGTTAGGTCTGGAACTCAGATTTATCACTAGCAGTTATGAATGGAAAATGCTTTTCTAAGAATGATCAGCTCCATTAAAAGAGTAAGAAGGATATAGCAGATTGTGTTTACTACTGTTATTTCCAAATTGTACAATTATGGGGATAGAGTGCTGGTGGGAGGGCTTACCATTTACTTGATGATATCTATTTTTACTCATGGTTCATTATACTGTTGGAAAGTAATTCTTTGTCTGGAGAGGCTAAATAATCCTGTGAAACCCATGGATTTGTGGACTGCAGTTAAGCTTGGATTTTCGAAGCAGTTCTGCATTTTGGTAACTTAGCACCTACTTGACTTGCATGTGAATGGAGGAAAGTCTGCATATATCTAAAGGGACTGCCATTTATAAGCATGATTTCTGAAGTAGCATTATTATCTGTCACTTCTCCAAAGTTAAATGCTTTAAGTATTGTGATACAAGAAGGTGAATAAACAGATTGTTGTTTTTTTCCCATTTTTCTTTTCCTTCCTTCCTTCCTCCCTCCCTTCCTCCATTCCTCTCTCTCTCTCTCCCTTCCTTCCTCCCTTCCTTCATCCCTTCTTTCCTTTCTTTTTTTCCTTCCTTCCTTCCTTCCTTCCTTCCTTCCTTCCTTCCTTCCTTCCTTCCTTCCTTCCTTCCTTCCTTCCTTCCTTCTTTTCCTCCTGTCTCTTTCTTTCTTCCTTACTTAAATATAAAATGGGGGATGGGGAATTACCATATGCACAGCAGAATATAAGGGAGGTTTCAAAATATAAAGCAATAAATTTCTATTTCAAAAAAGTTTACATAATAAATAGTACACATTGCATTCTGAGATGTCCATCTTTTCCTAGCACTCTTGTAGATTTTCTTTTATTCTCTGTTGCTCACTTTTTACTTTATTCTCTTCTCCCTATCTCCCACCCATTCTAAGAAGGCTACAATTAAGCATGCATAGATAGCTAAATAGCTGTATATAGGTATACACACTATACACATACAAATACACACATACATAGGTACATATATGCACACATTCATATAAATACATATACATAGATATCTATAATCATATACATATATGCATATGTACATTTATATGCATCTAAGTAAGATTGTACTGTGCTTGTCCTTTTACTCTGAAGGCAGATAACACCTTCCTTCATAAGACCAACTTTTTCCATATTTTTCTAACTCTACCAACTCATTATTTCCTACACCATAGCAATCAACCTTATAATAATCTAAAACAATATTGATTAATATAGCTGACATATAGTGTAGTTTCCCAATTTTTCTCTTTTGATTAAATCTATTTTAGCTTTAACTCTGTCTGAGATCATGATTACTACCCTTGCTTTTTTATATAATAAATTCTTCTCTAGAGCTTTATTTTATGTTTCTATATATTTCTTATTTCCAATCCCTCCTGACTCTTCTGTTTCACTTCTACCCACTGTCTTGCCCTCCTATCACTTAACCTACCTCCTTCTAACAATCCTTACCTTTTCCTCTCCCCCAACATTTCCCCTTGCCCTCTTGTTTCTAGTGACTGAAGGAGCTTTTTTATAGCCATATATATATATATATATATATATATATATATATATATATTATATATATATATATATATATATATATATATATATATATATACTGTCTCTTCTTTCCCTGGAACTGAGATCTATGGAGTTGAAATCACTTTGTTTTTCATGGGGCTGAGATCACTTTGCCTTCCCTTGGAGTCAGGATCACACTGCCTTCTTTTGGAGCTGAAACCTCTCTACCTTCCCTATAGCTGAGACTTTTTACCTTCCCTTGGAGTCGAGATAGTGATCATTTTTTACTGAAGCTGAAACTGTCTTCCTTCTTCCCTTGGAATTGAGCCCTCTCGGCCTTCCCTGGAGCTGAGATCTCTCTGCCTCCTTTCCTGGAGTTGAGATCTCTGTCTTCTGGACAGAGATCTAGCTCTGGGTATACAAGTCCCTGGTAGGTCTGAGCAGCAGCTCTCCCCGCTCCCATATACTTCCTGGCTTACAATTGATCTCATCATCCTAATCTGATCCTGTGGTGAGTGTCCTCCAGGTTTAGTGCAGCCCTAGCTATTAGATGAATTCCTGTCCCTACCTCTTTTCTACTTTCCCAATCACTTTCCAAATTTCCAAGATCAGTCTCCCCAGATTTACCATTGGGTTATCCTTTCCCAAAATTCAGATCTTCCTCACAGAGACCCACAAATTTTGTCTCCCTTCCCCTAGCTTTTGATTTAGAGATTCTGTTGTTCTATACTAGAATACTCTCCTTCTAACTGGCCCCAATGGCCAGAAATCCTGAGGGTCTTCCCATCCTAGGTTTTTTCTTTGTTTTTGTTTTTGTTTTGTTTTTTGATTAAAGAGGCCATTCTCAGCTTCTTTTCTTACCTAGATTTAACCAGAGATTTGACGTTGCTTCAGTAAAACTGAGACCTGTTAAAGATTTAGCTTAAAAAGGCCAAGATCTCCCACTGCATCCAAGGCTATTTCCAATTGTTCTTATCTGTATCTTTTTACTTGACCCAGATAGCTCCAGAGGAGAAAGTGAACTTTGTTTCTTTGTACAGCTCTCCCTTACTTAAATCTAATTCACTTGCCTGTCATGGTGTCATTTCTCTGATGCAACAACAACAATCTATACACCCTCTATAATACCACCCCTTACCTTATTCCCTTATCCTCATTTCTTTATAAATTTATTTATTTGCTGAGGCAAATAAAAAATATAAATAAATAAATATGTCCAGGGTCATACAGCTAAGAAGTGTTAAATGTCTGAGGCTAGACTTGAACTCAGGTCCTCCTGGCTTCAGGGCTGGTGCTCTATCCACTGTGCCACCTAGCAGCCCCCTCTTTATAAGTTTAGAAGACTTTTAGTTCCTGTCTAAGTGTATATATTGTTCTTTAATTCAAATCTGATATGAGTAGGGTTCCCTCTAAAAATCCCTTCCTTATCCTCTCCATCCTTCTTATCTCCTTGCTTTCATATTTCTTTCTGAATTTATAAGATTTTCTTTTAGACATATATGTATTCTTCCTTTTTTAACCCATTCCTGATGCCAGAATTACTGGTCCTTCTCTCTCTTCTAATTCCTCTGTGTCAATTCTTCCTTTTGTATCTCATTTATATAATTGTTCTTTTTACCTTTTCCTAAATGACTTTGCTTTTTAAAATCACTTGATACTCAGCTCTACCCAAATCTTTTTTTTTTTTTTTTAATACCACTCAATTACTAATGGCAATCTTAGACATGTGGCTTACTGTCACTTCTCCAGAATTAGATAATTTAAATGCTGTGGCATAGGAATGTGAATAAACTAATTATTTTCCTTAAAAAATTTCATAAAAAAATTCTACATTCTTTCCCTTTATTCACTCCTTCTCACCCACTGAGAAAAAAAAAGAAATACAAAATCCACTACAAATTTGATGTCATGCAAAACAAATTTCCGAATTAGCTATTTCTAGGGGGGGAAGAATAAAAGGGGAAAATGCTTCAATCTGCACTCAAAGTCCATCATTTCTCTTATTGAAAGTGAATAGGATTTTCCCTAATTGTCTTTTTAATTTAAGGAATAAGAAAAAGATTTGTGATTTCATCAGTGAGGAGGAAAGTTTTTATGGAATGTTCCCTCTAGATGCAAGTTGACCACTAATAACTTGAGCAATATATTTCTAGAGCTTTTATTTCTAAAATGGGACCACTAATTAACATGCTTAATTTTTTTTTTTGCATTTCCTATATACATGCATATCAGAATATTATACTTTCCATTGGTAATTCCCCCCACTCCTGGTACTCAACACAAAATCCTAATAAGAATAACTAACATTTATTAAACATCTACTTTATAACTCTTGGAGATAAATTCAATTATTAGCACCATTTTGTTGTTGAGTAAACTGAGGAAGGCAAAGTTGAAGTGAGTTGCCCAGAGTCACACAACTAGAAAGTATTTGAGGCTCTGACTCTAGTACCTGACACAGAAAACTGCTTTCAAATATTAGAAATATTATTTTGAGTTTTTAACATAAACATGAAGGATATTTAACAGGGGAGGATGGTTGTTAAAACATAAATTTAATGCTAGAAGAGTCCTTAGAAGCTGTTAATTCCAACTTCTTTTGGTAGATGGAGAAAGTGAGGTAGAGAAAGAGTAAATATCTTGCCTAGGATTTTGTTGTTCAGTAATTTCAGAATTTTCTTAACCCCATGTGCTGTTTTCTTGGCAAAGATACTGAAAAAGCCCTCTAGATAATTTTCCAGATGAGGAAACTGAGGCAAAAAGGCTAAAATGATTTCCTTAGGGTTACATAGCTAGTAAGTTTCTGGGTCTGGATTTGAACTCAGGTTTTCCTGACTTCAGACCTAGTGTTTTATCCACTGCATTGTCTAGCTTTCCCTAGTCTAGCGTTACACTAGCAACTAGTGTAAGTGTCTATCCTGGGTCTAGATATTGATGGAACTTGGGAAGTGGGAATTAACAGCCCCTCACTCACTCACTCTGCACTCCCATGGCAACACCTGAGAAATGCAGAGTGTAATTTGGGTTAATTTTGCTTGTGATTGGGTTTATTTGGGACTCAACAATTAGTTTTTTGGAAAACGAGTGTATTAAAGCATTTTTTTTTTAAATTTTAGGTTAAGACTTTTGTGGACAGTTCCTGAGATATCAGCAAACCACCCAGACTGACTGCTTTTAACTCTCTTGCCTGAAGCTTTTAACTTCCAGAGCTGAACCTGACTGTCTTGAAAAATACTTCTACTGGGGGCAATGGGATGAATTTGAGCCCTCAGGCTCTGAGCAATTCATTGCACCAAATATAGAACTACAAACAGGATAGTGTCTGAAGTATGATTCAGACTCAAGTTTTTCTGACACCAAGTTCAGTGCTCTATCAGTATGCTATACTAGTTACCTATAAGGAGAAGTAACTGAGATAATAAAATAACTCACATTTACATAGTATTTTAAGATTTGTAAAGTGCTTCCTCCTAATAACAGCCTTGTGAGATAGAAGATATACAAGTATTGTTCCTGTTTTACATATGAAAAATCACATCAGATGAGCTAAGGAGCCATTATGAGTAAATATAGTGTTACTCCTTGAGTCAGGAAAATCTTAGCTCAAATCCTGATTCCAATAAAATCATCAGCTTTCTGAGCCATTTTTTCCCCCTAAAACAACAGTGTTGGATTAAATATACCCTAACCCCTCCCCCTCCCAAGGATTCCTAAATCCATGATCATATGATTTTATGGCAACTTGGTAGAGACATTGTTGAGGAAATTTCTATTCAGTAAGGAGCTGGAATTCTAATGCAGAAATTCTGGGAAGTTCCAAGAGATTTAATTGGCCTACTGACCACATAGATTATTTTGGAAATAAGACATGAGTTGGTATCTTTTAACTTCAAAGTCAGTTCTCTTTCTAGGTGGCCCTTTTGTTGTCTTCAGACAACCTTGACTTATTTTTTAATAATTCCTTCATGGATCTGCCATTCATTAACTTATCCTTAATGTTGAAGTTCAGAAGGAGACTACAAGAGGTTGGGGATCACAGACTGGTGTCATTAAGTATCTCAAAAGAATTTGTCTTGAACCCATCTCCAAGTCAATGGGGCAAAGTTTATTGTAATTCTGACGCCAATTGAAACAGGGCTAAGTTCCAAAAAGAATTAGCAAAGAACAGGGAGCAAGAAGACAAATTTATAGGAAAAGAACTGTCACTGATGTGCTAATTTTATGGTCCAGAGGTACAACTGATTAGTGGTTCATTCACTGTTGTCTCAGGAACTTGGTTATCACTGACCAGCAGATTATCTATCTAATGTCTGCTAGACTATCTTAAGGCCAGAAGACTTTAGAATCATTAATAGATAGATTGTTAGAACAATAGCACTCTAAGGATCACTGCTCTATTTCCCCTAGAAACTGTGCCCCTTTCACTTAACTGCTTCTAGATCAGTTGGTCCACAAGCATTAGTTAAGTATTTTCTGTGTTCCAATCACTTGGAAGATAAGCATTGTAATAAAGGAAAAAATGTGCAAGTAACAATATACATAAGAGTGTAGGTGAAAGATAATTACAAGGTAATTAAGGTGGAGGAAATGGAGGGAAGGGACCAGAAAAAACCTTCTGCAGGAGGTGAGGTTTGAACTGATATTCCTCTTTTCTTCTTGAAGAATGACTTGCAAGTGAATGGGATTAAGTGAGAAAGAGTTGTGTAAAGCCATAAACTCCATTCTCTTCTCCAGAATCATCTTCCAGTGGTAAGACATAGGTCAGGATGACTGGTGATAACCCCAAATGTAGTGGGAGATCCTGGTCTTTTCTAAGCTAAGGTCTATCCCAGGTCTCAGTCTGTCTGAGGCAACATCCATTCAGTAATTTAGGATTTGAGCTAAGTTTTGAAGGAAGCCAGGGAAGCTAGGAGGTGGAAAAGAGAAAGAAAAACATTCCAAAAATTTGGGAAAGGAGTGTAACTGAATTGTGGAATATATGGAAAGGAATAAAATGTAAGAAGCTCAGAAAAGTAGGAAATGGTCAGGTTGTGAAGAGCTTTATATGCCAGATGGGTTTTTATCTTTGATCCATTAGGTAATAGAGAGCTATTGGAATGTCTTTAATAGTAGGACAGAGTAGTGAAGTGGTTAGAGCTGAACTTTAGGAAAATCATTGTAGTATCTGAGTAGAAAGTGGATTGAAGTGGGGAGAGGTTTGAAACAAGAAGACCAACTTGAGCCTCTTACAATAGTCCAAGCATGAGGTGGTAAAGTCTTTATAAGGGTGGCAACTGTTTGAATGTAGAGAAAGTCACATATATAAGAAATACTACAAAGGTAGATGGGACAAGATTTGACAACCAATGGTATATGTGGGTGAATATAAGTAAAGAATTGCAGATGACATCAAAATTGTAAGCCTTGGTGACTAAAAGATAAATAGTCCCTTAAGCAATAGTAGGGAAATTATGGAAAGGGGAGGCTTGAGGATGAAATAATAATGAATTTTTTGGGGGAACATTGAGTTTAGTGATACCTCTCAGACAGGAACATCCAGTTTTACATGTTCACAAAGGGAAAACTCAAGAGAAAGGGTAGGACTGTCTATATATATAAATCTTGGAATTTTTTGTGTAGAGATGATATTGAATCCATGGAGGCAGTAAGATTCAGGATAGAAAAAGGAGAAAAAGAAAAGAATGTCCTAGATCTATTCTTGGGGTGTCCCACAGTTACTAACTGTGACCTGGTTGAGAATCCAGAAAAGGGGAATGAAAAGGAATGATCAGACACATAGGAGGAAACCAAAGAGATAAAGAGGTTATCACAAAAACTTGCATAGGAGAGCATTCAAGAGAAGAAGGTGATCAATTATCAAAAGCTGCTGAAAGATCAAGAAGAATGAGAAAAAAGCATTAGGGTTAGTAGTTAAGAAATCATTAATTACTTAATAGATAGATTTGATATATTGGATCTATGTATAACTTTTTCCAGGGGTAAAGAATTCCATGAGTTTCCTACAAATTCATCTTTTTAAAATCTCTCAATTATTCAAGAAGTATAGACTTTCTCCTTCCTTTTGGTGAGGACATTGTTGGTCGGTTAGTAAACTATGGATTAGAAGTACTTTTTTGTACCAACTGCAATACCTTATGTCTGTACCATAAGATGCCTCATTTGGGTGCAATTTCAGGAAATACCTCCTCTCTTACTCCTTTTGTCACTATTATTGCTAAAGACTGATGCCAGGGGGGAAAAATACACCATTCTACACAAGGAAAAAAAATTGCTTTTTTGCTAAGGAAGAAGTCTAGACAAGGGCGGGGGGGGAAGGGGGGGGGAGAATTGCTTTTCTGCTAAGCAAGAGGTCTCCATCTTGTAAATTTGCCCCAGAAACTGCATTCTTGATAGTAGCTCTAGACATGAGCTATCATGACTATGAGCAATTCCAAATTAACTCTCAATAGTACTGCCTATAAGTGAGGTACCCTCTTTTCTGCTGCAGGTTGACAATGCTGGTGATTTACACAACCATGGAAGTCATGTGCTTTTAATTGTATAAAATATTGCATCAATTTACATTTGCCAAACTCAAAGCAAACAGCTACAGTTCTTAAACCAAACTGTTAGCATTTTCTTTCTGCATTTTTTAATATTCCACAACACATAATCATCTGGAATCTAAATGCCAGTATTATCTGAAAAAAAGGCTATTTAATACTGCAAAGATGAGTAATTCAAGATGGTAAGCATAGCTTAATTATAATCACATGAGCTCATCTTCTGAAAGGTTTGTAGCTGCTAGATCACATCTCACCTCAAATGGCCTTTTAATACTTCTCCCTGATGCTAGTGTCCCTTTTCTACATTTCCCCTACTAATAGCACCAAGATGATTTTCCTAAAGCAAAAGTCTAGCCATGTTACTCCTCTACTCAAAGAACATGGGTGTCTAGAGGAGTGCCACTTGTACCTCTGGGATAATATATGAACTCCTTAATCTGGCATTGGAGGTCCTCCATGATCTGGTTTCACTTGATTTTCCAGTCTTTTTTTCATATCACTCTCCATCATAAACTCTATATCCCAATCAAACTAAACTAGTAATCATTTTCTGAATTTGTTACTCCTCATTTTCCTTCACTTTTTGGTCATATGAATGGTTCCCGTGCCTCAAATGCATTCTCTTTCTTTTCCACCTCTCAGAATTCTTGTCTTTTTTCAAAGTTCCACTCAGCTTAATTCTCTCTCCTCAATTTCCCTTTCATATTTGCCATTCTTGACTCCTCATTTCACATTTCTTTACAGTTCTATTTACTTTTCATCCATCATCCTCATCTCTTTTCTACTGGAAACCTGGAATTTAACTTTGTTTTCTGCTCCTCTGTCCCTATAAGTGAGCTTTTGAATCATGCACCTAGAGCCAAGACACTTGCTGCTATTTCTCTTTCATCCCCCTTTACCTTATGCATCCCTCTTTCCTCTATTTTCCCCCAGTAAAATGTAATCTCTTTGCCATCTCTAAGGTGGGGGAAGAGGGGAAAAAAAAGGAAGTTGCATGATAACTTTATTATGTACTTAAAAGTAATAGCAAGCTGTACATAAAAAAGTTACAATTTCATGTAAAAGCATCGTGGTTTTTTCCCCCTATTCTACTATATTGTGGAAATGCCTGTTCTATTTCTTAAGTTCAGAATATAATAAATTAAATTTTTAAAAATATAACCTCCTTAAGGCAGGGATTATCTTGCTTGCTTATCTTTGTTATCTCCAATGGTTTGCACAATACCTAGCTCAGGCTTTAATAAATGTTCTATCTATCTAATTATATATCTATTTATTTAACAGATCTTAACATTTCTACCTCTATTCTAATTTAGGTGCATATCATCTCTTATTTTAGACTATTGAAATAGTTTTCTAATTGGTTTTTCTACTTTAGCCTCCTATTGACTCCAATTCTTCCATCAATGAAGCACAAAAAATGATTTTTCCTCAGGATGGTGACCAAGTAGTCCCCAGATGCCCATCCCCCTCCATGCCCAACAAATTCCAGTCACTTCAAATAGAAACCTCTGTGTTTGGCAATCAAAAAGCTTCACAACCTAGCTCTATCCCATCTTTCAGGCCTTATTGCATGTTGCTTCTCTCCACATACTTTTGGGTCTAGTCAACCTAGTCTTCTTCTGTGTTTTCCCCTTAAAAATGGCATTCCATCTCCTATTTCTACCTCTGCACAGGCATGGGTTTATTCATTCATTCATTCATTTGTTTATTTATTTAGCTGTCTGTCTCTCTATCTATCCATCTATTTATTTTGGGTGATCCTCCCCTGCACCTGTTCTTCTTAGCCTCTCTGGTCTTAAAACTATTCAAGTGATACCTTTTGCATGGGACATTTGCTAGACTCTTGGAATGTAAGCTTCTTGAAGTCAGGAGCTATTTATCCTCTGTATTTTCTTCCTAGTACACAGAATAGTACCAGACAAAAAGTAGGCCCTTAAGCTTGCTGATTATTTAATTTGCTGATTATCTGGATATATTACATATTATAATGCCTCAGTTTCCCTGAATTGTAATGGCCACTTCCTCCTCCTAATCATGAAGACTGAGAGAATTGGGTCCTCTGAAGCTCTGGCCACTCTCACATTCCAAAGAGTCATAAAAATCCATATGGCTTAAATATCTTTACATATTTGTTCAAGTAAATTGAGTTTTTCTTGTGGGGAGAGGGAGAGAATATAGAACTCAAGATAAAATTTCTTTAAAAACTTAAAAGTGAATTGAATTTTTACTGAGTTGAATTTAGGTAATGAACTCTGGATTTAGAAACTAAGGACTTCCATTCAAGCATTAGCTTTTTAACTTGTGGGCAAATCTTTGATACATTTGTAAAGTAGGGATTATAATATTTGGGTTACCTTCTCCCTTAGGTCATTGAGAAGAAGCAGAAGGGAAGAGAGGGGCAAAAAAGAATAAGTATTATTAAGTGCCTACTATATGCTATGCTAAGTGCTTTACAAACAATACCTAATTTGATCCTCAGAATAATTCTGGGAAGTAGGTTCTGTTCTTATCCCCATTTTACAGATGGGGAAATTGAGGTTAAGAAAGAATGTCACACAGAGTTCAAGGTCACACAGCTAGGGTCTGAGGCCAGATTTGAATTCAGGTATTCTTGAATTGAGACTTAGAGGTTTATCTACTGCACCCTCTACCTGCTGAAACTCAAGTCCTCTTCATACTTTCAAGGGCTTTATGAACATGAACTACTATTTGTGGATAGTAGAGTGAAAGCTGAATCAGTAGCCAGTAGACTTGAATTTGATTCACAGCTTGCTGCTTAGTTCTGAGGCATTGAATAAATAAATAACTTCTTCATCAATTTCCCTAGCATTTGAATACAACTGGCTTTTGAGTCAGAATCCCAGCTCTGTCACCTATAACTTGAATTGTAATGCCGGAGAAACTGAGGCAGGACAGAGATTAGAGAGTTTTAAATATTTTCTTAATGGGAGAGTAAAATTGACTGGACAGGACTCTCCTCTCAAATTATCCAGTCAGACAGAGATAAAGATATACTGGGACCAAGGAATCCATGTTGGTCCCAGGACTGGAGGAGACTGTCATCTCAAAGAATCCAGCAGACAGCATCCAGCATCCAGCTGCCAGCCTCCAGCAGTGAATGGAGGAACCCCAACTTATTAAATACCTTTTCTCTAAACAAAGGAAGGGGTAAGAAGTGCGGGAAAACTTCTGTCAGGATAGGGGAGGCCATAAATCCTAAAAACCCAGAAACAGGATGTCTGAATACACAGAAATGAAGATATCAGTGAGGTATCTTGGAATATTTTAGAGGGATATTGTAAATTCTTGAGGATAGAAAAGAGTCAGGAAGTCTACTCTCTTGTTTATCTTGCTAACAATTTATAACCTTAGAGCAAATAATCCTCAGTCTTAATGGACCAAAGGGGGATTTACAACTAAGGGGATTGAGACAGAACAGTTAAGGAAACTGAGACAAGGGAAACTAGTGGAGGGAAACTGAGTCAGGACAGTTAAAAAGAACTGTGGCATAACAGAATGGTCATAGGCAAATTATTTAATTCCTTTGGGCCTCAGTTTCTTCATCTATAAAATGAGGGAATTGGACAAGTTGACCCCTACCATTAACTTATAGTTCAAAGTTTATTAGTCTATTAGGATCCTCCAAGGAGAAAGGAAGAAACTAATATCTTATTAATATTATAGAATGAGGTCACCTATTCCAGAAATGCTAATCTTTGTCCTGTGGTTGTTTGCTACAAAATTCCACAGTGCAGTTACAGTTTAAAATGTAATTGGGAAATGTTCAACAAAATAAATAAAAATAGAATATATGTTAATTTGTGGCATATGGTATCATGGATCCATTTTTATTTGAGTTTAACAGCATTTACAGAGCCTCCTTACTTATTTTACAGATGCAAGCATTGAGGTCCAGAGAAATTCAGTGATTTGTCTAAAGACACTTAAGTAAAAATAAGAATTTAGAATTCAACCAAAGTTTTCTTACTCCAAATTCAGTCAAAATTCTTCCACTGAACCATCTCATCTTTCCACCATAGGAATAAATATGTCACCAGTTTACTTTGGAATCAAGGGATTTTCAATTTTAAAGTAGAAAGGGGAGAGAAGATTGAAAAATATAGATTTTTGTTTAAAAATCAAATACATAACCTCTGTGTTATTTTATAGAGTATTCCACAATAACTAAGTCCTTGGGAGGAAATATATTAGATATTTCTAAACTTGAGCACATCACCATGCATCCCCAAGAAGCAATATGATTGAAGAGATAATGAATTGTAATACCAAGGAGTGGAATCATCTCTTGGGAGACACTAATGCATCAGGAGATCTCTTAGTTCAGTGAGTTAGCAAAGGAAAGGCTATAAGTGGTCTTTGGCAGGAGTTTACATAATCTAATGAATAAGGAAGAATGAAAGCATATACTTCATTAGGCTGACAAAAAAATCAATCACGTTTGATCAACCAATATGTCAGATTCAAATGCCAGGGAGCCAGTCTTGCAGGAACACACAGTTCTGCTCTACCTATTCATTTGGACTAGATGCATAAGAACTTTGTGGGGTCTAAAATGCTACTTGCTGTTGCTTCTCTAAAAGACTGGGAATGCTCCTTCTCACCATCTATTTTGGAAAACTTAGTTTCTTCTATCTCCCTAATTGTCAGTCTCCAATGGTTTTCACAATGCCTAGCTCAGGCTTTAATAAATGTTCTATCTATCTAACTATCTATCTATTTATTTAATAGGCAGCTAGATGGCACAGTGGATAGAGCACCAGGTGGTCAGGAGGACTTGAGTTCAAATCTGGCCTCAGATAATTAACACTTCCTAATTAACACTAGTGATCCTGGGCAAGTCACTTATCTTTTATTGCCTCAAAAAACAAACAAAGAAGTAAACCTAATTGTCAGTGCTCTCTCCATTTTCTATTAGGGCCAAGCAATGTGGTAGATAGGAAGGTAAAAATATTATGATGCATTTCTTTATTAGCCATCAAGAGAATGGAATGGACCCATGACTTCTTTGGAAGAGGGAACTCTCAAGTGAGGAAATTTCCTCTCCCATATGGGATTTTAGAGAATTGCCTAGAACACTGGGAGGTTAGATGACTTGCCCATCTTCAGTCAGAATGCTGAAGAGGCCTGAATTGAAATCAGGTCTTCTTAACTCCAAGTCCAGTGTTCTACTCAAAGCATACCATGCAAGCTGTCTCTCTCTCTAACTGCCCACATGAGGGTGAGGAATAGTCTGAGAAGGTCAATTTAGCTTGACAATAATGTTCTTAATATGTGAGGGAGATCTGACTTCTTTTGGCTTTGTTATTTGTTTCCCTATGCTCAGCACCAAGCAGATATTTAATCCATGCGTCTTTGATGATAATCAATTGTGCTGGGATTCAAAAGTGCCTAGAATCAGAGAACACTGGAACTTCAAGTTGAAGTTGAAAACATCCAATTCACCTTCTTTTTTTTTTTTTCATATGAGGAAAGTGAATCCTCAGAGAGGTAAAGAAACTTGCCCAAGGTCTTATTACTAATTAATCACAGAACCTGTGCTCCTAAGATTTCTAAGTATACTCAAGAAAATTTAGTCACTCTTCTGATAATCCTTGTGTGTTCCCTGTGTGAATTAGCTATACACATCACTGATTAGAGACTGGTTTCTCTTAGCTGGAATAACTCTAGAACACCTGTTTAAGGATTTAAGGATTCTTAATATCTTTCTAAAGAAACTGTAAGCAACAATGCACACATCATTGTGTAGAATACCAAATAGAACTGATTTCTGGATTGTCCACTCTTTGAAAATATTCAAGTAAGTCCTACTAATGGCATAATTACTATTTCATTTTGAAATTAACTCTATGAATTGAATAGCAGTTCTCTCTGTTTTTATCTCTCTGTCTCAGTCTGTCTCTGTATGTTCTCTGTTTTTGTCTCTGTCTCAGTCTGTCTCTGTATCAATTCTGTCTCTCTCACTCATTCACTCCTACAGTCTCTCTTCTCTTTCTGTCTTTATCTTTGTCTCTTTCTATCTCTCTGTCTTTGTCTCTCTTTCTCTTTTTATTTTTTCTTTTATTTCCTTCTTTTGCTGAGGCAATTGGGGTTAAGTGATTTGCCTAAGGTCATTTAGGCAAGGAATGTTGTTAGGAAGTGTTAAGTATCTGAGACTAAATTTGAACTCAGGTCCTCCAGACTTCAGGGCTGGTATTCTATCCACTATGCCATCTAGCTGCCCCCTGTCTCTCTGTTTTTGTCTGTCTGTCTATGTTGCCTTCTTTTTTTCTATCTCTTTGTGTTTCTCTGTCCCTCTCTCCTCTCTCTCTCTCTCTCTCTCTCTCTCCTCTCTTTCTCTCTCTCTCTCTCTCTCTCTCTCTCTCTCTCTCTCTCTCTCTCTCTCTCTCTCTTTCTCTCTTTCTCTCTCTCTCTCTGTCTATCTCTCTGTCTCTATCTTTCAGAATTGAAGATTTAAAGTTCATTTGGAAACTCCATCATATCTTTGTGTACTTTCCCCATTTAGTGTGGTGAATTGCATTGAACTCCCATTCCTTACACATCAAGGAGAAAAGAGACAACTTTCTTGTTTAATCATGAAAGCTTGTCTGAAGGCAAGAAATTGGACCAAGTGAACTCTTGAGGACTTTTATTCTGGCCCATATGTTTGTATTAGTTGACACTAAACAGTGTGCAGTCCATAGATCTTTAAACTTGGAGTCAGCAAGATCTGAAGTCCAATTTGACTTCAGACTTTTACAAGTTGTGTGACCATGGGCAAGTCAATTAATCTCTGTCTCAGTTTCTTCATCTATGTGAAAATAGCACTTTACCATTGTTGTGAGGATCAAATGATGTAATAAAATCTGCAAACTTGATAATTCTATATATATGGAAGTTATGATCATTATCAAGGCCACAGTGTCAACTTCAGAAATGGAGTATGAACAACAAGGCGTAATACAAGAAACTTCATTTCTTCTTGTATCTCTGTCACTGGGTAATCTTAAGCCAGTCTCTCTATAGCTTAGTTTTCTCATCTACAAAATAAAAGGTTTGAGCCAGATAAATAGTCTTTTATGCCTCTTCCAATTCTAACATTCTGTAACTCCTAGGCCAGTGGTCTCTCCACTTAACTTTATTGCTTTCCCAATAAAATAAACTTTAATATAAGGATGCTAATTTGGTAGCGAGGCAAACACTGATGGAGCAGAGTGAGAACATCACCTACAAACATTGCCAGGACAGAGGGTCAGAAAAAAGAATCCCTAGTGTTTGCCAAGAATCTTTTATTATTAGAATACTGAAAAAGCCTTTTGCCACACTGACTTCTGTGTGAAAACAGTCTTCTCCTAGTAGCAATTTATTATGAGTGCATGTATTTGGAAATTTTTTTCTTATTTAGGGGAATAATTCCAGCCTGCAACACAAAATTAAAAATATCTGTTCTCTTGTAGTGTATCTTTGCTTATGTAGAAACAGGAAACATGCCTTGATTTTCAAGAATCTCTTTAGACTATAGATCTCTAAAGACAGATACTGTGCTTTGACCTTTCTTAGCATCTTTTCCAATGCATTCTTTCTGTATATATTTATTGATCACTTACTGTATGTAGGTCTCTGATCTCAAGGAGCATACAATGCTGTGGAGAGCTAGATGACATAGTGGAAAGAACTCTGCACTCTCACTAAGGAAGTCCTGAGTCTCAATACTGTCTCAGATACTTACTACCTGTGAGAACTCAGACAAATTATGTGAACTCTCAAAGCCTCAGTTTCATCATTTGTGAAATGAGGATAATAATAACATCTACCTTTCAGGGTTGGAATGAGAAAAGATATGATGAAATGTAAAGCAATTTGCAAACTTCAAAATGCTATGTAAAAATGCTAATTCTTATTTTGTGGTCTTTTGGTATTAGGGAAAATTTATTTAGAGACCTAATCTCATAAGAAACAGAATAAGATAGTATGTGCTTGACCTGGATTCCAGAAGACATGGATTCAAATCTAGCACTGGCTAGCTCTGTAAGCATTGCTAAGTCACATAAACCTCCCTAAATCTTATTTTCTGTAGCAAAACAAGGATAATAATACTCAGAGTACCTGCCTCACAGGATTGTTAAGAAGGCTCTAATGAAACTAAAGTAGGTAAAAGTACTTTACAATGTGGCAGTATTATAGAAAGATCACTTATTGGGGAAGCTAGGGGGTGCAATGGATAGAACACCAACTCTGTAGTCAGAAGGACTTGAGTTCAAATCTGTTCTCAGATACTTAACAAATCTAAATCAGATACTTAACACTTCCTAGCTTTGTGATCCTGGGCAAGTCACTTAACCCCAAATGACTAAGCAAAAATAAAAAAAATCATTTATTATGAAGGTCTTCAAAGTCTTATAATCAAAGTATTCATGATTTCATTGTTATGGATATTCTTTCTATACCTTAGTATGTTTCCATAGGTCATTTTGTTCAAAACAATTAAATTACCTGTTGGTCAAGAATTTGGAAATTAATTTTTTAAATTGAACTGGTTTGGTCCTTCAAAACAGATAGGGTCTTTATTCTGGACTACATTGGAAGTCTTTCTAGCAGAGTTTGTATTCTGCCAGCATAGCCTTTGAGGACCCTAGTTTGCCTCTACCCATAATGAGGCATCAGAGTAGGACTTCAGTGACAATAGTCTAATAAGTCAGTAAAATTTATTACATGGGTATTTCTCTCCTTTTGAATAAGAATGGTGAAGGGAGAAGGAGGGACAGGAACTAGCATTTATTAAGCATCTATGGTAAATCAGTCTGTGCTAAGTGTTTTAAAAATATCTCATTTGCTGTATGTATGTGTAGATATATGTATGTGTGTACACACACACACACGTATGTGTGTGTATGTATATCCCAAAAAGTCTATGAAAAATTCCTTGATTCCTAAATATTCTACCTGGAGAATATTTTTAGAGGACTTAATGTCCATCGTTGTCCCTGAATAGGATCAGTACAAGTTATCTCAGAAAGAATAATCTGTATCTTTTAAAAAAGGCTGTAGAGAAGACTTTTTTGGTATTATATTTCTGAAGCACAAAGCCTTTGTAGTCATAAAATTGCCTCTACTTCTCAACCTAAATGATTCCTAATATAACTTATACCATTCTTTCATTCCATTCACAACAGAAACAGAGAACAATCACCTACCATTTTTCTTGAGATTGGTTTCTAATCATCTTCAATGTTCTCTGGGCTAAATAACTTTTTCATATAATGCATAACTTTCAAACTTTTCCATATTGAGCTTAATTTTTTTTTTCATTAAGAGGGTTACTCAGGACTCCTTCCACATGATGGGTTTCTTATTACATAATCAGCCCTTTAGAGGGTCAATCAAAATGGGCAATAGAATAAAACAACAAAGTCTTTTAGCCACAGGGGATAATTCCTGATGACAAATTGTGTTATCCTAGAGTTAAGTTTGAGGAGATATGAATGGAGGTAGCTAAAGAGATGGAGATTTATGTCCCTCAGCATATTTTAAATAAAATAAGGTATATACTGATAATATCCTATGCTGATCCTAGTAAAGAGAAATTTTTGTTTCTTTGTAGCTTCTTTTTTTGTTGTTGTTTTTTTCCCCTGATATTGACACTCCTGAAAATTTCAAAAGAAGTAACTCAAAAGTTAAAAATTCTAAATGATGGAAAATGGGGGAAGGACTCCTTTTCTTCTCCAGTTTTCCTTATTATTTGGATCAATAGTAAAAAATAGCTCAACAAATTATTTAAATCTTTGTAACCTGGGATATATGGATGGCAGAAGGGAGGAGAGCTACATTTTGTGGTTTGGTCATTTCAATTATGTCCAATTCTTTGTGTCCCCATTTGGGGGTTTTCTTAGCAAAGATATTGGAATGGTTTGTTATTTCCTTCTCTAACTCATTTTACAGATGAAAATTTGAAGCAAACAAGATTAAGTGACTTGCTCAGAGTCACAAGGCTAGTGTCAGGCCAGAGTTAGACTCACAAAAATGAGTTTTTCTGCCTTCAGCCTTGGCATTCTATCTGCTGTCACTTAGCTGCTCTAATCCACTATATGTTAACCTGAATATATATTATTTTAAATGAACATGCCTATTTCTTAACTTTGGCATGTATTTTTATGGAGAATATAGTTTTCACCATCTTTCATAAGATCTGATGCCTATTTTTCTAATGACAAGGAAATTAGTATGTGTGCAAGGCCAGAACCAACATATTTGTGTTATTTTTTCAAACAAGAAAGAACCATTGCTATCAATAGAGATCACCCAAAAAGGGCATTTTACTCACGTTGACACTCCTTTTTAACAGAAAGGATGCTTTTGGAGTCATTGCAGATGATTGTCTAGATTTTGATCTGTTGCAAAATTTAACCTAAATAGCTTTATCGGTACATATATTCTCTTGATCCATTATTGAGGTCCATCTGCACAACTGAAAAGCTTACTGAAGGTTCATAAGAATATTTTTAAAATTTCATCTTTCAAGATCTATCCCTATTCCTATGTTATTCCTCTACCAAACATACCATAGGGCTTAGAGCTGCTATTGGACATGAAAAGGAAAATGTTCTCTCCCTGCAAAACTGTTGACAGTGTATTAAAGGGAAATATAAAAGGAGAGGGGAGGGGATATGGAAGATTAAATGAGGGAAAGGAATAAAGGTGCTAATAGGTAAAAGGATAGAATAATCAAGGGACATGACTTCTGATAGTTCTGAAGCAGAATTTTGAAGGTTAAATATGTCTTTGGCATCCTACTACTTCCCATCTTACCCAATCTTTTTCTTCATTCTCCTTGTCAACCATTACTCAACTTACTCAACCCTTATTCAATCAATATATGTGGAATAAAACGAAGGGTGAAAGGATCTTATGGTCTGCCTCTTTAGCTAATATTATCTCTTTTAATCTTATGTGTGCCCTGACAGAATGTAAACTTGAGGATCAGGAAAAAAAGGCATGGGTCTTTGGAGCCCCATGGTATGGCACAAAATAGACACTTAATATTTATCCATTGATTATTTCTTTAGAACCCTATTTAGGCACAATATGATAGTTTTGAAAAGATTGTAAGCTCTTTGAGGTCAGTAGCTGTGTTTTATTTGCTTTTGTGTCTTCTCTCAAGCCAAAGACAGTATTCTAGACTATTTGTAGATCCATAGATTTAGAGCAGAAAGGGATCTTAGAGTTTATCTCCTTGATATGTCATAGATGAAGAAAATGGGATGTGGAGAGATTAAATATTTTACCTAAAGTCCCACAATTAGTAACTGGCAGAACAAGAATTTGAAACCAGTTCCTACGAATTCCAGCATTCCCTATAGCATGATTGTAATGTATATTTATAGATTGCTATCTTTTCACTCTTTTCCCTTCCCATAACCAACATCTCTCTCCTTCCTCAGTTTACTTTGAATTTTACTGATTTATATAGGTATTGTGTCCTCCATCCCTGCTCCTATTACATAGAATGCAAATAATTTGAGGGTAGGAAATGCCTTATTTACCTATTTTTGGTATCTCAAGATCCAGCATAATGTGTTGCCCTTGGTAACCTTTTAATGAATGTTTATTTAGTTGTAGTGTTGAATTGTAGTGGAAGCTAATGCTTTTTAAATTCAACTAAGATGTGAGTAGATAAATGTAAGATTCCCTCCCAGAACAAAATTACAATTTAGCAGAGACCTTTATTTAGTCTTAAAAGTTCTATGGGAATTTCAAGATCCAATGGCAGGATGGCTGATCTTTGTCTCAAGTAGAGAAAGTGGCTGTTAAATCCATCTGTTTTCTCCTTCTTCCATGATGTTTTCTAGCTCTGTGAACCCATGAGTCATTGTTTGTAAAGAAATAGTAAGTATAAATAGAAACATAGATAGAAAAGACAGACAGACAGACAGACAGATACATAGTTATAGCTTCATGTTGCCTTTGGCACTGGAGAATTTATCCTTTAATAAGAAGGGAGATAATTGATATTAGTTCTCATTGCTTCTTGGTTTACAATCCATATTCTATCCAACTTTGTAGACTGCAGGCACCACTCAAGACTCTCAGGTACTTAAAATTTGCTACATTGTAGCCAGTCTCTTTCAGCTGATGGGCACAGGGACTGGATATGTATCACTGGTATGAGGGATGTGCATATGAACAAAATACCTCTACTGACACAGATTGGCACCTTCTCTGCAACTTAAGTCTCAAAGAATCTCCCAGAACCCTAAGAGATTCAGTAATTTTTACACGATCATGCATTCAGTCTGTGTCAGATGACAATCTTGAACTCAGGCCTTCGTGGTTCCCAGGTCAGCTTTCTATCCACTGGTCCAAATTGCCTCCTACCTTTCAGATGATGGTGAAACTGCTTCAATAAATGAGTGCATTGATGAACGGTGATGAACTTTTATTTTTAACTTTTATCTTCAGAACTGAGAACACCAGCAGTAAGGTCTGGCTGTTCTATGATTTTTTTTTTAATGTCATTGCTTCATGGATTATAATGTGCCTGCTGAGCATTGAAAGGAGATTTCCTTTTTATAGAACCATTACATCAGAGTGAGTTTTTTCTCCATAAGCACAATTTAAGGAAATGTTTTGCTCTAGTGGAAAGCACAATTGGCTGGGATCCAGGAAACCCAAATCCTACCAGCAGCTCTGCCAGCAGCTTACTTAGAAATGCTAAGGAAATCACTACATCATTGTGTCTGTTGGTCCATCTTCAGAATGGAAACAATAATCCTTGACCTTCCTTTACCTCAGAGAGGGCAAATAATATAAGGACCTCCATTCCTTCTGTCATAGATTTACATGTTATGAAGAAAGCGTCTTATGTTACCTCCAGTTCCCTAAATGAACATTACCTAAGACAAATTCAGTATGCACAGTTGTAATGTTCCTGAAGTAATATGATATCGAATCATAGGAACTGTAGCTGCCATTTTGCACCATCTTTGTGTATGGCATGTAGGCTGATTGCCATATCCTCAGATCGGGGTCCCTTAGTGAATTGCAGAAGTCAGTGGGCCTCCCTTATTATCAAATGATGGTAATAACTTGGGGACCATGGACCCAGTGGTGAGATGTCAGTGGGCTTCCATTATTACCAGAAGATGGTAATAATTTAGGGACCAAGGACCCAATGATGAAATACAAGGGAAGCCACTGAAGAGTTTTTAGAAAGAGAGGTACTAAATAAATGAAAGACCTTATTACCATTGTCACCATAAACACCCAGGATACCAAGAACTGAATGTATGAAGTTAAAAAGGACATTTTTTGATGAATACATTTCATGTGCTTAGTATGATTTAACCCCATCTTTTAGTTCTACTTACAAATAACTCTTGCAAAAGATGGCCACTTCATATTGTCTTCTAATTACTCAGATTATGTCTCAAGTAGTGTTTTTCTGAGGTCTTTTGAGATTAAGCTTTCCAAAGATACAAAAACGCAGGTTGTGGGTAGATTTGTGTCACAGGGTATAATGTGTGCATTATTCAATAGAATTTCATACATATTTTCTCTTCCTGTTTATATGATTGAAGTATAGACTTCCTTTGCATTGTAAAAGTCAGCAGCATGTGGCTACAGAATATAGACAAAATTCCCAGGTTCCCATATAACGGTCTTGTCCTTTAGTCACCTAGTCACCTATCTGGTGAAATTTTCTGCTTCTAAGTCTTATGCAATTTAACCACTTACAACTTTGGATAGGCAAGCATATGTCCTTGATTCTGAAAAACAATATAGGGAATTAGAGTCTTTGGTAATACAAATAATTCAATTTTGTGATACAATTATGTAATGTCTGGATAAGTTTTTTGTCCAGTGTTTTAAGTTTTTCCATACCCATTTTTTTAAAGAGGGGATGAAGTGTCAGGGGGTAATTTGATTTAAGCACTGTGGAGAAGTATCAGTTTGGATATTCCCTCCACAGATGCAGATCACCAGCTTCTTTGAAACTTATAGTCTTAGAACATTGCCTAGAACATTTCAATGTTGAATGACATCTCCAGTCACAGAGCTAGACAGAACTTGTAACTCTGTCTTCCTAAGATTCCATTATCTATTGCACCATAGTGCAATCTGTGAAATATTCCTCTCTTTCAGTGAAATATTATTTGTGTTTGTTACTATTGGTAATCATATATGTGGTTCTGTGGGACTTGATGTCTGAATTTACATATTATCTTATTTTGGACCAAATCTCTAAATTTCATTATTACAAGAAACTCCTGGATGAATAAAACACCTAGGTCAATTCAAGTCACCTTTTTTTCAATTTGTAGTCTTAAAGAGTTGCTTGGAGCATTGATAGGTTAAGTGATACTCCCAGTGTCACACAGCTAAACATGCAGCATGAGTTGGGACTTGACCCTGTTTCTTCCAGATTCTCTATTATATTGTGCCTCACCATGTAACATGCCATATAATATGTAAATATTATTGCTCTTCTGTGTCATGTGTGATATTTACTAACTATGAATACCAGTGTGCTTTCTCCCAGAAATGTAGTTACCATACTGAGGATGGCAGGCAGAGTTTATTTGAGACTTCTGAAATGAGCAAGACTGATTTTAGTTTATTTTTATTCATTCATTTACAAACTTCAGAATATAAGATTGTCACCATAGGGAAAGCTTCATTCTTGGTACTTGTATTCTCAGGACCTAGTCCAGTGGCAGACATATAAATAGTGCTTAATGAATACTTGATTGACTGATAGTACTAAAGTGTGTGTTAAAGTGCCGACCAGGAAAGAGCAACCTGAGCTAGTGACAGTCAACCATGATGCTTACTAGAAACAACTCATAAATAAGCAATCAAGAAGTTCTGACAAGTCTGGCTAGGTCTGTCCATCATGACAAAACAGAAAACAAATTTTTTTGAGGGTGAGGGTGGGAGAAGTGCTAAACCAAACACTATCTCTTCTGTGCAACAATTAATTTCTCTTCCAAAATAATTATTTTTTTTTCACACAGTCACAAAAGAAAAAAGGCATGTCTCAGGGGTTTTATTTTGTTTTTGGAAAGACTTTAAAATGGGTGTTGTACAAATAAGCCTAATAGACTAGAGACTTAGTTTTAGGGTACTATATGTTTTTAATTTATTTTAGTTTCTTGAAGCATATAATACCCAACTCTTTATATACACACATGTACATTTACATAACATGTATGTATAATACACACACATATATAAATGTAATAAAATTTATAAACATTAATATTATCTTATTCTGATTACTTTATGTAAGCCAGGGAGGTCTCATTTTTTTATTAGTCCAACTATGGATATCCATGGTCAAGGTAATATAATTTTGGTAACTCATGTCCTCCTAATTATAAAACACAATGAATGAAAGCAATTCCCTTTTTTACTTACCTGGTCAAATTCTAGATTGTGACATAACAACATTTATATGATAACATCATGGGACCCTGAAGCATTTTTTTCTCTTGACTTTTAACTCTTATCCCATTAATTCTGAATTACTATAGGTCTATCATATTTTTAGTGTTTTACAAAGATACTTAATGTTTTACTTTACTTGATTGCCAGATATGTAGTTCAAATGCTAAATCAAATCTTTAGCCAGAATCTAAAGATTTGAAATATGACAGCCATTCTTCTTCACCATTGATTTTTGAGATAAGACTGCTATTCTCATATGGTGATCCTTTGTTTTTGATATGAAGAAAGTCCAAAAATGATTTAGTTGAGTTCATTTACTCATATCAACCTCCAGTTAAAGCTCACTGTGGTGTGGAAGTGGTATGATAGTGATCCTGTCTTTGCAAAAGTATAAGATAATCTAGGATCTGCTATGAGTGACAAATCTGATAAACATTTATATAAAGTTTTGGCTGGGGATAGGTCACATGCCTGTTGTCCAAGGAGCAGTCCACCTAAGTTTGGAGAAACTCAGTATAAGAAGATTGGCTATGAAGGCATGAACTTGTTTTTAGCTATAGCAACTCATAAACCTATCTATTAAATCATGAAGAATTGTATTCTGTATTCATTGAAGGAGAATACACACTGACAAACTCACATCTTGAAATAATGAAGTCAGTGCCCATTTAAAGTATATCTATCTATTAAATCATTGCAAATACTATTTTTTTCCCCTCACATTTTCAAATCACATAGAAGCTGTGAAACTTCTGGTATATTTATAAACAGAAAATGAAGAAGCAGCATAACTTGTTTTTGCTGTGATTTTCCCTCTAGTTTTTTTTTAATCTTTTTAACCTCTTAGTTTCAGTACAGACTAATTTCAACTATTTGAAACCCAAATAATCTGAGAAGTTAGAAGTAGGCTACATGGTAGATACTTCTCTTTAAAATATGTCTTCACACTTGGCTATATTATGGCCCTGGCTATAAAGATTAAGCAAAGTAGATCTTGAACTTACCCCCATTGATAGGTAGTCTTCTGCTCATCAAAGGTCATCAAATTAAAGGTTGGATCAACCACTTGTTGATAATGTTGGAGAAGGAGGGCAGGGCTAATTACAATTGAAGTATATAGATCAGACTAGACTATCTGAGGTCTTTTACAACAAAGATGCTGTGGATTATTTTGAGAGGGTGAGGTAATTATATACAGATGCTTTACTTTATCTTTATATTAAATGAGGAAACTGGCCATCAATTTTCTTTTCTTTGGCTTCTTCCTTTTCAAACATAGCAGTGCAGATAAAGATATTATAGATACATGAAAATCTCCTTTGTCACCTGATGGCTTTACACATAGATTTCATGCTTATCTTTAAAAATACAGGAAGGACCAAAGAAATTGTTGATACCTAGTTTAGAAAACATAGTTTATGGGACTAGAATTTCAAAATATGTTAGGCTTGGTGAATTAATTTAATTTTTGAGCTTAAAAGCAATTAAAGAGTGCAAAGTATGTACTTTAAAAATATGTTATTAAATAAAGGTACATCTATTAATTTTTGATCACTATATCCCACAGGAAAAGCATTAGTCTTCTCACTGTCTGGACAATATTTAGGTGATATTATCAATAAAACTTATCCCAACTTATGCCTTATTTGTATATATAGAATTTTCTTTAATGAATGTACACTTTTTTTTCAAAATTATAGCAAAACAACTGGAAAGTGGGAGACATAAAATTAGACTATATTTCATGCAAATGTTCATGGTCAAGTTTGTTTCCTACTGGTTAATAAAGAAAATTAGACTGTTATGTAATGTAGTAATTAGTCAAGGTCTGATTACTAGTATTGATACATATTACTGTAATAGCCACAACAATGCATAGTTCAGTTAAGATATGAAGTAGATAAGAGACATAACCCAAAGAAGATAGTATATAAGGGATATTTTCTACTCAACATGTCAAGTTTTCCCAGAATGAATGTTTTTGTTTTATGCATTTTGTATAGTTTCCAAGGCAAAGACATAAAGGGGTTCTGAACCTGAATAAAATTAACAAAATAAGTCCCTCAATTCACCAAAGCTAAACTTTATTTTAAATACTGTTAATAAAATGTACATTTTTAATGTTAAATATCATTCTGCACTTCCCCTTGCTTTCATAGAATATTTTTCTTTTTGAAATAATTATATCCTTAAATAGTATTAAGTGGGAATGTACGACATAGTGGATAATTGAGCTAAAATAAGATTCTCTGTCCACTCATTACTCCCTCATATTACTGTACTTTGAATATTTTGCATAGTCCATCACAGGCTGTTTAGAATCCAATATTCTATTATATTTAGCTTCTAGCTCTGACTTGCCAAGTATTTCAGAACTACCTTTATTGGGAGAAACTGACAAGAATCAGTCAATAGATTCAATTGTTGGACATTGGGAACACAATTTTTTAGTTCTAGTACTTAGAAAAGTTTAAAAACAAAACACCTAAACCCTGATCTTTAAATATTAATGCTTTTCCTAGTATGTCATTGATGAATTAAAATAATCAAAATGTTTTCTTCCTATTTATCAAAACTTATCTAGGGTGTGAATAAATGATACATGTTCAATTAATCTTCCACATCAGCTTGTTGTATTAGGTTATTGTCTTTTGTCATTTGCACTTTTATTTCATTCTTTTTTGTTTTAATGACAGCTTGTTTGAAAAGTAGGTATGTTTTAAAACATACTTAAATTGAAATATTCAATTTAATACTTTCAAGGTGAAGTGATGTGAGATGACTATATCTAATATTTTAATGTGCTGATATAGCAAAAGTAACATACTCATGTTTTCAAAGATTAAGAGTGATTAATGCTCTCTAGTTTAATTTTTGGAAATATCTTATTCCCTTATCCTCTTTCTCATATGTATCTCTTTTATAATTGTTTATCCTGAGAGGGTATCTTAATGATTTCACATATACCTTTATCATGATGCTCTTGAGAAATACATGTCTGAAGCTTATTATGCTCAATCCTTCTTCTGTAATGTTCTACCTGTGACCCTGGATTAATTAAAACCTCTTTGAATTTCACTCTTTTCATCTATAACATGGAAGGATTGGACTAGATGCCCAACAAAGACTCTTCCAACTCATTTATATTATTCCAGAGTTGTTTTTTTTTCCTCTTTTGGTCTATAATTTCATAGAAAAACTCCTGGTAGAGAACCTCAGCAAATGTCGATTGGCAAGTCTTGCAATTTGTAGTCACATTTCTGAAACTTAAGGTACTGCACAGAGGTATGGAAAGATTAAGATATTTGGTCAAAGTCACATACCAATCTGTCAGAGAAAGGACTTGTACTCAAGCTGAAGGATTTAACTATACTATACACTCATACTTCCAGGAATAAGGAAAAAACCTTTGAGTATTAATGATACCCTCAAATCAACATTTTGAGGATAAGCAGAGAAAGCTATTAGGCTTTAGGGGAGAAGGATCCAGTTAGAAGAATGAGTCTGAGAAATGTCTGTTGGAGAAAAAGGCAGAGATTGTTGAGGCAGACTGGTGAAGCACTGAATTGTGTTCCAGTCATTTTGGAGGAGAATGTGGGCTAGCTAATAGCTTCCTAGCTTAGCTATTCTTGATGACTACTGCTGAAAGAATATGCATTATCTGAGGGACCCCTAAATTTGCCCATTATGTTATTTAATCATTTTGTTCTCACTACTATTTTGGCTCTAGCTCAGACTGCAGGAAAATGAATTTGATGTCCTGAGTTTTTGCTTAGAATTCTTTCTGTTAAGCCTCATATTATAATTTTGTTTCCAAGAACTTGGTTAACAAATCTTGAAGGTTGGTGTACTGTATAAAAAACCATTGTGTGTGTTTGATGGCTAAAAGTATTTATCTAAACTGGCTAGTATACGATTATCATACTGAGAGAAAAGAATGGTGTTATTTTAAATCTTGCATCTTGTATATAATATGAACTGAATGAACTTTTCTTGAATTTAACTGGACAACTTTTGCATTAGTGCCCCAATTTGATGCATTTGTGATAATTGCTTCTGTGCCAAATGTGGGACCTAAGCCCAATTCAGCCATTGTCCTTTTATACAGTGCTGAAATAAAGAAGGTGGAACTGGATATTTTGAAATTTTTTTTTTCCTTTTAGCACTACAAATGTATTATTACTCACTCTTTAATTTAATTGTATGGTATAGCTCAAAATGCTCCCAGTAACTTTCTAAAATCACTAATTTTAACCCTCATTTCTTTGAGATCTTTCTTTACCCCTGCCTTCATAATGAAAATAATATCTTAAGATTTAGCATTTGATTTAATCAATGATGCTTTGTGATATTTTCAAAGAGCAGTTCCCAAAGAGTAATTTAATTGCTCAAGAATAACAACAATTTTGTCTTTCTTCCTAATTGTGCTGTTTTATTAAGCAGATTCCAAATCTGATACTCTGGCAGGGCAAATATCAACTTGCCATATGCCAGATTTGGGAATCACATTCTTGTTCAGTCAATATCTACCAGAATTTTCCAATAGCAACCTTTTCTAAATTCATTGTTATGATTATCCTAACTACTCCATTATTATAACAATCGCATCATTGTTCCAAATGTATAGCTTTAACTTTTATTTGCTAGCAATTGTTATATTACTTATTTCTTAACCTATAATTCTTGAATTAAGAAATGTTATTACTACAGACATTTACAATGCTTCTAAGCATTCTTTTTAGGAACAGAAGTCAGCCAACTAGCCAGCTAGCTAACTTGATTGCTTACTTGCATTTTAACACTGACAATCATCCTCAGATCTTATTTCAGTAGGAGTAACTAACTTTCTATTTTATTTGATCCTATTCTGCTTAGATTATGTGGAAAATTGAATTCATATGGAATCAAATTTTTATTTTAAAAAAGTACTGTTTCTTACTAGCAAATGATACTCAAATGTCTCACAGTAAATATAATTTAGTGTGTAATTTGCACGTATGTCAAAATCCCACAATAGTATTTAATGAGGTTGTATTAAAATCATTGATAAACACCCAATTCTTTACAGTGTACTTTCCCACACACATTATAAAACAATAGCAGAATTTCCTGGATTTATGGATGTTTTAAAATGACAAAAGCACTTTTAATAACTGATTTGGTATGCGGGATGTCAGTTCACCAAACTCATTAACAACAGCTGAAAGCAATTAATTGCCAGATGTTCATTTGCTTTCGGCACATCTTTTTTATAGTTGTTTCACTATTATAAATCTCAAGAACATTACACCTTTGAATGTTCCTACACTGTCTTGAATTTTGTTGCTGTAGGAATATAACACATTAAGCATAATGGTTTCCTTGAGTGTTTCTACTCTTTCCTACACACCTATATTTAGAATTTCCATTTCCACAAATTCATGAACCTGACTATTCTTTTAAATGATTTGGAAAGTACTTATGTAAAATTGCATTTTCCTCTTTTAGTTCATTTTGTCTAATAATGTCTGTAAGATCATTTGCATTGACAGTATAACTTCTTATGAAGCCTTTTTTTTTTTTAACTCTTGAGGTTTTTGTTTTAGTTTAAAATATTTTAAACTTTATTTCACAGAAGCATCAGGGCTTTTTTTGGGGGGGCAAGGTATTTTCAAAGTACTCAAGTCAAGAAAACATTTTTAGAAATTATGTTCCTTATGTGAAATATTATACGATAATTTTTTTTTTCAGGAAGAAGATCATGATATCAAATGATCACCTGGACCATAAAGCTACTCTTATCATCTCTGATTGTCAATCTTATGGAATGCCTTAAGATTTTTTCATGAGGACACATGTATAATAGCAAAGGTGAATATATAAATAATAATAATTGTGTACAAAGTTACTTCCCAATTAGAACAGTAACCTTTATTATGATTTTTTCTTTTCCTTTAGTGTCTTCAGACATATGACAAAAATTGTATGGGGATTGTATGACTCAAGTTTATTAAGACTCATTAAAAAAAAAAAAACCCTTAGATTTGGGATTTTGAAAAAAGTCATAGGAAGGATTTCTGACTATGTTAAGCAGTACAACCAAATTGAACATGGTAGTTAATATAATGTCCATAATTATCTTCATGATCAAAAATTGTTGATTTACTGAACTAGAACATAACATTTAATTTTATTTGCTAAATTAAAAAAAATATGAAAACACTATTAATCACAAAAATATGATTATTTAGGTTTTACAAATATAGGAAATTATAAATCTGTAATTTGGAAGAGAATTTAATACCATTAAAACTGATCCCATTTTGGAGCAACTGTCTCAGGTTAAATGATATGGCTAAGATCATTACCCTGGTAAAACTGGACCTCGAACCTGGATCTCACTCTTTTCATTCTAGTTTTCTTTCCACTACATTTTGTAGATGAGTCTTTTGTTTTCTTCTTTCATAAAGGTTTTTCTGAGTGTGTTATGTGACTGAAAAATACAAAAACCTGTTTCACTTTGTCCTGTTCATTTTATTTTATATCTTTTGAATTCCTACATCTCAAAAACTTAAATTACTTGATTTTTACTCACAAAATCCTTCAATGATAGTGGCTTAAACACTGACATACATATATATTAAATTCATTTTAGGGGGATTGTAACTCTAACACATTGTTATATAATGACTATACTCTAAGCATAAATGACAATGTAATAGAAGACTAAAAACAACCATCAAAGTGCCTGTTATAAAGCAGTTTCTGCATAGCTAAAAATGAAAATGATCACAATACATTAATAATGTGTCTTGAAGTTACTCATTATACTGTATGATTATTTCTATAGGGTGAAGAATCTTTATTGTACTTGATATAGAAGTATTGGTGTGTATTATTAGTTATTTGAAACAGACTTTAAAATCCTTCTTATCGGTCCTATGTTTTTATTAAAGTCTTCTTGAACATGTCTCAATAATTTTCCTTTTTGATCAGTTGGTGGAAGGAGAGAATGCTTTTTGGAATGATCTCAAATCTTGAACATACTACATTAGTATTTTCCAGATTTTATTCTTTGGAACTTTGGTGTTTTATGAGAACAATTTGAGTGGTATTTCCTCTTCTAAAATATTGAAGACAAATTTATGTTAGGAGCAAAGTACTTTATTATAGATTTCCTATATAAAAAAAAATAGGCTTAATTTCATCTATTTTCTTTTTTAAAATTCAATGTTTCTCCTTTATTAAAGAAGTATTATATATTTCCAAGATTCTCAGATTGCTATATCAAATCAAATCAACATATTTTAGACCATGAAGTGTTTCAAAGCTGAATAAATTTGATAAATTCGAGTCTATAGAAAAATGTGGGGCAACATTTCAATAACTTACCCCCAAGTGAACAACTTTTAAAGTTTTGAAACTCTGAGCTGGATAAGAATAGTTTCAAGTTCATTTAACATGGGTAATATAAGAAAATGCATTGTCTTCTCCCACATCCCCTTGTAATAAGTAATAAAAATTCTTAAGGAGCCTTTCCCATTTACCAGATGAATCAAAAGTATTTTTCATAGCATTTAGTACAACACCAAACACTTATGAAAAGAATCTTAAGCTCTTTGCTTCTTTGCTATTTTCTAAATTATTTTCTGAAAATATTAGATGCACAAGAAGGCACATTTGCTTTATCAAGCAACTCCATACATTGCAGCTAAGCTATAAAAGTATAGTGAAAGGCACAAAAATTTTGTCATCTTTAGAAATAGCTTCAAATTCTGCTACCTCCTATCCATGGTCAGTTCATTTGATCTTTCACAGCCCTAGATTTTCTCATATTTAAAATAAAGGAACTGGATTAGATGGCAGTAGAGGACTGTCTGATTCTATGAATAGATGCTTTCTAAATTACCTTTTGATCTTAAATTTGACAGTGTTTTATAGGAACAATTCAACTCAAGAAACATTTATTACCTATCTCGTGTGTAAAGGAATTGCGTGTTGAAAATCAAAATAAAAGTGCCCAATACTATGCTACACCATAGAACTACATGGTACACTGATACCTTGACAAAATTAGCATACTGATTTTATTCACAGGAAAACATTTGCCAAGGGGAAAGTCTATTGGGATTGATCTTCCTAATGTTTAATCTATACTTGTGGGAATGAGTCAGAGTTTCCTTCAGGTCATCATATTTCAAATTTCACAAATGACATTTTAAATGTGCCAGGAGAGCTTCCTATTTAAGGAGATCTATGATGAAAACTTTTTGGAATATGAATAATCACTCCCTAATTTAGCAATTGTAGATTTATATTTTTGTATACTGAATGCTGGAATGCAGTGTAGAAGAAAAAGTATTGGATTTGGAGTTAGGAGAACCCAGATTTAAATCCTATCTTGGATACTTAGTAATTATGTGATTGTGGGAAAGTGATTTAATCTTTTTGAGTCTGTGGTCTGAGGTAATTCTTTCATCAGTGAAATCACAGGTTCCTAAAACATATCAGGCAAATTAGAAAAATGTAACTTACTAACATGTACCTAGATGTCTTAAGTTAGCCCAATATGAACATGCCAATTCTAAATAGAAAACTCTTTTTCCAGGAAAAGAAAAGCCAATGAAATGTACACATAGACGACCTCAATTCATATTAGAATTGGATTTAGTATTTTGTCTTCTTTATATAGCTGGAAAAGATCTTAGAGACCAAAGACAAGAATTTCATCTTGCAAATGAGGAAACTGAGGCTGAAAGAGGTCAAAACTCAAGTCAAAAGTTAAATTAGTGGCAAAGACAGCCAATAACACAGATCTTCTAAATTCTAATACTCAGTCTTCTAAATTTATACATCTTTATAACTTTAATTTCATTACCTCCATAATTAATCATGTCATTCTTATATTTTTATTTTTAATACCAATATGTACTCTTGTGCCTTTATATTAATTTTTATTATATATATTATTATATTAAATAATTAACTTTATGTTAAAAAAATAACTGTGGCAATGTGTCAACTTCTATGGTAAAAACTATGTTGACAAGAGGCTAGAAGAAACTAAACAATCAATCCATAATAATCCTATGTATAGAACATTATACTACATTGATGCTGTCATCACATAACTCCTCATGCAATAAGAAAGTCCTCTCACTAGCATGTCAGTGCTCATCAGTAGCTTATTAAGTGATTATTTTCAAGATAAATGGATTATCTGAACCATGTCAAATGTCTTACTTGAATGCACAAAATAAGCAACTTCCCCCTGGTCTAAAACTAATGTATAACCATTTTGAAAAGTGGTTAACTCTAGCTTTAGATGTTAGTCCTCTATTTTGTACTGTTGCATCATCTTTGTTCAAACTTTGTTTTTAAGGTTTCTGATATTGTTGAGTGATGGCACTATAAAGGAATGAACACATCTGAGAACTGTTATTTAATGGTGGGACTTTTAAAAATATGGTCCACTTCATGTTATTTTTTGGGGGGAACTAAATGAATGTCTGATTAATATGTGGAATATTTCTGTGCATTAAAAACTATCTATATGCTAAAATGCAGTTAATTAAATGTCCAACATTCAAAATGTGAAATCACACATGATTCTAAAGAAAAATGGTCAAAATATTAACCCAAACTAAAATAAAAACAAAAACTAGATATTAACTTAAAAGGAAAAAATGGTGTAATTTTGCTAAATATACTAGCTTAAATACAGAACCTATAATGTAGCTCCCAAATGGATTTTTTTTTAAAGATCATCTTGTAAAGATTTTAATCCAGTTTTTTTTTTTTTTTTTTTTTTTTTTTTTTAGCTTTAGGGTAATTAACAAGCAACACTTTTAAAAAGAACTCTGTATAAGAAAAGCAGAATATAGTCTACATTGGCAGAAAATGGTATTTAAGAGTTAGTAGAACCTCAATTATATGAAGGCAAATTTAGCATGTAGTTCTGGGAAAAAAAGTTTAATTTTTATTAGCCAAATTAGGACAAAAGTTGAATAAAGTATCTATTATGGATAAAAGATTATACTTTCCCTACATGTTTTTTTCTTCTTAATTTATTTTTGAGTTTGAATTACCCTGCTAATTACCTCTACTCTCTATTTCATTCCATCTATATGCCACTGATACAGTATATTAAAAAGGAAAACAGAAAATAACTCTACCACCCACAACCACAAACCGTGAATTATAGATACAGAATATCTTGTTTGCCTTTCAGTAGTGACATGAAAATTTTAAATATTGGTTTCAATCATGATAATTTGGAAAGGTATTTTGATGTTCTGCATTTATTCCAATGAATAAGTTTAAAAAAAAATTCTTACTCATCAGATTTTTTTGAAAGCAACATAATGAAACAAAATGCCAAATTAGTTCTAAATTTATAATTTAGCAATGCATAAATTTACAATATGTGTATGTATGTGTATATATGCATGTGTGTGCATATGTGCATTTGTTTAACATCATTGTGTTCAGAATATTAAGTTTATTAGTATTTTGGTTTTTTGTTCAGTTGAAGACCTTACTTTAAACCATGACAAAATGTTCATGACATCAATGGTTTATTTTGCTAGAATATTTTTTTAGATTGGGTACATTACTAAAACTTGACAGAGTTAATCTGATAGATGTTTTTTGCTTCCAAAAACAGCTAATAAAAATCCATAGATATTTAAAATAAAATATAAACAAGCATCTATGTAGGACACATTGCATCATTTTAGTGAACCTAAAGATTTTTCAATCATGTTCTTTATTTTGAATAACATATAAATATAGCTCAATGGTAAGAATACATTAAGATATATTTAGATTGCTTCAGTATTGAGAAAAATTTTATATTAAAAATTTAATATTAGTATTATCTCTTGAAACAAAGTGCATTAAAATAATCAACTTATTATTTAATATTGATATAAAATGAGAAATTAATTTTTTAAACCAAAGCTGCAACAGGACATTGCCAGGTACTGATATCTCTGGTATATTTTAATGTTCTAATTATGAACCTGACCCGCTGAAACATTCTACTGATTTTAAAAGAACTCCACATGTGTTTAAGGAAAGGAACCAAAATTACTAAACTATACATTCCATGTTTGGACAGTTTACTCGAAATGTCAACCAGTTGCTTAGCAGACTTCTCTTGCCCAAGCAAAGTAATTGAAAATTTGTCTATATTAATGCAAACTTCATGGCAGGTTTACTTATACAATTTTTAACTTTGTGAAATGGTTCTTAATCTTCAGTGGAGTCAATGATGTTTCTGATTAAAATAACCACAATAAGCAAACTATCATGTAATCTACATTCAGAAATATCTAAGGAAAAAAAGAAACTTTGAGACTATGGCTCAAATAATATTTAAAAGACATTAATCTTTAGGCATCACTAAGCAGTTTTTTCCCCCATTAAGTACTATCATTACTTAGGGACAGATTACCTTTATAGAAGTAAATCATCATGATACTGCCAGCTTTTAAAAATATGACTTCATTTGCTTATGGCTCTTTCTTTGTCTTGATATGCTGCTGTAGATGATGCAAACTGTTTTTCAGATGACTGCATTGTTATATTTTAGTACATTAGTCAAAAGAGCCACACTTCTTTTAATTTGGACTTGAACGTCATTTCTTGGAGGTGAATTTATTTAGACTATTAAATACCTTAAGATTTTCAAATAAATGAAGATCTACCTAGAGTTTCCACTATCAGTCTTAGTTTCTGTGTGACAATGTTTTCATAAAATGAAAGGCAAAACAGGTGCTATATTGCTTACATTTAAGAGAACTAATGATTTAAATAATTAAAACTAATTTGAGTTTAAAGCTATTTGCAGATTTATTAGAGAAATAAATACAAATATGCATCTCTACAGAACTGTTTTCCAAAATGAGCTTAAAATTTGTTCCACATGTTCAATTTGTTTATATTTCTATGGTAACCCCAAATACTAATTTCTGTACCACTTGTAGTGCGACAAATGCCCTTCCATTGCAATTATAAAAAATTATTTTAAAAAAATCCAGCACATACATTTAAAATAATTTTCCTTAAAAATAATCTAATCAAAATAGTGAATACTTTAAATTTAAACAGCATTTTATTTACAAATTTCAATTGATGTTATTTTATTAATGATACAAGAGAATGCTTCAAATTTCAAGAACAGTGGACTTTTTAATGTAGACCAGTGGGATGACATCCTATTTTATTCTATATGCTAACACTTCAATTTCTTCCTACACTCCTCCTCCCTTCCATTTTAATAACATAACAAATCTTAAATGATTCAATATATAATATTGGCATCTTCTTTGAAAGAATTATTTAATTTTGGTACACATCAAATATAATTTAAAAGATATGCAATATTCTAATAATTAACTGTTCAATCATCTGATACTTACCTTTCATGTGAAAAACATTAATGTATAAATGTGTACTATAATAATAATGTATATTCATGTCTATGAGAAATCAAGCAGGATACATTATGAGTTATCTTATATTCTAATCATGTGCAACTCAATAGATCTTTTCCCATCATTTAACTAAAGCATATCTATTAAATTTATAGGGACTGCATTGCTCTACAAATTAGTATGCAAAGCTGGGCTCATTTAATGAGTGATGTATTTCTCCTCCTTAAAAAGTAACACATGATTGTGTATAAAAATTACTGAATTTTTTTATCTTCTTTCAACTGCTGCCTTGGTGAACCAGGATGCCCTTTGTGTAGAAACCTCATAGCAGATAAAATTTACATAAGAGAGTTGGGTGAGGAATCAACTTGTGAAGTAAAATATATCAACAGAAATGTGATTATTAATGAAGATGTTGAAATCTGTGTTACCATCATAAAATCTCCAAGGCAAGTTAGGATCTATAACATAGGGATTCCATTCACTGTTAAATTACTAAAATCTACCAATTTTAATGCTTTTATACTGTTTATTTTTTTTTCCAATAGAAAAATAAATCTCATACATTCGAAGTGGTACACAAAAAACTGGGATAAAATTTATCAGATTCTTGATAGCACCATTTACACATTCTTAAAGTAAACATTAAGATGCACTTTCTTAGAAAGCGATATAATATATATATATATATAATACAGGACTTGCTAACCTCTGTCAACCATCTGAATGCGATGGAATAAACTAATTCTCCTGTGCAGGTAGGCTTGTGCATGGTGGTGTAGCAATATTGTTTTA